>NC_060208.1:4765833-5129166 GCF_021130785.1 Homalodisca vitripennis
TTTTATAAATCATGTTTATTTTGATCTTGTGAATAAAAGTAACTATAAATAACAACATGTCTCAATTATATACACTAATACCCTCATTTATTTTCATGTTGTATATAGGATGGAGAACCGGAAATGCATATGTTTTAATAAGTTAATATTCGATTAAATGCATAAAATATTTGTGTTTGTGGGGTAAAATAATTTAGTTACATCAAAGTTAAGCTCAAAATAATGTTGTTGAAGTAATGAGCATCAAATCTCTACTAATACAAGTAAGTTTCCTAACTGCTTTACAAGCTCCAGATTCTCTGTATATAATTGTTAGTTTTTTAATTTATAGGGTATTTTTTTACTCAAAACATGTTCTTCTGTGTATTACCCTTTATTGCTAATATTTTAAATGTGAAAGTTGGTGTTTCATTTTATCATGCAAAAACTACTGATAAATTTTAAAAATTTGTATGAACTTAAAAAACTGGCATTACATATAGGTCTATTGATTATTATAATTTAAAATTATTTATTATTAGGTGGTGAGGTAGCTGGAAGTGCTGGTCTCCTTCTTACCTTTTTGGCAGAGTCTGTGAAAAGATTTCAATGGCTAACTGGTCTAATGGCTAATGGTAATTGTGTGGCATCCTTGCACACGTCTGCTCCCTGCGCAAGATTATGTTGCTGTAGAGCTCTCCTCTGTTGTCATTTAAATCATCCAATTCAAACAATGATCAACTTTGATGTTTTAAGTCCTTGAAGTAATAATTTCCAATTTCAACACATACCATAAAATTGCTGTTTAAAAAATTCATTCAGATAAAAAACTGAAGATTTTACAAAAGCTACTTTTGAACATTGATAACTAAATATTAAGAATTCAGTTTTTGGTTTGTAGTGTTGGTACTGCAAATAGCAATGTAAGAAGTGATTTTCTAATGTGTATAATACACGTGGCACTGGTGAACTTATGATGCATTTAATCTGTGCATGTAAGATATTCAACATTGGCTACCTCGATATTGAAGCACTGCTATCTAACTCAGTTATAATGCATTTAATCTGTGCATGTAAGATATTCAACATTGGCTACCTCGATATTGTGGCACAGCTATGTGTACATTGAATAAAGAAAACTCTGGAATAGGCCCAACAAGCCATGCCTTAATAGAGGATTTTACATATTTTTATGGGGAAATCTGTACTGAATATAAATGATAAACAATTAGTATTAATAAATAATCATACTTTTACATTTCCCAGCAAACAAGACACTAAAATCTAAGTTTCTATTGTGAACATATTTTATAGATTTGAGACAAATTCCTATTGAAAACACGGTTTTAAACTTTAACCCAATGTTAAAAGCGGTGCCTCAAATGTGCAACCGACAGTTAACTAGAATTCTTCAGACTTCTTTACTTCACACAGTTGGAACTGTACAGTGTTTTGTGCAAGTCATGACATTACATCAGTAATAATACAATCATTTGTATAATATACATTTTTATTAACTTTACAAAAACATATTCATATATATATATATATATATATATATATATATATATATATATATATATATATATATATATATATATATGAATTTGTAATGTATATAAAATAGTAACACATGCATATACACTAGGTGTAGTAACAATTTTTCAATTTATAATAAATAAATAACGTCTTTATTTGAAGCGATTTTCAATATTACATTGTTGTTTTTCAAAATAACTCAAGTCATACATTTTCAATCAAGGCACATAGAAATCTATCTATCATCATCCGAGAAATACAAAATCAAACTAATCAAACCAATAATACATTACATTAAACAGCTATTTAGGGGTGAAACACTCCTCCTCCAAAGCCAGTCTGAGATTGTTTTTAAACGAGGAATATCCATAAGCCTTTAGACTGTGAGGGACGCTGTTGTATATCTGGGGGCCAAAGTATCTAAATTCATTCCTCCCCATCTCTAGCCTGACCCTGGGCACCTCCAACATGGCGTCCTGCCGAGTGTGACAGTCCCAAATCTCAACCCGGGTCTGTAGCATCCCCCTGAGGTAAGAGGGTTTTCCCGTCAGCAACACCTTGTGAACAAGGCAGGCCACCTGAAGTTTGAAAATGCACTTTATCGGAAGGATCCTTGCTGTACGGCGTTACTGGCTAACGTGATCAAATTTTCTCAGACCGTACACAAATCTTACAGCAGAGTTCTGTAACCTATCAATCAGGACCGTACCCTCAAGGGTCAATCTTCCCCCAAATACAGGAAGAGCATAAACAATAACTGGGGAAACCACAGCTTTGACAATCTTAAGTTTCACTTCCTCTATTTCCAATTTATCATAGACTTACTCTTAAAAAAAGGGTGTGCTGTTAATATTTTTTTTTATTTTTCCCTCTATTTAATTGTGTTTAAATTGTATAAAACTGACTCAGTTAAAGAAACTGTTTGTATAATATGGAAGAGGTGTATTTAACTACAGGGCATGAAACCCAACCCTCGTTAAGAACAGATTGGACAGGAGAAGCCTGCCCTTCAGGCTAATTTTGTGTAAGTATTAAAACAACAAATCTAAACATTTTGAAATAATAGACAACAGTGGTCATCTGTATTAGGGAATAAGATTGTTCTCACATTATCACGTATTACTACTATATGAACAGTTACTAAAGAACATAACTTGTATTATTTTACTAAACAAGCTATTTGAATTTTACTTGGTCGGTATTATTAGAACATTCGGTTGAAGCTTCCACGGTATTTGAATTTGAGATCATTCCCATTCAAAGATCCCTCATTAGAGCTATATTCTCTTAATATTGGAAGCGTTAATAAATTTAATATTATTTTTAATAGGTTATTAGATTTGATTTATCGTGCTTTTGTGAGATAAATTAATCTTTGTAGGTAAGGGATGTAGGTACTCCAGGCAGTGCAAAATGTTTACCCTATCACTCAATTTCTAAAAAGAGATATATGCATTAACATTGCGTTATGCTTTGTATTGCTAAATCTATAACCAATGATAATGTTTTTACTATCTTTCCGTGTAATAATTTTGTCGGCATTTTCAATGAAAATGATAACTACCACTGCTACTACTCGCATCCATGTTTGTTTCGTATTTGACGACTACATTTACTACTAACAATCAGGGTTAGAGATGGAAAATACAGTTTGTGTCAATAATATTAGCAAAATAACGTGGTTAGTTGGTATTACGTTCCTGTTACCGTGGTAAAATGTTACCAACCGACTCACGCTCTTTGTAAGCATCACATTCTGTTACTGAACTAGCGTTATTGTTTCAAGTAAACTGAGTCAGACTAAATCTACGTATGAAAATTTAACTAAGTCAGTAAAATGTAATTTTATACTACTAAAATATGCTAATTATAAACTGGTTATTTAAAATTTTCACTATACAATACAAATATTGTTTAGTATACAAAAACTTAACTAACTCATAACAATGTAATATTTAGATTAGTAGACGGACTACTTTGAAATAGACTACTTTTAATTAATCATAAATGAGAACGAACAATTAAATGAGAAATGCGTTGGGTTTGTTTTCATCTTTCAGGAACAATTCTCCGTTTCTATTTTGATAAATATATTTTATTTATTATTCTGTATTTCGATCTGATATTTTATTCCCTGCCCCGCCCGCACCATCCAGCTCACTCCTCTACGTTTTTGGTTTCTCAGTAATGTAATACCAGAAATGGTCCGTTCCTAACATCGTTGCCTGCACGATAATAGCTTCGGCTGTTACTCAGTAACTATGTACAATTCGATATTCCAATTCACAAATGGTTTTGAACCTGGTTTCGTCAGTTAGATGAATTTAGATAAGCCAGAAAGACGTTATGAGAACGCCAAATCATTCAGCCCACCCGTTACTAAAATAACAGGGTGTTACTGGTTATCCTGGTAATATGAGTTAAATATTTATATTTTTTATTTTAGTTAAATATTTTTATATTTTTTTCAGTTTTTCATTTACCACTATCAGTCATTAAGGTTAATGTTTTTTTACTCTTGTTATTCATTTAAAGTTTATCTTTCATTGTTGTTAATAATTTTATAGTTTATTTGCACTGTTATTATTTGTCTGTTTGTTTCTCCATATGGTATCACATCTTTTACAGTAGTGTATTTAAGTTAATACTATCAGTAATTTATTATATACTATCACTAATTTTTAATATAATTTATACTTTCATATTACATTAATTATACGTTAATTATGCCTAGATCTGATTTAGAGTCCAGTTGCATGTTTGGTTTGGCCCTTTTCTTTAAGTATGATTTAATCATCTATCATAAGTTAATAAATGTAAATTGGTTCTTGACCGTTGAAAGGAAATAAATAAATATGTTTATCACTGTATAACGATGTTACCGACAATAATATGTAATAATCGCCTATCTCTAATCAGGGTTAGTTATGAGAGTCACTCCGGAAGGACAGATCGGCTTGTGATAAAACTAGTGATCATAAAACTAGTTTCTTAAAAAACGAATGTTTTGGTACCTTTGAGAATCAATCAAGAATCAAGAATCAAGAGATTTATTTGCCATTAAATACAAAAAAACAGTACAATAGGCATCGTCAATCAAGCCCCAATAATGAAATAAAAACTCTTAACTAGTCCCGAATGATAATATCACACATGTCACTACAATTCAAGTACTCTTCAACAGTATAGAAGGCTTTGATCTTAAGCCACTTGCTAACCATAATACTAAATTTCTTAGGTGGTAGAGATTTTACAGAATTTGGCAACTTGTTGAATAATAATAGTTGATGATATTTATAGCTCTTATAATACTTATTGAGTCTAATGCTAGGTTTAAACAAATTTTTCTTTTTGCCTTGTGTTGTAACTATTGAACTAAGGAATTTTCTTTAAAATCATCTATATTATTTTTTACATAGAATAGGTTACAGTAAATATATGCACTAGCTAGAGTCATAATGTTAAGATTTGGGAAAACCTTTCTGCATGACTCCATTGAAAACAATCCAGTAATTGCTTTTATCGCTTTTTTTTGCCATACAAAGGCTTTTTTGGCAGAGGCTGAATTTCCCCAGAGTCTAATTCCATAAATTAGATGAGTATGGAACAATCCAAAATAGCACATAATTAGTACTTCTGAACTTACACAAGTTTTTAATTTTCTCAAGAGATAGGGTCACTCTTGCCAATTTTTTACATAAATTACTGACATGTTCCTCCCAACAGAGCTTACTGTCTAGATATATGCCGAGCAGCTTTACCGGCTTAAACATACATATCATCTAAGTTAATGTGATGTTTCAAAGAGAATATGATGTGTTCTGTTTTATTTTCATTTATAAAACAATTTGTTAGAGAAATACCATGTTTTTGCCTGTATGAGAGCTTCATTCAGTTTTGCTTGTACATTTGGAATATTTACATCATTTTGGATCAACGTGGTGTCATCAGCATACAGTATAGAGAAAGCTGACACATTATAACTAAAGTCATTCACAAAACACCAAAAAAAGAAAAGGACCAAGGACAGAGCCCTGCGGAACACCTGCATTAAACATCAAGATATTCTGAGCACTCATTTTTAACAGCAACCATTTGTTTCCTATTCTTAAGATAAACTTTCTATTACTGACAGTTCTTCATTTACAACACCATTAATGTTTAAGTTTTTGACATAACATAACATGAGAAACATTGTCAAAAGCCTTACTTAGGTCTAATAGGCTGTAGTACCAACCACCAGCTTGTCCTCAAAGCTGTTTAAAATATAGTCTACAATTTTCTCAACTGCATCCACGGTTGTATGTTTAGGCCTAAAGCAAATTGAAAAGGATACAACAAATTTGTTGGTAACAAAGTATTCATACAGCTGTGCCACCAGGCAAGACTCGATTACCTTACTTAAAATTGGGGACAATTGTGATCGGCCGATAATTTTCAGGACAGTTCATATCTCCCTTCTTAAACATAGGTGTAACTTTAGGACATCTTTAGGCAGTCTGGGAAAATTATCCTACAGTAACAACTAAATTTACCAGATAAGTAAGTGGTAAACAAATATAACATTAATTATATTTTTAAGCAAAAAATTGGACAAACCATACACATCCTCACTATGTGAACCACTCATTTTATTGACAACACACTTTACCATTCCTTCATCCACCAACTTCCATTTAAATACATTTATCCGCATTAGGCCTAGTTAGAATTTGATAGCAAGTCAGAGTACACTGAGTACATGAGTCATTTACATCAATGACCTCATCCTGTTTATCATTACTGTCAATAGACAAATTAACAAAGTAAGAGTTCAATTGGCCAGGTGAGATTGGTATACTGCGTTTTGTTGAGCAATTAAGATTTACATTCTCTTTTAGCAACAAAACCATGCAGCTTTTGCATTGGTTATTGGAATTACTGATATATCTATTGTTGGCAGCTACTTTAGCCTTCATGATTTCCTGCTTATAGAGTTTTTTTAAAACTATTGTAAAGTATGTGATCATCTTGGTTCCGTGAGTAATCCTCCATTTATCATATAGAGCAAGAAGTTGCATTCGCCTATCTAGTAATTCTGGCGTAAACCAGTTTATCACATCGCATTTCTTAGATCTAGGTATCACAGATATCTTTGGGCAACTAATATTAAAATGCATGGTTAAAATTATTTAAAAAAACTATTTACAGCAATATTTACATCTTTGTGATACACACAATTCCAGTCAGAATCACTTAAACATTCAAACTAGATTACCTAACCTATATTGTGACATGAGACGTTTTTGGCCAACTTTCATGTCATTGGGCTTAGGTCTAATAGTACTGCCATCCCGACTATGGCTATGTTCATTGGCCAGATATAGGCTAACCCAAATACCTGCTGCGTGATCAGATATTACTCCTTGGTTCAACAAAAACTATATCTAGGTTTTCTGCAGCTAAATTAGTAGCTATATTGTCAAGGCAAGACTTAAACCTTAGTTGGTACATTATTTGTACAGTACAAATTAAAGGACCTTAAAAGATTTTAAAAAATCAAGAGTTTCAGAGTCACTAGCTTTCAATATATCAACATTAATAAAAATCACCAGCCAGTATTACATGTTTAAAATTTTTTGGACCCTTAGTAACATAAGCAAGTAAACATTCTAGGTTAAAAATAAACAGTCCAAAATTTGATTATGTATCAGTTGGTACCTACCAAGATACTCCCTGAATCCATCAAATCACTCTTGCTATGTTTTACACCGAATCCTTGCTTACTAGTTACTACTCTTTAACAGCTGATTGCTCCCTATCCCTACCGCTAGTTGCATCACAATGGAAATGGACTATGGAGTTGGCGCGTATTTGGCGAGGCGACGGTGAAGTGGGTTATGTTTGTTTACTTGAGAGTTGATAATGTTTCTGTTAGCCTAATAATATTGAGATTAGTGATAATTTGAATATAGAGTGATATTATTTTAAAGTTAAAGGATATTTTTTATTGTAACAGTGGTTTTACGTGAAAGTCAAGGCGTCAATTATTGACATTGAGGTTATGTAAGTAAACAAGCACAATGTACTGTATCTAAACCTAATGTAATATTTAGTTTCAGCGTTTTCAAATAATCAGTGGTCTGTATTATGTTAATGAAACTTAAAATACTATTTTACTAGGCTATATTATTAACGCTAGAATAACCTGCTAAAAGGATTTGGATAGACTACCAACCTATTCTTAGCCTACTCAAGTTCTAATTTATCATGTATGTGAAGGTCACTTAACAAAATCATGCTCAACATAGTAGAATGTCAAGAGGTGAAAAACATTTAAGTGGCGAGTTAAAAGTGGTTATAATTCATAAGAAGTATGTTAGGTCTATACTGAAAAATACAGTTAGAGCACGATAAGTAGACCTGGGTTTTTATACAGATATTGATGAAACATATTACTAGGCTTAAATTATAACCATCGGCTGCAGTATACGTGGCCAACAACACAATTGAGTTACAATTGAATCATCCATAGGCTATACATAACCATCTAAAATTATAGAAAACAAAACGTCGGAACAAATTATGTTATTAGGTTTACGTTTACGTAATTAGGTATTTCATATACAATATAACCTAGACGTGCCAAATAGTTTCAGGCATTCCAGACATGTTTAGCGGTACGAATAGGCTGGTAAATGTTTGAGTTCCGCTCTGGATTCCAGGCAACCACAATATTTCCATGTGGCAATCTGTACTTAATTTTTTGTATTGATATATTCAAATCATTACTAATTTATACTAATTAACAACTAATAACTCATATATAGCCTTGAATTGAATTGGCTAAAAACTTAAATAAGTAGACAAGCACTGTTAGAACGGAACACATGGAACTGGGACTAGTTCCAGTCGGAACAGTTCCCGTTCCAGAACGGCCTGGCACACTAGCCTACTTATTACCGGTATCACTAGCCTATTTACTACATAAATGAAATAAGCACAGCTGGCAATGACGCACTAGTCTACTCCGTACTTACAGTAAGTGAAATAAATAGAGCTGGCAATGACGCACTAGTCTACTCCGTACTTAAGTGAAATAAAAATACCTGGCAATGACGCACTTGTCTACTCCATACGTAAATGAAATAAAAACACCTGGAAATGACGCACGTCTACTCTGTATGTAAATGAAATAAAAACAGCTGGCAGTGATTAATTATGAATATCTATAGGGAAAATAGTGTATTCAATAATACAGTAGAGTCCCGTTAATCCGGACTAATTGGGACCGAGCCCTATTCGGATTATGTGATTGTTCGGATTAGCCAGAATTACAGAAAAATACGGTTTTAAACTTGAGAATGGGTCTATTTTGTTATAGAATTATCAACATTGTTTATTAAAACATGTTTTCTGACTGTTGCATTGTATTTCTTGACAAATAAACGTGTTTGCGAATACTAAGCACATTTACCGTATTTACTGTGACAGTTCTATTGTTAAGCAATGTGAGCGTACTGGATATTGTACGGGTCCACGCGTTCAATAGTTGTACGAATCTATGCGTCATCCAATAGACTCTCTTTAATGCGACAGAAGACAATAACTGAATTTATGTCTTTTAACAATTAATATTGTACTCAATAATAATATCAGTACTGTACGTCCAATTTTTGTTTGATTTCACTTCTTAATACAGTAATTTAGCTCATACTTAACCTATAAGTTACAATTTGGTACTGTATTTAACTTCATTATTTATGTACTGTACCGTACACAATTTGTCTTAATAAAATACTGTATGTCTATTTAATTAAAGTTTTCTTTGTTTATGTACGAAATGATGCACCCATTTTTGTTTATGTATGAAATTAGTTCCTATAACTGTTCATTATCGTTATAAATAATTCCTCCTGGACCCGTTCGGATTACACGTGTTCGGATTAGCGGGACTCCACTGTACTGATACTTGTTGATTTGATTGTGTTGGTGGCCACTTATTATACTGCAACCTAACCATGTATATAAGCAACTGGTACTACTTAATTAATTTGGAAAATAAGTAACATAACAATTCAAACACTTTTTAAGATAATAAAAATTATATTTTACTTTTTAATTTAAGTGATTTTGTTGAATTCAAAATAATAGTCAACTTTAGAAAACTTCTTAAAATTACTTTAAAAGATGATAAAACTTGTTTTTCTTGGCTTCAAGATGTTGGTGGTTCTCAAATCCCCATTATGTGAATAACCGTAGTCTCAGACGTATCGAAGACATATTTTGGGTTAAGTGAATGTGGGTTTGTGCATTTGACCATCAACCGTAGTAACAACTTTTATAACTCTGCAACTGTTGTTAATACTCAGATAGTCGAAAGCTTGTGGAGTGCTGTAAAACTAAGTTTAAAAAGTGGCATACCAACCGTCATAGTTGCAGATCATCTCTGTGAGTATTTGTACAGAAGAGAGATATAAGTAGGTTTCTGGAGAGAATGCTTTCAACCAATTCTTGAAAATGGTTAATCATTACTACTCAGAAGAAAACATACAAATAGTTCCATAACTTTCCTATTTCCTGTTCTAAATTTTTGTTTTGTTGTCTTATCATTTCTTTATTATTCATTATATTGTCAACGTGTATGTTAAGCTAATTATTTTAATTTCAAATGCGATTGTTATTATGACTGTAGATTCGTAGATATCGATTGATAATCTCGTATTTATTATGTGTATATTATTCATCGATGATTATAAATACTAATTGATATAAAAAACCTGTCTGCTTATCGTACTTTGCTCAAAAATACTCTAGACTAATGAAGTTGTAGGCCTAAACATAACGTGTACAGGTGGAACATGGTAATTCTCTGCTATTAGCTACCAACATAGCACACTAACTAATATATATTATTTATTTATTTATTATTATTTCAACGGCATCCGCCAATATACAATAATTTCACAACATTTTCATGCAACTTAAATATAACATCAACAAAATAAATAACAACTAATTAAATTACAGAAAGTAGTGATTTATGCAGTGGAATAATAAAATAAGTATTAAGATTTGTGAAATAATGTTATAATAGTGAAAAATCACAAACATCATCTCCAAACTGATATTAAGGGGAAAAAAACTCTATCACTCATTACTGTTGCAGTCTCTTTTTAAGGTGTGCGATGCTGTCATAAAACATATCACCATCGGAAGGAATGCTGTTTCCACGCCTATGAAGTCGAGCAATAGGACCGTGGTAGCTGTAATTGTTTGAGTGGTGGCAGGTTGAAAACATATTCCTGGATCTGGTTCCAGCAGGCACCAAGAGGGATATCCTACTCAGAAGCTCTAGTGAATCGATCGCCCCGTTGATAAGCTTGTGCAGGAAAATAATATCAAACATTCTCCTTCTGCACTCCAGCGTAGGCAGAAGAAATTCCTGCTCAAGTGCGGGGACAGAGACCTCCCGATAGGCTGCACCTCTCCGGACTCCTTGAAGTCTGCAAAATTTGTTTTGAATACTCTGTAGTTTGTGAATATGAGATGCGTAATGAGGGGACCAAACAAGAGTACAATATTCCAGATTAGGGCCGAACTAAAGCCTTGTACAAGAGCAGTAGTGTCTCGTCACCGAACGTCCCCTCTAGACATTCGAAAAATGAATCCTAGCATTTTGTTTGCCTTCAAAGATACCGCATCAATGTGTGCATCGGGTGACAAATTTGTAGTCAAACTTACTCCAAGGTCGTTTATCGAGGTCACTCGCTTGATGTCGCCGGGATACAGTGTAATTGAAAGCAACAGGATTCTTCAGACGACAGAAGGTGATTGTAAGACATTTGGTTGAGTTATTGACCATCTTATTATCATTGCACCACTCAGCAATTAGGTTCAGATCACGTTGAAGATTGAGACAGTCATCACGAGAGTAGATTTCTTTGAATATCTTGAGGTCATCTGCGAAGAGGAGATATTCCGATGATAGGTGGCTGATGATGTCGTTGACAAACAAGTTGAAAAGAATAGGGCCAAGCTTGGACCCTGTGGGACACCTGAGGTGGGAGGAAATTCTTCAGACAAATGGTTTCCAAGTTTGACCCTCAGCGAGCGTCCACTTAAATAGCTCTTGAACCATTCTAGAGAGAGTCCGCAGAAACCATATCCTTCGAGCTTGGAAATCAGAAGTGAGTGACTAATCTTGTCAAATGCCTTGGAAAGGTCTAAATAAATTGCTGTCCACTTGATGTCTTCGATTAAACGCAGAAAGAATATAGTCTGTGTAGATGACAAGGTTGGTCTGGGTGGAACGACCCTTGCAAAAACCCATGTTGTTGGGGGACAATGATACTCTTTATGTCATTAGATATCAATTCCAGCACTAAACCTTCCACAACCTTAGCCAAAGCAGGCTGGATGACGATTGGCCTGAAGCTGGTGACATCAGTAGCATTTGGTGTTTTAGGAATCGGCACAACATAACTGGACTTGAGTGCTGTCGGAAAGATGCCGTCCATAAATAGTCTGTTAAGTAAATTGGTGAGAGGCTTTGAAAGCTGAAACGCTACATTTCTTGAGAACTATAGGTGGGATGAGATCAGGACCACTTACCTTTGTTGACATCAAGTGACTCCAGCTCCTTCCGTACTCTTTCCTCACTTACATGGAAGCGATTTACATTGAAGTTGCTAGCAAAATGAAAGTCTAAAGTTGTGTCATTCCTGGGATTGAAAGTTGAGGCGAAAGAAGCCAGCAAAAAGATTGCACATGACATGAGGGTCATCAGTAACTGTGTGATTAAAAGTCAGACGAGTTGGGATAGACTGCGATTTCTGCATTTGCTTCATATAACTCCAAAAAGATTTTATATTGGAGGGTATAGAATACTCAATATGCCCAATTAATGAGTATTATGATACCCAATCATAATACTCAATATTATGATATATTAATAATATATTAGACCTATTTTTAACCCATTGTGAACCACTAACAAAAAGCTCATCTCGTCATGCAGTAGCTTGGCTTAGCGGTGATGAGCTACCTCCTAACAGCTCTACTATTGTCATGTAGACTGCATGAGCGTCATGCATTACTATTCTGTGTAATGTTTTAACAATGGTTTTTCTCAAACCTATTTATAAAAATTGTACAGATTACAGTAGTATGTAGAGTTTGAAGAATCGGCTGCAGTATAATAAACTTTGGTATATCCAGTGGCCGCTATGTTTTTAACTGTTTTTCTTGCCAGGAACCTGAAAAAACTACATTATTAAGAAGAACCTAAGCTTTATTTAACTTAAAGTGAAAATTACATACATGTCATTATGACAACGGGTTGTGAATTTTAGACACCCGGTATATAGTTTCTAGTAAAGGGATGGAACTTTGAATTTTGTTATTTTTAAATACTTTAGGTCGTTTCAAAATATAAGATCTATATTTAGTAATTAAGTTATTAATTATGAATCGAATAGATAAACATAAATGAATATTTTATTAAGAATTATATTTTTTCTAAAAAGAATAACTGATATTTGGATTTTGCATTTTCTATTAATATAAATTAGGCCTAATGAACATTCATTTAATTAATTACAGATTTTTTGTAAAAATAATTAAATAGGCCTTACTACAAATTAATCTATGTTTGTTCTCAACTGACTTTACAGTACAGAGGCATAAACGAATAAATCATCAACACTTTCATAATATTGAGATATGTAGTTTATTGTAAAATGATTTGATAAATACCACCGTTATGTGTAAGTAAACTTAGTATAATAAGTAAAATATAAATTTTCTAATGCTAAAAATATAAATATACATGATGTAACTTATACAATATACATAAAGTTCGAAAACAGGTTTTGTTCAAAACTACTTTGAAATTACTTTTGGAAAATAATAATTTGGAAAACAAATTCATTCTATTGATCAGTGGTTCTTAACCTGGGTGATGGGCACACCCTGAGGAGGCATAGAATATTTTCAAGGGAGGGACAGTGTATTAGAATAATAGGAAAGTGGTGGGGGAACACGGTTTGTTAGTGATCCTCGTAAAAATCACTTATTAATTTGTTTATTGAGTGATTGTTGATGCTTGTTGGTTTATTAGTCTAGTATATTGCAGTTTGTTGGATCAGCAAACATAAAAGTGGGACAAACAATTTGTGTGTTCTTGTTTGTAATAGGCCTAAAAAATGGCCAGATCTGCAAAAGAAACGACTGTATATTTATGATGGTATTAAATGTGGATTCATATCTATTTACAAAACACTGTTATTATTGACCTCAGTGCGTTCTTTGCAGTGTTGTGAGTTATGATGACACACAGCCTAGACTCTAGTTTGAGACCCTATTGATTGTACAGGAAGTTTTTGAATTTAAAATGAGAAAGCTGTTGAGGATACATCTCCCGATGCAATTTATCAATGAATATAAAGACCTTGTATTACAGCACTTGGTCTAACTTAAAAATTAAATTGGACAATATTTAACAGAGTGCTGGTAATTTAGTTTAACATAAGATCTATTTAAAATCTATGTGGTTGTACTTCCTGACCATATTCAGGAACAGCCAATCAACATAAAATGTAATTCTCAGGCAAAGATGGAATTTAAAAACACAGGTGTTTAATTTTTTGGTAGAGATATCAGAATCAGATTTTATTCACCATTAAATAATATCTCTATTACAATAGGTTTTGTCATTGGTACATAAAGGTACTAAAACTAGGTTAAAATATTTAAACAATCAGAATTTTAAAATTCATCAGTAGAGTAAAAGGCTTTAGAAATAAGCCATTTAGAAATAGCAATTTTAAACTTATTAATAGGCTGATTCCTAACTAACATTGGTAACTTGTTAAACATCTTAAACTGTTGGTAGCTAAAGCTCTTATGGCTTTTATCAAGTCTTATTCTAGGCAAAACAAAGTTAGACTTATACCTAGTGTCATATTCATGTATTGAACTCTGACTGTTAAATTTATTTATATTTTCTCTAGTATGAATTAAATTGTTATAAATATACAGAGAAGCAAGGGTCATAATATTCAAGTTTGTGAAACTGATAAGATAGGAATCACTATAACCAAGTCCAGCTATAATTCTTACTGCTGTTTTCTGCCATAGAAAGACTTTTTGCAGCACTTGAATTACCCCATAGTCTTATTCCATAATTTAAATAAGTATTAAAAAGGCCAAATATGTCATTATCTAGACTTACAGTAGATTTTAATTTATGCAACAGGTAGTTTATTTTTACTAATTTCTTACAAATATTATTAACATGTACATCCCACTTTAATGTGGTGTTAATGTGTATACCTAAAAGTTTGACATGTTTGGAAAAGTCACTATCAACTGACAGGTTATTATTTAAAGAAAAAAAAATGTTTTCTGTTTTGCTTTCATTAATAACTAAACTTAAAGTTTTTGACAGTTCAATTGCATTACATAGACAATTTACGTTACCTTAACGTTATCTGCATTGTTACCCGAACAGAGTAACGTTGTGTTATAATACAGAAAAGATAGGTACATTAAAACTAAAATCATTCACAAAGACTAGAAATAGGAAAGGTCCAAGGCTTTCTTAAATCTAATAAACTAGATCCAACAGTTTTTTTATCTTCTAACTCACTTAAAATATACTCAACAAGTTTCCAGAGCAAGAGAGGTGGAATGCTTAGGCCTAAAACCATACTGTGTCTGTACATTAGATTATTGGTAATAAAATAATCATACAATTGAGTCATTAAACATGATTCTATTATTTTACTAAACACAGGAATAATGGCAATGGGGCAATAATTTTCCACAAGACGGATATCCCCCTTCTTAAAAATAGGTGTTATCTTAGCAAATTTTAAACAAGTTGGAGACTGACCCTGGAATATAACTAGATTAATTAAAAATGCAAGTGGTTCTATAATTGATTCAATGATGTTCTTAACTAAATAATTTGAAAGCCCATAGACATCCTCACTACAAGAATTACAAAGTTTAACAACAATATTTTTAACCGTTTTATTTTTTACCATTTTCCACTTAAAACTATGAGAAACCTTTGCAAATAGACATATTATGCACTAAATCCATAAAATGTACCTTATTATTTACATTAGTTTGATTATAGGAATTCATATTAACAGGTACATTGACAAAATAATTATTTAACTTAGTCGGGGAAATAGGTATTTTACATTTTTCATTGACTAGGTTCCCATTATTTTCTGTGTTGTGAACAATTTTCCTGGCAGCTTTGCATTTATTATGCGAGTTCTTAATAAATATATTGTTTGCAGCTAATTTAGCATCATGTATTGATTGGTAATACAATTTTCTAAACTTCATAAAAACTACTTTGTCCGTGATGGAGGAGGTTGATTTCTACTTATCATACAACACTAACATATAATAACGCATTAATTTTAATTCCTCTGTGTACCAATTAGTCGACATCTTAGATTTAGCATTATTTTTACAAGTAACAATAGGACAATACATATTAAAATAATTAGACAAAACATGAACGAACACTGAAAAGGCAGTATATACATCAGTTAAACTATATATACAGTTCCAATCAATAAAACTAAGGCTTTGGCTTAAATCACTAATACTGTCATTGTTTATCAGACGTTTATCAAGAGAAGACCTATCATTATATTTTTATTTGTAAAAACATTATCCTGGCATGCCTGATAACATGTAGGTTTTGTATTTGCAGGGTACAGACCCAAAAACCTAAGAATATTCAAGAAATAATTAACTTCTGGATTTTTCAATTGAAGTCACCTGAAAGCCCAAAGTATTTAAAAGGCCTAGATAAGAGATGGATAAGTAATTTTTCTAAGCAGTCAATAAAATTATAAAAATCTGTGTTGGGTGTCTGATACACACTTAAGACAATAAAACTATAATCTAATAATATTACTGCTCATGCCTCACAAATATAATCTACACAGTAACTATTAATATTTAATAAATTCAAAAGAAATGCCAGTTCTGACTAAAACTGAAGTATCGCCATGTACCCAAGGAGGCTGTCGGCAGTAGCTGACACCAACGATAAATCCCTCCGGAACATACAATGATACTTCATCAATTGCAAGCCAATGTTCCGTAAGACATATAACATGGGTTTGACTGTCCCAGTAGATCAACTTTATTTCTTAAAGATTGAATATTTATTGAGAAAACTGTAAGTGGGCCTAGGCCTAGTCCTTTATTATGTTCACTATAATTAGGTTTATGGGTAGCTACAGTATCATTTATGAGACTCCTATGAGTTGAGGGTTGGAGTTTAAAACTTCCTTGTGGGAGTTTAAGTTTCTCTTGGTAACAAATTTAGACACAAACACTGTACTGGGCCAAAAGTCAGGTGAAAAAATATCTTTAAAACAACTTGCAGGTACACCTACCTTGAAGCAGGCATGTAGCTCTGGGCACTTTGCATTTAGATTTTCCACTATGTAATTACCATTAATTTTCATGTTTAGGTAAGACTTTAGTTCTTCACAGGTAGTATTAGGACTCAATCGTGATACAAATAAAAATAAAACTTTGTTTTCAGCAATACTAAGGTTATGAGTCTCGGTTGATTTACCAGTAAGGAATTTAGGCCTAAATGTTTTAGATGGATAGGTCTCTTGTTATCATTATTATTATGACTCTTTCAATAAACCATTTCTTCAATTCTGCTGCTTCTCAAGTATAGGGTTTAAGATGTGAATTAATGGTATTAAATTTACATTTTAAAACTGTTTGTGTATAATATACATTTGTTTAAGTATAATAAGCATAATTCATACAATATTTAAAATTAAATGATGATTTAAATATTACAGTTTTATATTAGGCTTAAATTTATATTTATTTTGGTTAATTTGTTAACAACGTAAATAGTTTTGTTTTTAAAAGTACCTACTTGACAAATGTTAAAATCTCTGTTTAAATATCTTAGGTTAAAATTTAAGTTTTAAAAAATTACAAGAAATAGTGACAATCATGTGACTTTATAAGTCTTATTTTTATACAAAATAAATATATAAAGATGGGATGGATAATAAGAGATTTTTAAGTGCAAAAAGAGTGTAAAAAGTAATTTTGAGGCCTTTGTCCCGATTTTTCTAGAGTAAGTTAGCGACACCGGGTGTTGTACTCTCAGTGCAGCTCAGGTTTAATTCTAGTTTTAAAGTAAGCACTTAGACCTGAAAGTAAGAGAAAACAAGGTTCAACATGTGATAGACTGCTCTTTATTCATGATGTTTGATAAAACTATAGCCATCATACAATCATAAGAGGAATTCATTAATTTTGATCTTAAAACTAGCCATCGAACCAAAGGTGGAAGTATTAAGTAGTAAACTTTAGTTCAGCGGTTGTACGTAAACTTATCGATTTGGAACTATTGCTGGTAGTCACGATGATTATGTTACGTTTATAAATGCTAACAATCAACACATTTTCAAACTTAAATTTCAGTGAAGGTTTTCCTGGTAGAAAACAAAACTGCCCAGCTTGGTCTGCTGGTAATGACGTAGTTTACTTACTTTAACAAATAAATTTAAAACGTTCATGTAGGCAACATGACTTAATTATTTTTTGACTGCTATAAGTGAAGTGAAGTAACTGTAATGACAGTTCCCAATTTTTGTTTGACTACATTTCATATAAAAATTAAAATAGCGAACTACTTAACATATTGTCATTAAATTTATTATGTATTAACAGAAATACTAGTATTTAATTAATTTCAGTTACACCTGATGTTTACTAGTCTTCTACGTGTTATAAAATACAAGTAAAGTGAAGTAAGAAATAACTAAATTAGGAGTCACATATTTTAGCTAAGCTATGTTTTAAATAAAACTAGATTAAATTATATTTATACTGACTTTTGTTATTTAAATAAATGTTGGCCAAGTTTATTTTAGGCTTAAAAGACATGAATTGTACAGTAGAATAGCTAAAACATATCAGTACCATAACTAACAAGATGAAATTTCTTTTCTTATTCAGACATTAAAACATTCCTGTAACCACGTAGCTATTCTGAAGAGACATAATAGGCATACTGTACTTGTCAACATCAAATCCATTTCGTTGTATAAATGTTTGTTATAAATTTTAAAAGATTCATTGTCTATAATCAAACAATAAAAATAAAGCAAAGTAGTGTTTTGTCTGTCCTGATCCAAATAGTAAAGATAGTGTTCCCCTAACAGAAATGTCTCCTTTATAGAAAGTACCTATTGTTTGTTGTTTATAGTTTTTTGTGAGTTTATGGTTTGGTATGTTCCTTAGTAAATTTAAAATGTACGAGTACAGGGTGATTGGAAGGCTCTGTGGTGTGTTCAAAGGTGATTTTAGATCTAATTATTTAGAAGAAATCATGCTTAAGATATTGATTTTGTTTCATAACAAAATGTAATGGATTAAATAAAAAATATTAAAATCTTATGTTTGTTTTAATTTATTGACCAACAGTTAAAATATTTATACGTTATAACTTTTTAGGTCTGATGATGTGAATTAATGTTACATAGCCCAGAACTAGACATAACCAGATTATAATATATTGCTATGCTGTCAGACAACTGTGTGTTTTCATGGGCTAAGGAGAACAACATTAATGTTACATAGCCCAGAACTAGACATAACCAGATTATAATATATTGCTATGCTGTCAGACAACAGTGTGTTTTCATGGGCTAAGGAGAACAACATTAATGTTACATAGCCCAGAACTAGACATAACCAGATTATAATATATTGCTATGCTGTCAGACAACAGTGTGTTTTCATGGGCTAAGGAGAACAACATTAATGTTACATAGCCCAGAACTAGACATAACCAGATTATAATATATTGCTATGCTGTCAGACAACAGTGTGTTTTCATGGGCTAATGAGAACAACATTAATGTTACATAGCCCAGAACTAGACATAACCAGATTATAATATATTGCTATGCTGTCAGACAACAGTGTGTTTTCATGGGCTAAGGAGAACAACATTAATGTTACATAGCCCAGAACTAGACATAACCAGATTATAATATATTGCTATGCTGTCAGACAACTGTGTGTTTTCATGGGCTAAGGAGAACAACATTAATGTTACATAGCCCAGAACTAGACATAACCAGATTATAATATATTGCTATGCTGTCAGACAACAGTGTGTTTTCATGGGCTAAGGAGAACAACATTAATGTTACATAGCCCAGAACTAGACATAACCAGATTATAATATATTGCTATGCTGTCAGACAACAGTGTGTTTTCATGGGCTAAGGAGAACAACATTAATGTTACATAGCCCAGAACTAGACATAACCAGATTATAATATATTGCTATGCTGTCAGACAACAGTGTGTTTTCATGGGCTAATGAGAACAACATTAATGTTACATAGCCCAGAACTAGACATAACCAGATTATAATATATTGCTATGCTGTCAGACAACAGTGTGTTTTCATGGGCTAATGAGAACAACATTAATGTTACATAGCCCAGAACTAGACATAACCAGATTATAATATATTGCTATGCTGTCAGACAACAGTGTGTTTTCATGGGCTAAGGAGAACAACATTAATGTTACATAGCCCAGAACTAGACATAACCAGATTATAATATATTGCTATGCTGTCAGACAACAGTGTGTTTTCATGGGCTAAGGAGAACAACATTAATGTTACATAGCCCAGAACTAGACATAACCAGATTATAATATATTGCTATGCTGTCAGACAACTGTGTGTTTTCATGGGCTAAGGAGAACAACATTAATGTTACATAGCCCAGAACTAGACATAACCAGATTATAATATAATTTGCTATGCTGTCAGACAACAGTGTGTTTTTCATGGGCTAAGGAGAACAACATTAATGTTACATAGCCCAGAACTAGACATAACAGATTATAATATATTGCTATGCTGTCAGACAACAGTGTGTTTTCATGGGCTAAGGAGAACAACATTAATGGTTACATAGCCCAGAACTAGACATAACCAGATTATAATATATTGCTATGCTGTCAGACAACAGTGTGTTTTTCATGGGCTAAGGAGAACAACATTAATGTTACATAGCCCAGAACTAGACATAACCAGATTATAATATATTGCTATGCTGTCAGACAACAGTGTGTTTTCATGGGCTAAGGAGAACAACATTAATGTTACATAGCCCAGAACTAGACATAACCAGATTATAATATATTGCTATGCTGTCAGACAACTTGTGTGTTTTCATGGGCTAAGGAGAACAACATTAATGTTACATAGCCCAGAACTAGACATAACCAGATTATAATATATTGCTATGCTGTCAGACAACAGTGTGTTTTTCATGGGCTAAGGAGAACAACATTAATGTTACATAGCCCAGAACTAGACATAACCAGATTATAATATATTGCTATGCTGTCAGACAACAGTGTGTTTTCATGGGCTAATGAGAACAACATTAATGTTTACATAGCCCAGAACTAGACATAAACCAGATTATAATATATTGCTATGCTGTCAGACAACAGTGTGTTTTTCATGGCTAATGAGAACAACATTAATGTTACATAGCCCAGAACTAAACATAACCAGATTATAATATATTGCTATGCTGTCAGACAACTGTGTGTTTTCATGGGCTAATGAGAACAACATTAATGTTACATAGCCCAGACTAGACATAACCAGATTATAATATATTGCTATGCTGTCAGACAACAGTGTGTTTTCATGGGCTAATGAGAACAACATTAATGTTACATAGCCCAGAACTAAACATAACCAGATTATAATATATTGCTATGCTGTCAGACAACTGTGTGTTTTCATGGGCTAAATGAGAACAAACATTAATGTTACATAGCCCAGAACTAGACATAACCAGATTATAATATATTGCTATGCTGTCAGACAACAGTGTGTTTTCATGGGCTAAGGAGAACAACATTAATGTTTACATAGCCCAGAACTAGACATAACCAGATTATAATATATTGCTATGCTGTCAGACAACAGTGTGTTTTTTCATGGGCTAAGGAGAACAACATTAATGTTACATAGCCCAGAACTAGACATAACCAGATTATAATATATTGCTATGCTGTCAGACAACAGTGTGTTTTTAATGGGCTAAGGAGAACAACATTAATGTTACATAGCCCAGAACTAGACATAACCAGATTATAATATATTGCTATGCTGTCAGACAACAGTGTGTTTTCATGGGCTTAAGGAGAACAACATTAATGTTACATAGCCCAGAACTAGACATAACCAGATTATAATATATTGCTATGCTGTCAGACAACTGTGTTTTCATGGGCTAAGGAGAAACAACATTAATGTTACATAGCCCAGGAACTAGACATAACCAGATTATAATATATTGCTATGCTGTCAGACAACAGTGTGTTTTCATGGCTAAGGAGAACAACATTAATGTTACATAGCCCAGAACTAGACATAACCAGATTATAATATATTGCTATGCTGTCAGACAACAGTGTGTTTTCATGGGCTAAGGAGAACAACATTAATGTTACATAGCCCAGAACTAGACATAAACCAGATTATAATATATTGCTATGCTGTCAGACAACAGTGTGTTTTTCATGGGCTAAGGAGAACAAACATTAATGTTACATAGCCCAGAACTAGACATAACCAGATTATAATATATTGCTATGCTGTTCAGACAACAGTGTGTTTTCATGGGCTAAGGAGAACAACATTAATGTTACTGTCAGAACCAGATTATAATATATTGCTATGCTGTCAGACAACAGTGTGATTTTCATGGGCTAAGGAGAACAACATTAATGTTACATAGCCCAGAACTAGACATAACCAGATTATAATATATTGCTATGCTGTCAGACAACAGTGTGTTTTCATGGGCTAAGGAGAACAACCTGTTGTACATTCTGAAGTACTTTACATGCTTCTTATATTTGTTTGACTGTAGAATAAGTTAATTAACCTGAGTATGGTAGTATTTTTATCAAAATATCAGTTTAAATTATTTAATTTGATAAAGGATAACATATTCATAAACATACCTTAAAATAAAATTATAATTTTGACACTAGGCTATAACTGAACTCCTACACTGTGTTTAAAAATTTGCAATCTGATATTTTTCTCAGGTAAATAACTAGCCTATAACTACAATAATTAAGATTAAAATTAAAATAAACAAATCATACTAGAGCGTTGTGTATGAATCAGAAATTTAGTATTACTGATTTCTTGTATAACTGAACAATGGAAAATGTCTCCAAAATCCTGTTCTTTGTTTAAAGTTTGTTATTAATTGTTAGAAAGAACTTGATTACGGACATTTTCTATTGTTATATGTTAACAAAATATGATGAGACAAATGCATTTTTATTTATTTACAATTTATTTTTGTAACATGTAATGCAAATGTGTGCAATCATGGTATCCTGTTACCTTCATTGTCATTCTTGCATCAAAAACAAACTTTAAACCTAGAGCAAATATCAATTTATTGCATAAGTTAATGAATTTAAAATAAATTGGTTTTGCTACTATATTTGAAGAAATCACACATCTATAGTGACACAGAACTGTTAAGAAAATATTTGCCTGAATAGAATTCTCACAGATGTTTTGTCCTCAGCGAATGGTGAGGGGCCTGGACAGTTTGTTTGCAGTTGTGGTCGGACATACAAGTACAAACGGTCGCTGAGTCTGCATCAGAAGACAGATTGTGGAATTGAACCTCAATATGCGTGTTTGTTCTGCACATACAAGGCCAAACAGAAAGTTCACCTGCGCAGACACCTGGTAACCAAACATGCGGAAGCTTGCTTAGTGCAGAATTGACTTGCTGGGTCGTACTATGTACCGTTATTTGAAACTTTGTTTTGTGTTGTATCAAATAAATTCATAATTTGTTTTTTAAGTTTTAAAATAAATAAAATACTATTAATCTGTATTTATGTGTCAAGAGTAAGATTTCCTTTGTTTTCTATCTCACTATCACAAAATAAAACTTTTTTAGGCACATGTACTTGTGTTACATTATTTTTATCTTTCTTGTCCTAATATTCAATATTTTAGTTTTTTTGTGATCCTTATGTAAAAAATATGAAATAACACATAGTATCCAGTAATAGCAACCTTAATGTGCCTGTCATTTTTAAAGGGTTGTCCAAATTTTGTTTCTTATACATGATTGTTCTTGTTTCATGTAGGTCTTTTAGACATATCAACTTAATGTATTATCTTGAGGTATGCGTACATTTAAGATTTCCAATTGACTTTACTAATTACTTCCTACTTGAGGAGATATAAAAGTGTTGTAAGCAGCATAATCCTCCTCTACCACACAATAGATTTTCATTGTTTTCTAATACAAGAAATTGTATTAAATTGTGGTGATAAAAAAGTATATTTAGATACATGTATCAAATGTCTAATAAAGTATTGACAAATAACTAAGATCGGTTAAAGCTAGAGTTGCATTGTATTAGAACTATGAAAATATACGTTTGAACAAGTTGTAAATCTAGATTATAATTTAAATGTAAATAAGATTGAATGCATTGCTATAGACGTTTGTATTTAGCTAAATTCAGTAATGGTAATGTTATTTGGACAGTACAGTTCCTAGTTTGCGGATTTCTATAAAGTGTTTTGTACAATTTATAAACTAAGTTCTTACTCATTAGTTTTCTTTCCATTTCTGTTGTTTAACATTTTCATTACTCTCTAATCTGAAGAGTTCTTATAATCCTCTCATTTTCATCAACCCCAATTTTTCCAATTGACCTGTTAGAGATTAGCTCAGATCAAAGCATTTACAAATATATGTTTATAAGAGAAAGAAATCTTTGATCTGATGAATATATTGTAATCAAGGTCTGGTTAGCCTAAAGACACTAATGACATTGTTCTGTTAGCATTTTGGTCAGGCAGGGAGACGACTCAAGCGGACGCTGAAGTGTTCATGTGCTCTCGGTGTGGAAGACGCTACAAACACAAACGTTCACTGACCTTTCACCAGCGGAATGAGTGTGGACTCGAGCCTCGGCATGGATGTCAATTCTGCAACTATAAAGCAAAGCAAAAGAGTACTTTACAGACACATATTCAATTAAAACATAATGGAATTGTTGACAAGTTTTATTAAAGCATTTTCAAGAAAAGAGTGTTTTATTTTACCCTTACCATATTGTCACTCCACACTTAAACTGCATTCACATTCTTAGTCTTCCTATATTCTTTTATCCACATATCCTTCTTTCCCATAAATTCTCGTTATAAACTCATACATATAAATAATTATTTGTAGGTAATGGGACATCGTTATTTATTACAGACATTGATTATATTTTAATGATTGATGTTTGGTTACAGTATCCATCTGATATATTTTTATTACAAACCTTAGTGCCAATTTTTTTATAAATTATCTATAAGAGAAAAGAAACCATATGATAACTATAGTAAAGCAAATGTGTATAAATAAGTCATTTTGGTAAGGATTACAATATAGCAAATAAGTTGCCTAATCTAAATAAATAATAGGGTGAAGCTTTACTCAGTCTACGGTAAGTGAACATAATTTATGTTCATCGTATAGTTACAGTTATGACTAAGTGTTTTTTTAGTTAATGTTATCACATATGTAAGTTGCAAATGAAAATGTTTTCTGTCATCAGGGAACAAGAACCCGGCTGATGGTGATTTCCATGGTTTCAAGCCTGGCGACACGTTTCGAGTACCATTCGAGTCAGCTTCCTGCACGATCATAGAACCAGATGAATACATTGTGGACAACAGTTATCCGGAGACGAACCCACTCACCATCGAAGATGAAGTTGCGATGCCTTCCCCTGGGGGAAGTTTTTGCCTGGGAGAAGAGGTGTTGGATGGCTCTCTGAATATTGATGTTGTAGAGAGAGGAGAGATTTTGCGTCATGATATAAGGAGTCTAATTCATCCTATAAATGAAATAAAGTGTGCTGCCAAAAGTCCAAAAGGAGAAAGAAGACCTCTTTTACGAAGTGACTTGAAATTAAACAAGTCAGTCAATCGCAAATCTGATGAAAGTTCAGGGTGGATATCTCCTGCAGATTTAGATACGTCAAAGAGCCAGGAGACGGAAGGTAGCCAGGAAGTCCAGTTGGGAGAGAGTGCCAATGGGTCGGAAGAGGGTTGTTCCTTCCTTAAAATTGAATCCACTAAGAGCCTGTGTAAAACCCCATTGAAGCCCCCAATAAAGAAAAAGAAAGCAGAATTGAATGTGGAAAATCCATCGAACATTCTTAATTTCAAAAGAAAGATAAGATGTGATGGCGGTCCTGGAAATTTTAAGTGTAACGTTTGTAATAGATCTTACAAGTATAAACGAGGACTGAGACAGCATCAGAAGTTGGAATGTAATAAACCTCCCCAGTTCCCTTGTCCCTACTGTCCAAGACGATTCCGTTACAGACCGTGTATACGGGACCATGTACTGAATCAGCACATGGAAGCTTTTCCAGTCTGGTATAAAAAAACACTTCTCCATTTCTAAGTAAACTGATCTCACTTAAAATAGAGTTACACAGTACACGTATTAGTGACTTCTACTTATACGTGTTTTGTTGTACAATAATCTATTAACATATTGTTTGAAGTCATCGTAATTTTAAAAACATTAAATTATTACTGTGTACTGTTTTTGTGAAATCTGCAAATAGAACCCTTATGTAATGTTTGTTTTATCGGTTTTGTCCTTTCCTCAAGTATAAAACTAGCGCAGCACATATTTGTGCACCATTTAGAACCGGCTGTTAAATGTCAAAGTGTTACTTTTATTGTATAAATTATTCATCGAAATTGAGGTAAAGTTAAGAAGGTCATCTCTAAGTGTTATCAATTTCAACGTAAATCAGATTAATTTTCTTAAGCTTGACAATTATTGTGCAAATATATACACAGACTCTCCCGATATGTGGTTTTGATGGAATTTCAACAGAAACTGTAAAATTTTGATATTTTATTAAATAGTTGTAATCCACACTCACAGGCATCCTGTACAAGTTGTGTTAACAAATTCAAAGCAAGGGACAAAGGTACAGGGCTACTGTTTGTGCTCTACATTTCTATGAAATGTACTAGTATTTCTTGTGTTGTTCTTGATTGTAGTGAATTAAATTACAGATTAGTGTTTTAACAAATGGCTAGTAATAATCTATTGTTTTTGTAACTTAATTGAATTATGTGCTTTTGAAGCTTCTTTCTATTTTGCAAATAACTTGTTAACATTTATCAATTAATTTAAGTTTATCATCTACAATAGTTAGTTCTCTTTTTAGAAGTGTTAAGAAAATCATTTTATAAGGAATAAATTAGTTAAGTTAATCATTGTATTCATGGTGGGATTCCCCAAACCTTCATATTTTCTATTTTAATTTTGTAATATTATTTGAGATTGGATTCTTGCAATGTTTTTTAATATTTCAATAACTTACTGCTATCAAAAATTGAATTGGGGTTTCCTTCAGATTTTTTGTAGTAAGTAAAAACGTTAGTTTTACTATATTTCTTTTTTTGTGTGTGAGAAATATTTGTACTGCTAGTTCCATTGTTCTATTAATCTTTGAAATAAACTAATAGAGAAAAAAGAACAAAATAAAATAAGTTTCTTCATTTTTTCTTCCTTGTTTTCAAAATAACAGTTTTAGTGGTTCATCCATCAATAATTTATTTAGTTTTATCTATTATTTGGTAAGTGTTAATAATTTTCAAGTAGTCAATGTCAAAGAATGTATTTTTGTACATAGAAAAATTAGTATGTCAACGTTAAACCTAGAGCTAAATATGAGTATTATTGGATTTTTAAATTTAGAAACTAATGAATATGAAAATAAAATTAAGTGTTTGTTTTTATTCAACAGTAGGATTGAACATGATCTTATTTACATTTATTCTTGTATTAAATGCCACAAATAAAACACGAGTTTTACAAACAAAATAACTAAGTTAGAGTGTTCTTACTTTTACCGAATCAAAGGTTAGACCTTTTCACTGTATCTGACATGAAAACACTGGTTTGAAAAATTGGAATATTTTGTGTCCACTGAGCCATTTGTCAATGACATAGAGTGATATATCAGGTACTATCCAGTATAGTGTTTAAAATTGACGTCAGTATAAATACAATCTCATTGTCTGCAATTTGGTAACACAGATTAATTTCAATATTACAAACCCATAATCTCTCTCTACCTTTGATAAATTGCTTATATTATTAGTGGACAAGATATACTGTTTGTATCATACGAAATAGGTCTAACTTTTGAGAAAGGGCCTGGCAAATTAATTGATATCTAAATTAAATGTATTTTACCTAAACAAATATACAGTTGTATTGATAATAAAATGAAAGCAACCACATGACATTGCATTACATTATTATTATTTCAACAAGAAAATAACTATACAAACACATACTGTGATTGAACACTAAGTATACAAATATTACGTAGGTTAAAAGTGTATTGAAATTTATTATTAACATTATCGTTTGAAACTAACAAAACCGATTTAGATTCAGAAATTCTTTATCCACAGAATGTACAATGAATAGAGTCATATAAACAACATTATAGTTAATAGAAAATTATCTAATATTAACTTATAAAATATTCTATATATTGTGGTAATAAATAGTTGTAACATACATGTAGAGATGCACATGCACATAAATATATATGCATATATAATAATATTTAATACTATCTATTTGGTACATAATTCCAATTGTAAATTTGTATTGGTTTATGAAATAATGATGGAAAAACATCTGTCAAAATCATTACTCAAATGTCTAATTTGTGTTACAGGTGCATGTGACGAAGACACCCTTTCTGCTTTCGAAACTGAGGAGAAGTTCAACCCTATGTTCGCCTCTGCGTTTTGTATGGCGCGGGTCAAGTCATCAGATGTTTATTTCTCGGATTTAGGTAATTCTCCAAAGCTGGATGAGGAATGGTCTATTGATCGTGAAGGATCGATCAGAATCTACAATGCTTTTGAGGATCACTCTTACAGCACTAAGGAGTCGTCGGTCAGCCACGTCCAGCAGTCGAGTGTCTTCCATCCATTGGATATTCTCAGCCTGGAAGTCGGTGGTAACGTGTCATCTAGGAGACGTAGAGGGCGCCCTAGAGGTTCCAGAAACAAACGAAGTAGAATCGGAATAACCAGAGAGCATTTTGAGCTCAATACAAAAGGGAAAGAATCCCAAAACCTGGGATATAAATGTATGCGGCTCCCTGAGAACCTCCTGCAAACAAGAGATGTGTTTAGAAGTCCCCAAAAAAGAAGAGGCAGACCTCCACTTTATCGCTCGTCGTTAACCTACCGCAGCTCATTTCAACCCAGGCCTGCGGGTTCCCAGAAAAAAATTGGCTCGATAAACAACCCTATAAAGGTACCATCGTGTGAATCCAGTGACAACTTGATAAAAATTCAGTCCGATCAACTGGAGAGGTTTCAAACTAAAGACGAGTCCGACTCAAATTCCAAGCAGAGTGGCATAGTGATTTCTGCCCAGAAGAATTTGTCCGAGGTGTCCATAAGTAAAACTGTAGAGAATGTTCGAGTTAAAGGTGAACAGATAAAAACCCCTGAACGGATGAGGGTAGGTTCTGTGAAAAGAATACACATGAAAAAGGTGAATTACAAGACGGGTATTCACACACCCGGGAACTTCAAGTGTGATCAGTGTTCCCGGCAGTACAAGTACCTGCGAGGTCTCAGACTACACCAGAGATATTCATGTGGCAAGGAGCCAACATTTCAGTGTCCAACTTGTCATTCTATGTTTCCGTACAAGCAGAATTTAAAGAATCATATTTTAAATATACATCCCGAAATGTATGATGAGTGGTATAGTAAAAACTACAAGCATTAGTTAATCTAAAATATTTTCTTGTTGAGAAATTTTCACTTTCCCACTGACATTTTTTTATTACAATTTAGACAAATACTCTTTGTGAAAATGTTCAATCTACAACTTGATTCCACCACCATTCAATTATCAACAGTATCGAGAGAACTGAAAAAGTTGTAACAAATTCTATTAGATGTCACAATACGTTAGTGTGTGCCAGATACATTGCTGTGCTCCCTCATACGAGATATACTGTGTGCACACATCATTGGTTGTTCTTCGGTGCACTTATTAAACATTTAACAAAGACTAAAATACACTTGGTTTTACATTTACTTGGTGTTTTTAAAATTTTTTTACATAAAAAACAACCAATACCTAATAATTATTACAAATTCAACGTTTTTCACACAGCACAAGTTTTACCGTGTCAGAAGTTAAAAAAAAACTGCTATTCTTATGAGAATAAAATAAGGCTGGTTAGGATATATACATGTGATAATATTTTGCTTATTACAAAAAGGGTTAATAAAATCTGTGAATAGTTTCTCTTGTCAAGTGAATGATATTAGTGTAATTTGAACATTGTATGGTCAACAAATGATTTAAGTATTCATAGGATGAATGTAGATTATAGGTAAAACCTCACATTATTGTAAACTTTTATAGTCTGCACATGTTTAATATGCCTCTACAATATTTGCATATTTTCACTTGTTATATTTTAAATAGATTATTGTTATCTATTGTGAGTTTTATTTTATTTTGTTTACTGTTTTCAAATCATTATTGTAATGTTAAAGTAAATATCATTATTTTATATTTATACTTGTGAATTTTAGAGTATTTAAAAACAAATAAAAGATTTCCTGAATTCAAACCGAGGATATCTTATGCTGCTTTTAATTGTATATAAATATATTTGTGAAAGTAGTCTTTCATATTGTTTATTATTCTCCATAACTATTTCTGATTACGCTGTGTTATAGTTGAGTAAACATTAGATGGTATTTACTAACTCATTAACGGTTTACAGCATACATTCTATGCCATCTACCACTGTGTCACATGTTTTACAAATAAATAACAGTAGCTATAAACACATTTCCAAAGTTTACTATACAGTTGGATCATATTTTGCGGACATTAGAAAATTGTTGTTTTATGATCCATTGTTTTTAATCAATATGGGCTTGTATAAATGTATCGCTACTTCACCGAAAATAGAATCATGACCTAGGTGGATCACATTGTAAAGAAAATGTTAAGATGGAAGCATTTAGAATTTTTTCTCTTAATTAAAAAGACCTCTTGCCTATTAGCCTTTGGTCGTACATTAAGTATTTCACATAAAAACTCTGTATCGTGTCTAAATTTCCAATAGAGTAACAAAATATGTATGTAATGTATCTACCAGGTATATAAAATGTGCTATTTGATATGCCACTAGTACTATTGTGTTGTCTAATAATGGGTTTGCTGTGTTGTACAGGAAGTGAACAGGAAGAGTGTGTACCTGTGTTTGTGTCAGCAGTCTGCTCACTACGACCTACTGATCTGTACTTCTCAGAGCTGGGCAGTGCTACCAGTTTAACAGATACCGGGACAGAGTTGTGTCTCGGAAAGGAAACAGAGCTGTACACAAGAGTTGATCGCTCTCTGTCCAAGCGACATCGTCATAGCAGGTCCGAGCAAAGTCGTTACGGCACGAGAAGGAAACAGGTAAACTTAGGATCATGTCGTAAAAAAAGCTGCAATTCAGAAGAAAAACGTGATTCCAAATTATTGAGTTTGACGTCAGTTATTAATCAGAATGAAAAGAAAAGGAATGCGCTTCAGGGGGTGAATAAAAACACATCACTTTCTACAGAAGAAAAGAATTATCTGAGTTTTCATGGCCGTAGAAGAAAATTGCTACATTGGTCAGGAGACTCTTTCAATGTGAAACAGTTTTGCAAACAAGAGAATGAAAGTTTGAAAGAGTCAACTGGAATCAAAAACAAACTCGATGGAGAGAATAATGTAATAATTAAAGAAAATGTTGAGGAAATTAAATTGAAATATTTACACAGTATTGACGCCAGGAAGCAGTCAGAAAACCATGATAAGATGGTAAAACATACAGGAGAGATTAAAGAAGGTTTTGTTGTTAAAACTGAACCTAAAAGTCCAGAAAATGTAACGTTTTCTAAGCGGGTTCCTACCTGTCACGAACCTGGTTGTTTCAAGTGCAAAAATTGTGGACGTCAGTATAAGTACAATAGAGGACTTAAATTTCATCAAAAATCCTGTCGAACTGGTGTCTAGTGTCCTTGTTGTTCCAAGTGGCTTTCTACTGCATTCTCTCTCAAAAGACATATGCAAGTCTTCCACTAATTATCTGTATGGATCAGCTTCCCCAAAGAAATTAAAGAGAAGTTGATGCTCTAAAATAATACTAATTTTGATATATAAAAGATATTTATATTCATAGGAACCTTGTTAATTTTATTTTACAAGGTCTTCTTTGATTAGAAGTTAAGTAATATTTAGTCTTATAATTTATTATGATGGAAATTAGTTCTCATTATCGAACAGTCCAACAGGTCAAAGTTTTTCCTACTTCCTTTAATCATACAGCTGTGAATGTCTTTAATTTTTTTTTTCAAAGCTGTAACCAAAGGGATGTAACTTGATTATGTTTGGTATCGTTAGACTGTAGTTGAAATTCTCTACATTAATGTTGGGCGTATGTTCTTCACATCCTTGTTTTCCAGAGTATATTGCATTAAATTTTATACTACAATGTTTTTGTACTACACTTGAGGCTTTTGTCAAGAAATTTGAATATCAGTAAATATCATAAGAACCTAAAATTGATGTTTTGGTATGTTTGCATAGATAAACAAGTCCATAGCGATAAATTGATTATATCATTATATTATGTGAGACTGCAGTATTTTGTTACAATTATATATTTTTTTAATATGTAATGTTATTTTATAAATTAATGTAACATTTTTGCGTATTGGATGTTTGCTTTTGTTTGTTTGCAATTATCAGTTGACACCTAGGTGTAAATGTAAGTCTATAATTATTTCAAAATGTATATAAGTGACTGTTGGTGCTAAATGTATTTCTCTGGTATCCTGGTTATTACGATAAAATAGTTCAGATTATTTCTTGTAACAACATATTGTATTTTTAAACTTTAACTTTTTATCTGCCCTAGAAATAAAAATGGTTTTGATATGACATGATATCAAAATTAGTTGAATATTTTATACTATATAATACTATTTTATGTACTGTTTAATTTTAGCTACTAAATTTGTAACCCTGTTATGCATTTTAAATATTCTCAAGAGGGATATAATAAAAATTGTTTGGTCTTTATTATTAACAAACTTTGAAATACAGTTTGTTGCAATGTTTATTGTTATGTTTTAACTACCTTTACAAGTTTGCTTATCATCTAAAGCATTATTATTTATTAAGTAATGTTTTCGATGTCACTGTCATCAGAAAAAAAATTTAATAGATTACTGTAGCTGATAGCTTCCTTCCATGCATCTCGCTGAAACAAATATTTAGAACGTAAAAAACCAGTGAATTATCACATTTTAGACTCTCCCTCGATAAGGTGATTGATTTCTATGATAAATCCAAGATATAGTGCAACATGTTCATGTTTAATATTTTTGGACTTCCTTCTTTCATGTGAAGTAAATGGATCAAGTTATTGTATTTATAAACAAAATTAGAGCAATGTAATGGGTAAAAATGATTGTTATCACACAAACTGACAACTAATTATTTTTAATCTTCAAGTAAGTAAATAATACTGTATTTTCATAACTCAATAATATGTTGAAGTGCGTTCATATCATAAAATGTGTTGATGGGGTTTCTGTGTTCGTACCATTGGTGTACAGCTTTGTCCGTTTCCATGTGCTCAGTTGTACCGAGTAAAGGTGGGAATTGTTTTCAAAGGAAGCATTTCTATTGTTTTGAATGTTAAAAGCAAAAAATGCTGTGATGAAGCAAGTCTAGTCTGTACCCATCCGCTCAGCAACAATAATTATGTACTTTTTGGTTTTCCCCTTTTTTAATTGAGACTACTTTAGGAATTGAATACACTAATGGTCCCAACTTTTCCCCAGGTAACGGTGATCAATTTGGTTAAATTTTTAAAATAAATGTATAGAAAATCAAATCATCAAAATATTTAAAAAAATTAATTTTGAATATTTTGTACCAAAAGAAGAGTATTTTAAATGTTGGTGGAAAGTATAAACAGTTATTTTACCAAACTATCCAAAAGAATTTAAGTGATCGCCTGAAGGTTACAATTTTTACACTATCTTGATACTGCAGTGAATTCCTGTATAGTGAAAATAAGATATCATGGACAGTTTCTGTCATAATCCACTTGAGTATCTTCCACCAGTACTCCTCCGGAGTGCAGTATGAACAACCGTCTCTGTCTGATTCTCTTGTTGTTACAGCAGACCAGCCACAACCTGGGGCTACACCTGCCAGCTTCCCCTGTCCGGACTGTGGGCGCAACTACAAGTACAAGAAGACATTGAGACAGCACAGGTTCTATGAGTGCAACAAAGAGCCTCGTTTCCAGTGTGAATTTTGCGATTACCGGTCCAAGCTCAAGGGAAACCTCAAGATTCACGTGGCGGTTAAACATAAAGCACCACCATCAAATATTTTTTATGATGTTATAGGATGATTTGAATTAGTTGACTTTAACACGTTCATAAATTATCATACTTTTTAAAATTATGATGTAATTTCGACCAAAAATGCTCTTAATTTTAGTTTTTAATAAATATGTTCTAAAAGGATTAATAGTGTCCGTAACCATATTTTCAAGGTCTAAAATGCAGCTGGATAATATTCAGAAAGTATTAACAAAATTGTGTTGCCCACCTGTGGGGCACGATGCTCATTTCTAATAGACAGCATTACCCACCGACGGGTCAATTGTTCAGTTGTTTTCAAATCCATCCATCCATAAAATTTATTCAAAAACAATTGAATGGATTTGAAAACAATTGAAAAACTGACCCATCGGTGGGTAACGCTGTCTATTAGAAATGTGCATCGTGCCCCACAGGGTGCGTACCCCTGTGGTTCATCAAGTGTTTTACTGAGAATTGAACTACTGTACTTCCATGATTAAACGCATTTTATTTGATACAGTTATTAGGTTTTTCTGTTAAGTTAACACTTCATGTACAGTATATATGTAGTTTACTGTTGCAAGGAACATGTTTTTAAATTTCAAAACAAAGTAAATGGAAGTGTTAACAAACAATATTATACAGGCTAAATTCATTTTTGATGCAGCATTAAAATGTGGCTGAACAATGTCATATTTAAATTTAAAACCTCAACCGTGTTATATTTGTAATCAAAAAACATTAATACATAACATTGGCACAACATTGGGGGTATCTTCATTCCCCTGGCCGTCAGGTTCATCATATAAATCATTCTATAAATTAATTAAAACCTCAACCGTGTTATGTTTGTAATCAAAAAACATTAATACATAACATTGGCACAACATTGGGGGTATCTTCATTCCCCTGGCCGTCAGGTTCATCATATAAATCATTCTATAAATTAATTAAAACCTCAACCGTGTTATGTTTGTAATCAAAAAACATTAATACATAACATTGGCACAACATTGGGGGTATCTTCATTCCCCTGGCCGTCAGGTTCATCATATAAATCATTCTATAAATTAATTAAAACCTCAACCGTGTTATGTTTGTAATCAAAAAACATTAATACATAACATTGGCACAACATTGGGGGTATCTTCATTCCCCTGGCCGTCAGGTTCATCATATAAATCATTCTATAAATTAATTAAAACCTCAACCGTGTTATGTTTGTAATCAAAAAACATTAATACATAACATTGGCACAACATTGGGGGTATCTTCATTCCCCTGGCCGTCAGGTTCATCATATAAATCACTCTATAAATTAATTAAAACCTCAACCGTGTTATGTTTGTAATCAAAAAACATTAATACATAACATTGGCACAACATTGGGGGTATCTTCATTCCCCTGGCCGTCAGGTTCATCATATAAATCATTCTATAAATTAATTAAAACCTCAACCGTGTTATGTTTGTAATCAAAAAACATTAATACATAACATTGGCACAACATTGGGGGTATCTTCATTCCCCTGGCCGTCAGGTTCATCATATAAATCATTCTATAAATTAATTAAAACCTCAACCGTGTTATGTTTGTAATCAAAAAACATTAATACATAACATTGGCACAACATTGGGGGTATCTTCATTCCCCTGGCCGTCAGGTTCATCATATAAATCATTCTATAAATTAATTAAAACCTCAACCGTGTTATGTTTGTAATCAAAAAACATTAATACATAACATTGGCACAACATTGGGGGTATCTTCATTCCCCTGGCCGTCAGGTTCATCATATAAATCACTCTATAAATTAATTAAAACCTCAACCGTGTTATGTTTGTAATCAAAAAACATTAATACATAACATTGGCACAACATTGGGGGTATCTTCATTCCCCTGGCCGTCAGGTTCATCATATAAATCATTCTATAAATTAATTAAAACCTCAACCGTGTTATGTTTGTAATCAAAAAACATTAATACATAACATTGGCACAACATTGGGGGTATCTTCATTCCCCTGGCCGTCAGGTTCATCATATAAATCATTCTATAAATTAATTAAAACCTCAACCGTGTTATGTTTGTAATCAAAAAACATTAATACATAACATTGGCACAACATTGGGGGTATCTTCATTCCCCTGGCCGTCAGGTTCATCATATAAATCATTCTATAAATTAATTAAAACCTCAACCGTGTTATGTTTGTAATCAAAAAACATTAATACATAACATTGGCACAACATTGGGGGTATCTTCATTCCCCTGGCCGTCAGGTTCATCATATAAATCATTCTATAAATTAATTAAAACCTCAACCGTGTTATGTTTGTAATCAAAAAACATTAATACATAACATTGGCACAACATTGGGGGTATCTTCATTCCCCTGGCCGTCAGGTTCATCATATAAATCATTCTATAAATTAATTAAAACCTCAACCGTGTTATGTTTGTAATCAAAAAACATTAATACATAACATTGGCACAACATTGGGGGTATCTTCATTCCCCTGGCCGTCAGGTTCATCATATAAATCACTCTATAAATTAATTAAAACCTCAACCGTGTTATGTTTGTAATCAAAAAACATTAATACATAACATTGGCACAACATTGGGGGTATCTTCATTCCCCTGGCCGTCAGGTTCATCATATAAATCATTCTATAAATTAATTAAAACCTCAACCGTGTTATGTTTGTAATCAAAAAACATTAATACATAACATTGGCACAACATTGGGGGTATCTTCATTCCCCTGGCCGTCAGGTTCATCATATAAATCATTCTATAAATTAATTAAAACCTCAACCGTGTTATGTTTGTAATCAAAAAACATTAATACATAACATTGGCACAACATTGGGGGTATCTTCATTCCCCTGGCCGTCAGGTTCATCATATAAATCACTCTATAAATTAATTAAAACCTCAACCGTGTTATGTTTGTAATCAAAAAACATTAATACATAACATTGGCACAACATTGGGGGTATCTTCATTCCCCTGGCCGTCAGGTTCATCATATAAATCATTCTATAAATTAATTAAAACCTCAACCGTGTTATGTTTGTAATCAAAAAACATTAATACATAACATTGGCACAACATTGGGGGTATCTTCATTCCCCTGGCCGTCAGGTTCATCATATAAATCATTCTATAAATTAATTAAAACCTCAACCGTGTTATGTTTGTAATCAAAAAACATTAATACATAACATTGGCACAACATTGGGGGTATCTTCATTCCCCTGGCCGTCAGGTTCATCATATAAATCATTCTATAAATTAATTAAAACCTCAACCGTGTTATGTTTGTAATCAAAAAACATTAATACATAACATTGGCACAACATTGGGGGTATCTTCATTCCCCTGGCCGTCAGGTTCATCATATAAATCACTCTATAAATTAATTAAAACCTCAACCGTGTTATGTTTGTAATCAAAAAACATTAATACATAACATTGGCACAACATTGGGGGTATCTTCATTCCCCTGGCCGTCAGGTTCATCATATAAATCATTCTATAAATTAATTAAAACCTCAACCGTGTTATGTTTGTAATCAAAAAACATTAATACATAACATTGGCACAACATTGGGGGTATCTTCATTCCCCTGGCCGTCAGGTTCATCATATAAATCACTCTATAAATTAATTAAAACCTCAACCGTGTTATGTTTGTAATCAAAAAACATTAATACATAACATTGGCACAACATTGGGGGTATCTTCATTCCCCTGGCCGTCAGGTTCATCATATAAATCATTCTATAAATTAATTAAAACCTCAACCGTGTTATGTTTGTAATCAAAAAACATTAATACATAACATTGGCACAACATTGGGGGTATCTTCATTCCCCTGGCCGTCAGGTTCATCATATAAATCATTCTATAAATTAATTAAAACCTCAACCGTGTTATGTTTGTAATCAAAAAACATTAATACATAACATTGGCACAACATTGGGGGTATCTTCATTCCCCTGGCCGTCAGGTTCATCATATAAATCATTCTATAAATTAACCCAATGATGTTACATCTAATCAATCCCACCACTAATTTCTCAATTTTGTTTTTTACTATGCTGCTAGTATTAAAAAATAATTTTAGTGAATTTCTCAAACATACTTGGATTTTCAGTCCCGAAATAGAATGAATTATTTGTGGAAGGAGCTTATCATAAAGAAATTTGCTTTATTTAGGTATATGAGAAAGCAGAGATAGGTGCTATAATTGCGATGTGTTGGGGCTAGTCAAAATCACTTGCCGAACAATTTTGCATTCTTTATAAATGAAAAATTCAACAACAGTTGTTTTTCTTTATCTATTCCTATGACAAAAGACAATATCTGTATTTTCAGTATTTAAGTTTAGTATTACGTTACAATTTTTACATCAATATGACAACATTTAACATTGTTTTATGCATAGTTTAAAATCCACAAAGAGGTTTATCAAAATAAAATTTGAAACCTTGTATTCTGTTTTAAATGCCAAGCAGTGTATAACAACATGTAAATGCAACCATACATACAGAAATATCTAGCAAAGTATTATTTGTGTAGATAGCTAAATGTTTTCTTAGTTAATATTTCACCATTAAAGACATAGCAATTTTGATGGAATTAATTGACATTTTTGTGGCTTGAAGAGTATTTTTAATGAATGGGAATTATAATTATCTTTGGAAATAACACAAAAAACAGTAATTATTTTATAAACACATATACACAAAGTAACTGACTCTATTATAGTCTTTTAATTAAAATACATATGAATTAAATTCTGTATATTAACACTTGATTAAAATTGTAAATAGAGTATATAATGTTTTAAGACTTGTAATTATACTGTTAATATATTAGGTCTAGTCATTAATATGTATTCTCTTTTATTGTCTTTATTTTATATATTTTCTAAAGCTTGTTATTTAGAATTTAAAAAATACATTTACATTTTAAAAGCTTTCCTGTGTTTTTATTTAATGTTGTGTTGTTTATTTTTATTTATTTTATTGCTTCTTGTTTATCAATTTTGCAGCAGTAATGGAATGGAGCACCGAATAAGTATTTTACACTGGTCATGTGTAACTAACAAATACTATTAATATTTAATTGTATTGTAGATTGTTAAAATAAGGCTTTGCTATGAAATAAATTCAATTAGTCTAAGAATATGTAAGTTATTCTTAAGTTAATTTTCTCAATATTTTCCTAAATTGGTATTTGTCAATCAAGTTACTAACTTGTTCTCCTTTCAGGTCTCACTGACAAAGAGCTGCAGGAGGTATCTGTAGAACTTATTGTAGAGAAGAAGAGGACTCTGTCGTGCTCTCCGGATAACTTTCTTGGATTCGAGCCTGTTGATGTGAAGCCCACAAAGAGATTGACAGAGTTAGCCAGCTCTATTAGAGTTCTGCAGCCCCGCTCAAGCAAGAGCAGGGCCTCCAAGGTGTGGCAGCGACCGGCTCGTTCGTTCGTTGACTGTGCCATCAAGGAAGAACCTGAAGATGATCTTCTAGAGACAAGACGGTCAGGGAGGAAATCCACAGTCGATACATCTCCTACCGAGCAAACAGAGAAGGAAACTCCAAGAAAGGCAAAGGCGCAGGGGCGAAAAACCATAAGATCACTAAGTAATGAAGAACTGGATGAGGAGGTTGTGAACGTTTCTTCTCCAAGCAAGACGAAGCCAAAAAGTATTACAACTTCTAGACGTAAAGGGTTGCAAGGTGAGAAAGACACAATTCATCCGTTGAACAATGCAATAAAAGCTGAAGTAACTGATGAAATTCCGAGGAACGTCAACACGAAAAAAGTAAGGAAATCACTTACAAATGGTAGCGTCAATAGTCGATCTTCTGCTTCTATCTCAGGCAATCGGAAACAAGTGGTTGAAGACATGACCAAAATCAGGAAACGCCGTTTGATAAAAACCAGTAACAAAACTGCCTTTAAATGTGACCAGTGTGGTAAGATTTACAAGTATCTAAGAGGGATGAGGCAACATAAAAAGTTGGAATGTAACATCCCACCTCAATTCCCGTGTCCGTATTGTCCCTCGTCGTTCCGGTATCGTCAGAATATCCGAGAACATGTTCGTAACTTCCACGAACAGGCTTTTCCCAAGTGGTATGCTACTCATTATGTTGCTCCTCTCCTCATGGGCGAGGGATCATCCTAAGTTCATATAAACTTTTCTCATTTGTTATTTTATGTTAATTTAGCTTATGATTTATTTGGAAAAGTTAATCACAATGAGGTTACATTGTGCTTTTAATTACTATTAGTTTGCTTAGCTAATTTGATTTTTACATATGTAAATGCATTGCTTCAATGTTTTTTTAGTTCTTAGTTACTTTTTGTGGTTTTTTTGTTTGAATATATAAAATATTTTTGGTCTAATTTTGACACATTTTTATAAAATGCATAATTACTTGATTTCATTTACTGCGGAACAAAATATTGCAAGTCGCATTACTGTAAAATAATTTTGGTTAATTAATCAGTTTAATTCGTTCGACTATTACAAATTTTCATTATTACTGTTGTATGTAATAATTCCACCGGTGGTACGGTGTTTATGTGATTGTCATAAATATTTCCAACTTTAGTTTTTAGTTATTTTTAATATCTTTTGTAATTTTAATTTTTAATACACACTATTCTATTTTGTAATTGTGTGAAATAAAGTTTAATAAATTATTTATTTTGGTCTGAAGTTTATTGTAATGTTAAAGTTTCTATTTATTAAAAAAAACTAAAGTACTTCAAGTAACTACTAAAGTAATGTGTTTTTACATTTTTTTGTTGCATATTAAAAGACCAACTTTAAATTATCAGTTCGTTATTTTTAACACATGCTTCTTAAATAATTATTTTGATTTGACAAGCTGTGCAAAAAGTTTGTAGTATCTTAGTATCAAAATTCTAAATGAAAGTGCTATAACCGTTTTCCATGACAATTTTTTATCATTCAAAATAGTGCATAAATAATTTAATCATCCAGTTAAGTTAGTGATGTATTTGATTTTTCTATGTTATGCTGAATGGAAGTGGTATGTATTGAACTGTGAAAAACAAATGTGTATTAAGAAATTCAAATGATAAGCATATCTTGTGTTATATTTAGCATTAAGTGATATTGTTTCATCCAGGAGGGACATTTATTACTCAATAAATACATTTGCTTTATTTTATTTACTTTAGGCTGTTTCCCCAGATTCTTTATTTTTACGTACAATTGTTTATTTGCTGATGCGTAAGTTGAACACGGAAATTTTAAATTATACTTTTAGAAATCTTGCATTTTTTGCAATACTAGAAGGATGGTATGCATGGGCATGGTAAATAGAATTATTTTCTATCGGGTAAATTTGGCTATTGTAACAGCCAAATTACTAAGGCCAAGAAAAAAAATAATTGATGCCCTAGAAAGTGTGAATGTCCAGGGTTTTCTTTTTTTAAATAAGGACCTCAAACCCTAAGTTCAAAATGTTCTTTAGTTCATGTAAGTTCCACTAGAGATCGTGTGGAACTCTTTCTTGGTTGTCCAATCTCCCTACTCGATAAAAATCCTGTTTCTTCAATGTGCAATTTTTTCTAAGAAAGTCCCTAAAAGAAGAGGTTTCTGTACTGGCCCAAATTAACACATTTCAAGTACTGGCCCTAATCCTTGATAAGCTATGGAAAACAAGACATAGCAATTCCTTAAGAGATGCAGGACTCCTTATTCAGAACTATTACCTTGTGTTCTAAATAAATGTTTAATTAAAAAATAAATAAATAAAATGTTTGTACAAATAAATAACACAACCAAAAAGAAGATTTCTGATGACTCCATGACTTGAATTCTTGGTGGTATGAACTATAAAAAATGATACTACATATCTGAGTGTTAAAATGATTCTCTACTGACCTAAAAGAAACACTTAAGTTATATCTCATACAAATTATCAACAGGTCTTTTGATAATTAAAATATCTATGTTTTAAAATACACTGCTTTTATTGAATTGTTACGCTTTCTTCTATACATACATTATATATTAAATCGTACTTTGGGTTTCCTCACCAAAAGAAATTTTACAAATGATCTTTATTTTACAAAAACAATCAATTAGGTGTATTGAACATTTAAAGGTGTAAAATAAATCATGCAGAAATGCTTCTAGGTTATTCATAAATTTATATATCCGAAACCATTCTTTAAAATTAGAATCAAACATTACACAACAAGCACTCACTATAGAAACACATTTTCTAGATTGCACTGTATAAAATTATATTAAACCCTTAAGTTATATATGTTTTTTGATAACCTCCTTCAGCCCTGAAGTATTTAGCCCATACAACCAGTTTTAAAACTAAACCTATAAATGGTTGGTCAAATTATGGCTGAGGAGCTGCTGCTGCACCAAGGGTGGTTGTGCTGTCAGACAGCCTAAAGTGATATTATTTTTTATATTTATAACATGTAAATCTTTTATACTTACATTAGTTTGTAAACTTGCATGATGTTTATGTATTAATTCATTTATTAAGATTGTGATGTGACAATCTTTACACCCCGAAATACAGTTTCAGTTAGAGAAAAATAAATAATAATAATTTATTATTCATCTAGGTTCTATTTAAAAAAAATTTGATTTAACGAATTGCAACAGCTATCACAGATTGTACCACTAAATTAAGTAAAATTAAAGAAAGAAAATGTAAAAGTAACTATTTGTTACAAATTAGGCTAAGAATCTGTTTCAGCGTGAGACCTTGTACAGGCTTCTTTACAGAAGAAATACAGGGTTTGGCTTGTAATTAAAAAGAGAATGATTGCTACTCCAATTCCATAATAGCTAATGGACACAATACAATATTAGTACTTCTCTGTAAAACATTGAAAACCAAAGTAACTGAAAATACTAAATAGAAGATTCTAATGTTGAAAATTCAATACTAGTTCATGAGTACAAAAATAATGTCAAGAACCATCTTTTAGGTCAGCTTTTAGTTACATAAGAATGTTGTTAAATCTTAAAGACTTTGGAACTTATTTATAATACATACATCTACACACTTGTTTAAGTTTTTCAAATAATGTAAATAATTATTCAGAAATTATCCTTTATAATTAATGAAAAGAATCCAAATTTTACACTGCACTAACAGTATGTAATTCTTGTTCTCCTTCATCTTTGAATCCCAGATCAAGAACCTTTTAAATCAAATTCTATATACCAGAATCAAATTTTTATTTGTCTTCCAACTCTTAATATGGTGCATTAGATATCATCATGGAGCATTACATAGTTTGCTTAAAACTTGGCATCAAGAACTCGATTACCTGAAATAAATAGTTCAGTCCAGAATTCTTGTTCGGAATTCATATGGAACTGTTTGCCATTAAGCTATCTATCATGGTACTCGCTTAGAAAGTCTATCTTAGCTAGAAACAAGTATTTATCCATTCATCTTAAAATATGAACACTCAATAGTCCAGGAGCTAGAGGCAATTTGCATTGGATAAGTACTCAGTCTGTGAGTTGGATAGAGGAATTTCTCCCTGAAGAAGAGATCAGTCGGCTAGATCAGTTTTGTGGAGGTCGAAATGGAGGGTTACAAAAGAGTTGAAAACATGTAAACGATAATGTTCCCACAATTCATGTAAGGTATGCTGGAGTAAAAGGTTTGTTTAAATTAATCAATAAAAAAATTATAACATAATCAAGAATAGATCACACATTATAATAAATCAGAGGTTAAAAATTATAGACTTGTTCTTGTATATAAAGTATTATACTGAAAATTGAAATATTTAATGCCGAAGTTTAAATAGAATTCTTAAGTTTCACGTTACCATACAGAACAGAACTCATGTGGAGATATGGATAATTTCATATTGAATTGATAACACATTGTAAATTAATTAATTTTCCTTTGTTATAATGTAAGTGTTGTAATGAAGCTAAAAGGTTTTTAGAAACCATAAAGAAATTAATACAACTTCATTAATTAAATGTGGCAGTTATTAAAATGTTAAAAAGAACAACTGTATTGGTGCTATGAAGAATTGCTGAGGTTTTAAAATTCTTAAGTAAAATATATCTTATGTACTTATAAGGTCTTCTGTTTATTGTAAAACTTCAAGTTGGCGGCCGTACAAAGTAACACATCAGTAATATGAGAGAACATTATCATACATTAACATAAGTGACAATACCCAAACTATTCTATATACCCCAAAGAAAGTTCTTAAACCATTTACATGAAATAGTGTGGCTGATGTTTATTTTCATTGTGAAATTAATTTCTTATGTTATTTCACAAAATACGCTATCAAATTAAATAGTTTATAAGAGAATTAAATCATGGCAGACAAGTAGCTCAATGAAGGTATAGCTTTATATAAGATTTTTAATAAACGCTTATGTGTCACTATAGATATCTTGCAGTGTCAAAAAACATGCCAGCCTTTAAAACTCATACAGATAACTTTGTAAAAAATTAGCTTTTGAAACTAATAGTGCATCTTTAATTGTATATTTCAAAATAACATCCCACTTGATATCTATATTTTTACAACTGTGCTATATAGATGTTATCTTTAAAAAGTCATCTGTTATCAGGGGCACACCACGGGGGTGGGGGACAACGGGACCTGTTCCCCACCCCCAAGATCATTTTATTTCAGAAATCTATCACAATTAGTCTATTTTTGAGTAAAAACAACACTTTTTAAACTTTGAAATCAAATATATCAATTCAAACTTTATAACTATTTTAATTTACGAAATACACAACACTATAATTCAATTTACTTAAAACACTAAATATATTACCATCACACACCAAGTAGAAAAGTGAGATTAGGTCTGACTATTTCTTGTTGCTTCTACCTGTACCCGGTACTTTCAGTAACCGAGTGCAAAATTTAGTCGCGAGTCCAGGTACTTAGTACCATAAACGGCGGTAAAGGTGTAAGTATCTGTTGTTGCCAGCTGCGGTAAATTAACAAAACTTGCTTAAATTAATCTGTGCTAAAAATTTTTAATAGTGGTTTCAATATTACATGCTTGACGACGAATACAGAATTTTGAGGACCACTCAGTTAGGAACAAAACTTAAAATGGTATTTTCATAACTTTATTCCCATACTATTCTAAAAACATTACATACTCAATTGCAGTACACTTGCATATATTTTGTGTAAACATTTAATCTTTATCAAATCACAAGTTTCTGAGTTATAAATGTTCCATGTTGCAGATTGGTTGAAGAGTGCCACAAACCGGTATTTTTCTCGTTGCAATCAATTTTGTTATATCCAATGTTAACGTTAGTAAAAAGTTTTATATGTAAAACCGCGGAAATGAACAAGCTGATAATATAACGCCTGTTATTGTAGCTCTATTAGTTTGTGGTCCAAAAATAGACAGACATCAAGATTTGGTTTTAGTCTTGATTTATGATTATAACAAAACTATTATGTTAATGTTATGATTAAATTCTGTTTTATTGCAGGGGAATTTGACATCATAAAAAAAAGATTTTTCATTTTCTATTTTTTCTTTATTATTATTTATGAATATTTTGATATACAAAACATGTATATTTCAATTTTCTAAGCCACTTAAATACATTTTACATCATTATATGGCACAGTGTTGATTTTTCCATCTTTAATTCTTATACTAATATAACTTTTGAATTGTTGATTTTTTTGTTCCATATTTGATAGATATACTGCTCTTTACTCCCTTTTGCAGTTTATGAATGAAACAAAGACTTTTCAAACAAGATTACTCAAGGAATACATGTATGGAAAGATTCCAAATGATTCTTTAAATTATGTTATATGGTCATGAACAAAACTAGTTTTTGTTGCACTTGAAGTACTCAAAATAGAACTTTGAGATTCTATTAGTAACTTTAAATTCTGGTTACTTAGGGAGGGTAAAGGTGTAGCAAGAACCCTTTGGTGAAGCTGGTGCAAACTGTGTACTAATAAAGCTGAGGAGATGACCCAAACTGCCAGAGTAGCAACAAGAACTTAGAAGAGGAAGCTGGAAGACAGGGAAGAATAATAAGGGCTGGAATTGATTATGTTGTCTGATTAAAGGCAATATTTTCTCTTTTTGGTTTGATTTCCTAAAAACTTAAAAATTTTAACTTTAGGTACAGTTTTGTTTTAAAAGTGCCAAATGTTCACTACATAGCTTTCAACCTACTTCATATGGTATACCTGAATTTACTCAATAATAACCATGAAAAAATATTCAAGGTTTTTTAATGTTATTTTTATTCATTATATTATAAAATTCTGAAGGTACGGTATATAAACTTAATTGTAGGTATAACAGTTAGTTAAAGAGGCATAACAACATGTCAAAAAGTTTGTTTTTTCTGGCTATAGTAGTTTTTCAGAACTGGTACTGAAATATGACAAATTTAACATTAAGTTAAATAGACAACAGATTCCCCGCAAACTCCATATAAACTGAATTTATTGCAGAATATTTTAATTATCGCAGTATAAGCTTACTGGTGATTGTTAGCAGAGTGATTTTACTGTAAAATTTATATACTCTGACTCTCCACTTTGGCCTCCATTTATTATTTTAAAAGTACTATAAAATAACTATTTTAAGACTTAATATATCAAAAATGTCCTGAGTCCCCCTCTACTGATCTGAAGGGGGTTTCTATACCACCGACTCAACAGACCATATATCTGTTTCTTAAAATAGAAACTAAAATTCGAATGGCAGTGATGATGCCTAGTCAATCTCACATGACTGGATGATACTCGGCACTAAGTTACAAGCTGTCATCCTCTGTGCTGGATCACTTCACAGCAGGGACCAGAATCAACTACAAGGCATTCTATGGCTATAGCTAAGTGAGAGTGTTACCTCAATTGTATTGATAATTATACCAGTTTGGATTATTGAGATAGAGGTGTACAAACAATGCCAAATGCGATGGAACTCAAACTTATATAAACAGTGTGGGCTTTACTTTCCTCAATTCCATCTTGGCTCAAACATATGTAAACAGTGTGGGCTTACTTTCCTCAATTCCATCTTGGCTCAAACTTATGTAAACAGTGTGGGCTTACTTTCCTCAATTCCATCTTGGCTCAAACTTATGTAAACAGAGTGGGCTTACTTTCCTCAATTCCATCTTGGCTCAAACTTATGTAAACAGTGTGGGCTTACTTTCCTCAATTCCATCTTGGCTCAAACGTATGTAAACAGAGTGGGCTTACTTTCCTCAATTCCATCTTGGCTCAAACTTATGTAAACAGAGTGGGCTTACTTTCCTCAATTCCATCTTGGCTCAAACTTATGTAAACAGTGTGGGCTTACTTTCCTCAATTCCATCTTGGCTCAAACTTATGTAAACAGTGTGGGCTTACTTTCCTCAATTCCATCTTGGCTCAAAACTTATGTAAACAGTGTGGGCTTACTTTCCTCAATTCCATCTTGGCTCAAACTTATGTAAACAGAGTGGGCTTACTTTCCTCAATTCCATCTTGGCTCAAACTTATGTAAACAGTGTGGGCTTACTTTCCTCAATTCCATCTTGGCTCAAACTTATGTAAACAGTGTGGGCTTACTTTCCTCAATTCCATCTTGGCTCAAACGTATGTAAACAGTGTGGGCTTACTTTCCTCAATTCCATCTTGGCTCAAACGTATGTAAACAGTGTGGGCTTACTTTCCTCAATTCCATCTTGGCTCGTGGCAGTGATACAGTCAACGTCCAAAGTAGCAGTTTAAAATTGGGTCCAAAAATTTTGAGTACTGCTTAAAATATTTTATATTCACAAACTCATATTCTGCAAGGCCTTACTGGTAACATTAAATTTATTACATTGTTATGATGAACTAACATGTTGCATTCTTGCTTTTGCCTGAATTCCACTACATAAAAGTATGTAGTTGTCAGTATCTGTTTCAGATCAAAGATTTTAGTTCAAAACCAATTTTTCTAAACACTTGAATGCAGGAGGTTTAGATTAAGATGTTTGCACACGCACAGGGTTGAATAATGTGCTCCTAAAGCTACCGATTAATATTGATAGGTTCGTCCTGACAGCTTGAGGGTGCTCGCCCATTAGTATTTCTGTTATTTATGTAGGTTTATATACAATAAAACAAGTGTATGAGGTCCTTAAGGTCAACAATTTCCTAGTGAACATTTTCCGGACCTTGTATTTAAAAGTATTCTAGACCTCCACACCGTGTCTTCCCCTCTATAGTAATTTTCTATACAGCATGGTGAAAAAAGAAGCTATAAATGCATGTATCTAAACTATTTGTATATTCTTCACAGATGTGTATATGCTATAAAGTATTTCCCCCCAATGTTTGTGCTACATAACCATGTATTACAATAAAAATAATAGGTGAATGAATAAGTTAAAGGGGGTTTGGTACAAAGTTATGAAAATGGTTTTAGGGCATACACACCCTAATTATTAACAATCATTTTTAGTTATTTACTGACACCCAGTACTATCAATAAGATAAAGTAAAAGAGCTCAGATAAAATGGTGAAAATAGTAGGAATTACAAGCTTATCAACTGCTGTAACAACAAACATGTAAAATATTACTGGTGAAGGTTATTATTGGCAATGGATGATTTGTAAGAATAAAAGAATTTTGGGCGTTTACCATTGTTATATGTCATACAATCACCAAGTTCTCTAAGGTAAACCAGCTATTCTAGTAAAAAAATGAAGAAATCATACAAATTGCTTTTGACCCGGGCAGATTTCAACCAATAAAAAAATATATCTAATGATTTTATTCTATTATGTAACAGTTATGGGATTTTAATTCAAATAACAAAAATGTTGACGTCTAAACGCTTAAATCGTAACTAAATTAATGAACAACACAACCAAAACTGAAGACTTGTTTCATGAAACTTATCTGATCAATTTAAACGTACTTTTTCAGCAGCGCTCGATTTCGCTCCATTGGGCATGTTCACTGTTTTTGTTGTACCACTGTTACAAGTAAAGTGATAGCGAAAGTTGACAATGACTTTGACACTGTAATGTGTGAATGTTCGTTAGTGTATAGAATGTAAGTAAGTCACGTGGATCATGAATATCGAACAGTGAAAGCTTAGAATCAGATCAATAATCAGAAGATGGTCGTAACGGGCATAATGTATTGCCGATGCAATAAACAAGATTTGGTCTGGGCAATATAATGTTAACATTAACACAATTCACAGCTAATCATGATTTCTTTCATGCTCGGTGTACTCTAGCCCAGCTATAAGGGCTATCCAGAAAGTAACAGACGTTTTTGAATGGTGCGGCAGTGGGCGAGGCTACAGCCGCCATCTTGGTGTCAAAACACTGGCGTTCAGTACGTAGTCACGCGCGGTCTGTATCTCTTTTACTTTTCTCTCTGCGATTAATTAAAATGTGTGCTGCAATTGAAAATCCCGCCACTTATGAAGTGCGTTCAGTGATAAGGTTGTTGTTGGCAAAAAAACCATAAACCAATTGAAATCTATCGCCAACTTTGTGAAGATTATGGAAATGGAAGATTATGAATACGACAAACATGGTCTCGATCGTATCGTAACTGGTGATGAAACATGGTTGAAGCAAGTTAATTGTAAAAAAATGCAGTTTATGGAATGGAGGCACACACATTCTCCATAAAAAACAAGAAAATGTTTCCAAACTTTGTCAGCGAGAAAGATTATGGCAATTGTTTGTTTGTTTTTTTTTTTTTTTTTTAAGTTTGAGCTCAACAATTTTGTTTTTCTACGGCAATGCACGTTCCAATACAGCTAATCGTACACAATTTTTGGATGATTTTAATTGGGAAGTGTTTGATCATCCGCCTTAGAGCCCAGGGCTGGCAACGAGCGACTACCATCTCTTTCCAGAGACGAATGCCTGGCTCGCAATGTAGCGCTTCGATAGAGACGCTGAACTTCACGCTGGCTTTAATCAGTGGTTAAGTCTCAGGTGGCAGATTTCCACAAAGCTGGAATCGAAATACTTGTATCATGTTATTATAAATGTTTCAATTTGAATGAGGGTTATGTTGAAAAATAGTCTAAGAGTGTAGCTTTTACGTGTAGATATGTAATAAAATGTTCCTATTTCAGTTGGTTAATTTCTTATTTCAAAACGTCTGCTACTTTCTGGATAGCCCTCGTATTTTGAGGTTATACATTTTCAGATACACAAAATGTGTGAATGCTATTCCCGATGACTCTTGACAGCTGTTGCTGGGAACATTTAAGATTCTTGTCACGTGTGCACTTGATTTCAGTCCTGTAAAAATGTGTTGATGGAGAAACTATAAATTTATTCTAGACGCTCAAAATAAATGAAAATTTACAATTATTTAGCAAAACTCACTATTAGACTAATAATTTGGTTATTTTCTCTCTTTACAACTCATTCCTCTTGTTCCCTCCATTACTGCCTTTTAGCATCCCTCAATTTCAGACTCTAGTGATATGTTCATGTCTCAGCTTCCACGACCTACTTAAGTTTGAAACTTAACTGTTCAATGAAGTATATCGTGGATTGTCGAAATACCATATATTATATCACATCTATTCTACTTACTATTTCATTTTGATTGTTTTGTTGATTAAATTTATATGGCTTTAACATTCCTGTACACTTTGTAAATTCCTAGATGTTTGTTTCAAAATAGGTACTCTTATTAATTAATTGCTAGGAAAAATTTGTCTGGGAATGTTTTATTAATAAAGAAAATTATAATTCATAAACTGTACGTTTTCAGATCATTGCATTAAACAGGCCCTTCTAGCATTAGGTATTGATTGGAAGACGCAAATAATAAATATAATAATGGCTTACTTCTGTTAAATAGTGCCATACTCTGGCCTTGAGAGGGATACTCAGGACACGGTGAACCACTAGTGGAGATCTCGTGTGGTAAAATTGATAATCATCAAAGTTGGTCATTATTTTAGATATTGAACCATTAGTAACACTTAATATTTTACCAGTTTGTAATTTTAATTATTTTTAGAACATTTATTATACAATGGACTGACACGACACTGTGACTGATTTCAGAGGACACGCCCAAGGAGGAGGTCGTGCGCAGGAAGAGCAGCAGGTCGCGCACTATGAGCACACACTACGTGAGTGTTGAGTGTCGACATCGCAGCCCGAAGAGTCGTCGGCGGTTGAAGAAACCGACGGAAATCAAACAGGAACCGGCAGAAGAAGTGGTTTTGGGGCCTGTTTCCCCACCAAAGTCAGTAAAACCTCCCCCATCCATTTCGTCCTTCAAAAAGAAATCACCCAAGAATCAGAGCAGACCTAAAATGCGCAAGTCGGTACGGGTCAAGACCGAAAAAGTGGATCCTGTGACTCAATCGTTGTCAGAGCTCCCGTCGATCAGCGATGACCTGGACTATATCCAGCAGAACATCAAGCAAGAAGCGGATGAAGAGGATCGTCCGAGAAAGCGGGGGAAGAAGAGAAACTTCCCGGCTCACGAGGGACACAAGTGTGAGTTCTGCGGAAGGATCTACAAGTACCGCAAGGGGATGTTGCAGCACCAGAGACTCGAGTGTGGTCAGGACCCCCAGTTCCCTTGTCCTTACTGCCCTCTGAAGTTTCCGGTACCGACATCTCATCAGGAACCATGTTTACACAGATCACAACCAGGCATTCAAGCACTGGTACAATGTCTTCTACACCGCCTCTAAACTGCCGAGGTGGCCGGACAAAGATAAACCCAATGTCTGATTACCTTTTGTACAATCTTTGTAAATGGCTGAGTCATTATCAATTTTATTTTGTTATGTCAAATGACAGGTTCATGATGGCATTAGTAACCATTGTGTAATAGTGAACAGCATATGTCTTGGCTTGTATTTAAATTTATACTTGTTTTATTGTAACAAGGTTCATGTATTATTTGTATTTTTGTGAAAATAATATGTAAAAATTGTGGCCATTCCACCAATAAATATAATTTATGAAGCTTAGGCTGTGTTTCAAAGAAACATTTCATAGTTATTCAAGATTGGAATGTATTGTTTAAAGAAAATTATTGACCTCCGAATAATTTTGTAGTCTGTGTAATTCCTCAGTACCGTATAACTTTATTTAATTTATACAAATTCTCACAAGTTCTGAAGTGCTGAATGCAAGAAAATATTCACTGAGTTCTCAGTAGAGTAATGGAATTACGATTTTGTTAAGTAACCATGCTATTGTTTGCCACAGTGAAAATAAAGGTCGTTAAATACCTTCTTTAGCATTAGGGATTCATACAATCTGTTAGGTGTCAGTTTGTTTTACCACTGTGCTGTTAATTGTTGTGTACTAATCAGTTTGGTTGTGTTTTGTAGCTATGCAATATACCTTTTACCATTGTTTTCATGTTATAATTTGTAATATTTATTTTAAATGGCATGTTGGCACATTAATAGTATATAATGCACAGTAATTGTGTGGTATGTTTAATTATCTCAAAGTTTATATTATGATTTGTTTGCACCAATTTAAGCTAGTGAATTCATGGGTGATTTTAAATAAGATAGTATAAAGTTTTTTATCTCTTTGAAGTATTAAGTATGTGCGTTTTCTTTTTCTTTTAGTGTACTTAGATTATCTAACCAGTAAGCAGATAAGTAGCAAATGTTAAATGTATCAATTGGTAGCTGAATGTCCATCAGTAGTAATTCACCCTCAAAATATTATTTTAAATAATATTTTTTTACTATGACATCAATAAATATTGCCCTTAGAACACTGGGTAAATTAGCATAAAGATAATTATAATATTTACATTTAAATTTACAAGCAATGTATAGTGAATATGTTATTATTACTTTACTCCAGTTTGTATTGTATTCTTAATCTCATATATTTTGTTGTTATAAGTATGGGTTTTATCCTTTCCATTGTATGTCTCTTTACCTCAATTTTTGTTTGGTAACTACACTGTCCATACTATACTGAACATTGTATCAATTGTATCTTATAAATTGTTGTGCAATATTGAGTCGATTTTTATTTTCCATTTGGTATGGATTCTGGGTGTTTCAAAGTGCAATGCAAATTTATAAATTGTTGAGATCTGTTTGTATTAAAATGATGTTCAGTCATCAAGATTATCAGCGTGAACCAGGTGAGCAAGAAGCTACCTCTGGATGTTGTGTGTGAGGTTTAGTCGTAGTCAATCAGCTTTTGATTCATTTGTATCACATCAAGTAATTTAATTCTGGATTGACAACATACATCAAATTTGATTGAAGTTTATTGTGGTTAATACAATAGAACATTTTTGAGGAGAGAATAAATTTCATTTTTATTGCGTTCATATTTTTTGAAGGTAATCTCTCAATAGTTGAGTCTCAGAATCCTAATTTCAGAGCTTTAAATAACTCAAATATTAAATTTTGATTGTTGTACACCTAAAAAAGAAAACAAATGTGAAATAAAATTTGATGGAAGGGATATTGTGGTGTGTCACCTTGCTGGCAGTTGGTAGTCAGTTGTTTCTAAAAATAAATTAAATAAAATAAATTGTCGATTTAGGCTCACAACCACATATCAACATCGAATAATGTGAGATTACAGGAAGAAAAATAAAAATGTATTTTACTTCATGCGATGAAGAAAAATAAATTGCAGGATATTCATTGAATGAATAAAAAGGTTTATTCCAACAAGGAAAAGTACTTTCACAGTATTAACAATAAATATTAAAGCACACATTCCTGCAGTGATCTGTTCCATGGAACTGGGCAGCACCTCAGCCAGACTCGCTTTGACTGCGTAGGTGTTAAGATACTGGTCTAGCAACAGTTGGCAGATCGATATCTCGAGCTTTTATCTTTGTTCGTACTTTCCGTAACAAGAGGGTGAAATTGGTGCCGCAAAGTCTTCTAACTTATCCCTCTAACATTTCCAAGCAGGTAAGTACATGTATTTCAATGTGCTTGATTCGGTGATGACCAACTATTACAATTGATAATAAAGTAAATATGTCCCAAACGCGCCTGTCTCTCTTCCTGCTACACCTATTTTTGGAGATCTACAATCCGACTGTTTACCAACTTTTTTGTTGGCACCAGTTTTTCTATCAGCCTTCAATGGCGCGTCATTGTTGGATTCTGGGAAAGGTGCCCGTTTCCCTAGTTAAAACATTTCTCGAAAGTGGGATTTTACCTTAAAGTTCATAACTAATAAACGGGTTATTTAACAATATTACGATTAGGAATTATTATGTTAATACAACTTTTAGTCAAATTTACAAGTTAGCCAACGAGTTTCAACTGGAGATTGTTTTAAAATGTATATCTTTTTTAAGAAACAGAAATGTCAACATTCGTAATACTATCGTAAAGAAGAAAAGGTTTGTTACCTTATGTTACGTTATATATAATCTAATAAAAGTTAACAATTAAACATTTTAGCTGGTCTCATGCGACTCTTAAATAAATAGATTTACAATTTATATTCAGTTGCAGAAAACATGTTAACAAGTGCTCAAAGTCTACTCAAACGAGTCTCACCGCGCGACTGTTTGATCTGATAGTAAATTAATTATGATATTATACAGTTCTCTGAATAGTCCTTGTCATGTATTGTGACATCTAGCGGACTTCACTGGAACTATGTCACGTATCGCGATAGTGTCGCTGTACAGATTCTTAGTTCTCTCTGTATGGTGGTGGTGTCAAGCGGCAGGACGTAGAGTTTACATTAGTGGTGGGAATAACTGAATGAAAATAACTGGTTAGTTCGGTTATTTTATTTTAACCGATTAGTCGGTTATTTTTGCTGCATCCAGTTAAATTAGTCTAGAGACTAATTTTTCTACCGACTAATTTTTCTATAAGTTAACTGATTGTGCAGACTTAGTCTGTACTTGAATTAGTCGGTGATTCTGATCGGTTATTTTAAATTAGTCTTTAGATAAGTTTTTCTACCGACTAATGTTTCTATAAGTTAACTGGTTGTGAAGACTTAGTCTATATTTGAATTAATCGTTGATTCTGATCGGTTATTTTAAATTAGTCTTTAGATAAGTTTTTCTACTGACTAATTTTTCTATAAGTTAACTGGTTGTGAAGACTTAGTATATATTTGAATTAATCGTTGATTCTGATCGGTTATTTTAAATTAGTCTTTAGATTAGTTTTTCTACCGACTAGTTTTTCTATAAGTTAACTGGTTGTAAAGACAGTCTATATTTGAATTAATCGTTGATTCTGATCGGTTATTTTAAATTAGTCTTTAGATTAGTTTTTCTACCGACTAATTTTTCTATAAGTTAACTGGTTGTGAAGACTTAGTCTATATTTGAATTAATCGTTGATTATGATCGGTTATTTTAAATTAGTCTTTAGATTAGTTTTTCTACCGAATAATTTTTCTGTAAGTTAACTGGTTGTGCAGACAGTCTATACTTGAATTGCTCGTTTATTATAATAAGTTATTTTTATTACTGAAATATCGTTCTTTAGCGATTAACTTTCGGTTAACTTTGGTGATTCGTAATTAAAATAAATTATAATTTTGCAATTTGAACGGTAATTATCTTGTAGTGTTATAGATGATATATGATAATATAACATTTTAAAATGTTATGACTATAACGTATGCACAGAAAAAAGTAATAATACAATTACAGAATTTCGTTTTCAATTACGGTTCTGCCAGTGCGGGTTTGCTTGGAATTTTTTGATTGTATATTCAGGTCCGAACTCAGACCGGGTTTTCGTACAATTTCTTCCGGAGCCAGTCACACGTCTATATGAAGGGACTGTGTCTGGTGGGGGGACACGACGGGGCCCGACCGAATATCTTTACCAGGGCTCGCCAAAGCTAAGTACGGCCGTGAGTAAATTGGCCGCGCCGCACCGCTTACCTGTCTCAACAGGAATGGTTCATTCCCCCACCACCCCATCCCTTTGACTCTCCATATCTATCGAAGAATATAAATAATCAGTTCAGTTCGCACCTACTTATCTCCAATAGAAGATCTTCTTTTATCAAACTTTGATGTTTGATTTTTTATAAGACATAAATAAAATAATTGTGTAGGTATTCTGGTTAAGGAGTTTCGTGAATAATAGTGTTTTGTTTAAATACAAAAATGAAATGCGTTATATTGAGAGTAAGTTAAGCAGAGCATTAGGCTAATTGTTTAGGTGTAATTGTTATCTGTAAATAAACTCTGAAATTGTGTACTAAAATGTGGATTGAATTTAAAAGGTAATCGGTTATTCATTCGACTAAAATAACCGATTAACGAGAAAAATAACTGACTGGTTAGTCGGTTATAAAATCCATTCGGTTATCCCATCACTAGTTTACATGTAACAGTGACTCTTGTCATGTATTGTGACATCTAGCGGACTTCACTGGAACTACGTCACGTATCGCGATAGTGTCGCTGTACAGATTCTTAGTTCTCTCTGTATGGTGGTGGTGTCTAGCGGCAGGACCTAGAGTTACATGTAACAGTGACGCGCTTGTACTCCCTACTCCCTAAACAACGATCTGTTTGTATTGTTTGTAGCCCTCCCTCCCTAGTGACGTGACATTCAAATACATTAGTAGGTATTCCAGTGCGCCGCTAACTAGTGAAGGTTACGGTATGCACTGCTATTTCATCGAAAGATTGCATTCATTATTCACAATTAATTTGAATAAGATTCTTAGATTGAACGAGATGCATAACTATTCAGCGATAGTACACTCGTTACACATCTGGACATATTATTTTTTTAAATTAAGAAAGTATTCTTTTTTTACTTGCAGTTATTTTATATGTCAAAGAAACGAGGAAACGGTTTAAATATGTCGATAAAAACTACTTATAAAGGTTATTTGTAGGATAAAATCATTTCTGTTATTACATTAGAATAGCACAATTTATTTATTATAATTCGATAAATTATAGTTAAATTTATTATAGCTCAATAATTTAATTTTTAAATTTAATCAGTAAATCTTTTTTTCACTTTGAAGCATTTATAATGAAAATTCATGTTGACAAATTTATCAGTGAAGTATCCATTAACAGTAAATAGTGAACACTGAACACTGAACGCTGCAACAGATCGTTCTACTACTACCCTCGGGATGAAGGGAACAGGATTTTTCCAGACATACGTCTCGTGATAAATCAAGAATTTATTTTACCAAGATATAAATGAGCCAAATATTCATTAAAGAAGAATACACGGCGTGGCGGCTATTTTTTTAAGATTTTATTTACTAACATACATTCACTCATTTATAGTATTCGGTTAAACACGGGTCAATAAATATTCTGACTTAAAATCGTTAATTAAAGTATTCAATTTATTTCTTCCGAGCAGACGTTTTCAAATTTGTTTATATTATTTCAATTGAATGCCCCATCAGTCTTAGCAAGCTCTTGGTTGCGGCTGTCAAAGTACACTTTGGATGCTCTATGCACTCGTCAACAGTTTAAAAATTAAACCTCTTTGATGGTAATGTAACTATCAATGAAATGTTTCGATTAAGTGGTTTCCAATCCCTGGTGGACCATGTCGTATGTAATATCGAGATAAACACTGGAACAGTTGTGTGAGCTGGACGCTGCGCTAGTGTTGCGCTTGGTAGTTCAGAGATCTGGCCGCAGGATTGCGCTGTGAACAGTGAGACAGGGTTGTTGTTGCTGCTGCTGGTAAGATGCCAGTGCTTGAATTAGTAGCAGCGTCGTTAGTTACTCGCTACACTCAAATAACTGTTTTGGCCAAAATCTTCAAACTGACACAGTTCTCTAATTAGTACCTATATTGAAACGTTTGTTTTTATATGAAATCTGCATGGATCTTTCTCGTTTTTAAATATTATAATATTTAATATTTGCTTAAAAATTTAATTATTTTTCATTACAATATCTAAATACTAGAAAAATGTCATGCATATTTCTTATAAGAAACGTTATATTCATTTTTTTAAGAAGCGTACCAATGTGCTGATGTTCATAAACAATTGGTTGCCTTCCTTATTAAATAAAGTTATTCTTCAAATATATTTAAATAGACAAGATAGTACGTCTTTTAATCTATGTAAATAATAAAATGGAACGAAAGCGTACCCATTTATGTAATCTGTCCCAAGTCATGATACACGAATGTAGTAAGTAGTGTAGTACACTGTTGTCCCAACTAACTGTCTCTCGTGTGTGTGTCTGGCAGGTGAGGAAGACCGAGACCGCAGCGACAACCGGTTGAGCTGTACCAAGTCATGATACACGAATGTACTAAGTAGTGTAGTAAATTGTTGTCCCAACTAACTGTCTCGTGTGTGTGTGTCCAGCAGGTGAGGAAGACCGAGACCGCAGCGAGAACCGGTTGAGCTGTACCAAGTCATGATACACGAATGTAGTAAGTAGTGTAGTACACTGTTGTCCCAACTAACTGTCTCGTGTGTATGTCCGGCAGGTGAGGAAGGCCGAGACCGCAGCGAGAACCGGTTGAGCTGTACCAAGTCATGATACACGAATGTAGTAAGTAGTGTAGTACACTGTTGTCCCAACTAACTGTCTCGTGTGTATGTCCGGCAGGTGAGGAAGACCGAGACCGCAGCGAGAACCGGTTGAGCTGTACCAAGTCATGATACACGAATGTAGTAAGTAGTGTAGTACACTGTTGTCCCAACTAACTGTCTCGTGTGTGTGTCCGGCAGGTGAGGAAGACCGAGACCGCAGCGAGAACCGGTTGAGCTGTACCAAGTCATGATACACGAATGTACTAAGTAGTGTAGTACACTGTTGTCCCAACTAACTGTCTCGTGTGTATGTCCGGCAGGTGAGGAAGACCGAGACCGCAGCGAGAACCGGTTGAGCTGTACCAAGTCATGATACACGAATGTAGTAAGTAGTGTAGTACACTGTTGTCCCAACTAACTGTCTCGTGTGTGTGTCCGGCAGGTGAGGAAGACCGAGACCGCAGCGAGAACCGGTTGAGCTGTACCAAGTCATGATACACGAATGTACTAAGTAGTGTAGTACAATTGTTGTCCCAACTAACTGTCTCGTGTGTGTGTGTCCAGCAGGTGAGGAAGACCGAGACCGCAGCGAGAACCAGTTGAGCTGTACCAAGTCATGATACACGAATGTACTAAGTAGTGTAGTACACTGTTGTCCCAACTAACTGTCTCTCGTGTGTGTGTCCAGCAGGTGAGGAAGACCGAGACCGCAGCGACAACCGGTTGAGCTGTACCAAGTCATGATACACGAATGTACTAAGTAGTGTAGTACACTGTTGTCCCAACTAACTGTCTCTCGTGTGTGTGTCCAGCAGGTGAGGAAGACCGAGACCGCAGCGAGAACCAGTTGAGCTGTACCAAGTCATGATACACGAATGTAGTAAGTAGTGTAGTACACTGTTGTCCCAACTAACTGTCTCGTGTGTTGTGTCCAGCAGGTGAGGAAGACCGAGACCGCAGCGAGAAACCAGTTGAGCTGTACCAAGTCATGATACACGAATGTACTAAGTAGTGTAGTACACTGTTGTCCCAACTAACTGTCTCGTGTGTGTGTCCGGCTGGTGAGGAAGACCGAGACCGCAGCGAGAACCAGTTGAGCTGTACCAAAGTCATGATACACGAATGTAGTAAGTAGTGTAGTAAATTGTTGTCCCAACTAACTGTCTCGTGTGTGTGTGTGTCCAGCAGGTGAGGAAGACCGAGACCGCAGCGAGAACCAGTTGAGCTGTACCAAGTCATGATACACGAATGTACTAAGTAGTGTAGTACACTGTTGTCCCAACTAACTGTCTCGTGTTGTGTCCGGCAGGTGAGGAAGACCGAGACCGCAGCGAGAACCGGTTCAGCTGTACCAAGTGCGGTCGCCGGTACAAGCAGAAAGTGACGTTGGTCCGCCACCTGCGTTACGAGTGCGGTATAACGCCGCAGTTCCCCTGTCCTCTGTGTACGTACAGAGCCAAGCACAGGGCTCACCTGGAGCACCACCTGAGGTACCGACACCCTGCACCTGCACCTGTCTACCGACTGGAACCCAACCTGCAGCACCTGCACATGCTCGCCGACGATGGTTCCAGAGATAAAGCACTCGACACGTGATCGTTAACAGAGACTTGAAAGGTTAACATGTACGCGACTCAGCGTTTCGAGACTGATATCGCTGTCTTCCTCAGGAGTCACATCCTGAAACACGAGTTCTCGTGTGGTTAAATCCTCATACTAAAGGTTAAAGTTGTGCACCCAGTTATTGATTGGAATAAATGTAGTTAATTTTTTAAACAAAGTTCTAGTTTCAACCCTTAGGCATAACGTAGCGATGGTGGGAAGGGTTGATTCTGTGTGGATGTTGAGTTTAACTCCAGTCCTGACCCTGTTACAGACCTGACTCCTGGAACCTGGAGTCATGTTCGTCTGAAGAAACATATAAACTTCGTCTTGTGCTTCTTCGTCGCCTTTTTAGATTTTTTCCGACGATTATGACTCCAAATTCCAGGAGTCACATTTCTGACGCTGCATTAGGTGGGAGGTGAACTGGAACAAAACTTTGAAAAGATATAATATTTCATTCCAGGAGTAGTTTTAAACATTTTAAGTAGGATTTAAAAGAATCTTATACTCAGGCCCAGAGAAACAAAGTTAAAAATGAGGATATTTTTAAAACGATGTTTTCATAGAGGGAATGAATTGTTATTCTTTTTTTATCTTCACGAAGTTACCGTAAAGAGCTACAAATCTAAAGTTAAAAAATTACCCAAACCAAAAAGCTACCACATCGCCTTAAATAACAATAAAATCAAGTGGGTTGTTTAAGAACACCCTGGCAGCTACAATATAGAAAGGTCTCCTACACCGGGTGGGGGAGGAACGAATTTGCCGGAAATTAAAATGACGCGTGGGGCCCAAAGGGTTAAACATTTTGTATTTTATAGTTTCCATTGACAGAATTTGTGTAAAATATTCTTTGTATACTCTAATTTATATGATTGAATTGACGAAATCCTTGGAATACTAATGTACATTAATTATAAATTACATAAGTGTATGCAATTTTCATTTAATTATATTTATATATTAATAGTTAGGAGTAACGTAAGTTTCACATTTGAATGTTCATATTTTAAAACATTATTTACTTTAGGTTTGTATAATGTTAAGAAAGCAATGTACACAAATAAATAATATTTTTGTATACCAATTACTTTGGAGTTTTGCAGTTTGTATTTCCCTAAACAAATTAACACACCTCACTACGGTTTGACTTGATCAAGCTCTACTTTTTATTTAATGATTTAAACAGGGGCAAATTTATACAGTGGTATTTCTGAGATTGTATTACATAGTAAGGCTGTAGAAACAAATTGTAGTGATGGTAACAGATTTTTTATAATAATTATTATTTTATTTCAACCTGTAAATATTTGTTTCCAGAAGTAACATATCTAATGACTGTATATAATGTTTGTTAATTGTTTTACTGCAATAAAGAATTATTATTATTATTATTATTATAAGGACAGATATATGGGGTATTGTAGTGGTAAATATGTTAAATTCCCATACAAACATCAATTTAGAAGTATGCAGATGAATACTGTGAATGCTACAGGCCTGTGTTTGTAGGACGTGTGGTATCAATGTAAGACAAGGGATCGGTACTGTATGTACAGGTATTCCGTATATCTGAACAATCTCATGTACATGTTTATGTACTTGAAGCGTACTGGAATATTTTCCTGTGAAGACACTGTTCAGAAATACGAGTGTTTAGTTACAACGTTAGTTTTTATATATTATTTTTTTAATTTAATTTTCGTACATGATAACTTTTTCATTGTAGTTGAATTGTTTTGGCACGCTTGTTCTTCAAGTTAATAGTCGAACCTGTCAGCTTAGCTGTCTTAAATCAAATTCTCTAAATTTTACTCCTCAAAAGTTCATTATTTAAAAAATAAAATACTGAAGATGGAGAAATATTCTATATTTTATACTTCTCCATTCATTCCAAAATTCCTATAAAAATAATATATCAAAATTAATATCATAACAAGACAATCGTATTTCTGAACAGTATTTCCAGAGGAAAATATTCCGGAGGCATCAAGTACAGAAACATATATATGACATAGATTTGTTCACATATTATAATTTATCATCACTCTTTTTTCTTGAAATATTATGTCCAGAGTGAATGGAAAGAGCATCGCAAATGTAAGTTTAATACATTAGATGCCCTTAAGACAGGTTGCGCGGTACACACGACAAGTACGAGTGCGGCCAGAAGGCTCTGTTCCCGTGTCCGTACATAGGCTGGACGGAGGACACGATAGTGACACGAGATCTGTTGCAGGATCCAGGTTCCTGTGTGCACTCTGCGGGCGGGTCTACAAACACCAGCGTAACCTGCACAGACACGTCAAGTACGAGTGCGGCCAGAAGGCTCTGTTCCCGTGTCCGTACATAGGCTGGACGGAGGACACGATAGTGACACGAGATCTGTTGCAGGATCCAGGTTCCTGTGTGCACTCTGCGGGCGGGTCTACAAACACCAGCGTAACCTGCACAGACACGTCAAGTACGAGTGCGGCAAGAAGGCTCTGTTCCCGTGTCCGTACATAGGCTGGACGGAGGACACGATAGTGACACGAGATCTGTTGCAGGATCCAGGTTCCTGTGTGCACTCTGCGGGCGGGTCTACAAACACCAGCGTAACCTGCACAGACACGTCAAGTACGAGTGCGGCCAGAAGGCTCTGTTCCCGTGTCCGTACATAGGCTGGACGGAGGACACGATAGTGACACGAGATCTGTTGCAGGATCCAGGTTCCTGTGTGCACTCTGCGGGCGGGTCTACAAACACCAGCGTAACCTGCACAGACACGTCAAGTACGAGTGCGGCAAGAAGTCTCTGTTCCCGTGTCCGTACATAGGCTGGACGGAGGACACGATAGTGACACGAGATCTGTTGCAGGATCCAGGTTCCTGTGTGCACTCTGCGGGCGGGTCTACAAACACCAGCGTAACCTGCACAGACACGTCAAGTACGAGTGCGGCAAGAAGGCTCTGTTCCCGTGTCCGTACTGCCCCCACAGAGCCAAACAGAAGGCGCATCTCAATGCTCACATACTGTTCAGACACACTGTCGTTGAGACGGTTTCGACCCCTGTTTCTGTCGGACAGATTTTAGATTATTTTCTCATCTATATATCTCATTATATAACACAATAAAGAATGGCTTTATTTATTTTATCGTGTGGTTATTTTACTTTCAGATTTTGTAGTTCTCCTTTCTTTGTTCAATATAATGTACGTGCCGCAGCCGCACTGTGTTGGCCGAGCGAGTTTAGGAAGAGTTGTTCCGAGTACAAACTACTACGATTTCTATAAATATCTACCTAAGCATTATAAATCTTACTTAAGTTTTAATAATGTCACTTTGGTATTTATGGAGTTAACGAATTAACGGCGCACACAGAAAGTTCTCAGTAACACATTACGAGTTCTGTTGTTCGCGTTCAGATACTATGAATTAAATTATAATAGAAACTTCTTTTCTACATAAAAATGTAGTGTATGTTTTAGAAGTTAAGGTACAGATTAAAACTGCTAATGCATTAGTAATTCTGGTAATATTATACACAGAAGCTGGCGGTTCAGCTCTGCTTGTTTTAACATACCCTAATGTTTTGTGATGAGATTATAAAACAAAACATGGAACAAAGTAAAACACTAGATAACCGATTCTATTGTTTTAGTGTAAAATCCTTGTATAATATCGTATTTTAATTATTCATTTCTAATTAAATGTTTAATTTGATGTAACCAGAGGTAAAATAAATTACTAGAAGTAAATTCTGGGTTTTATACCGCCAATACTTTCATTGGTATGTAGTAATATAATTTGTCCATTTAATTACGGTAAATGAGACAAAAAATTTATAAAGTTTAACCTTAGTTAGAATTCTTTTATCTAGTTGGTCGGGTGAAACTAAAATATATGTATGGTTCAAGACATTGCAATATAAAGAAAGTAATGTTCTAGTAATAGTTGGTGTACCTCAAGGATAGGTTCCTCCTCCACTGATATTTCTACACACCTTTATGTGTGTTGCGCGTAATCGCAATGATTAATCGTTACGATTCCTTCAACTATGTTCCAGGATCCGTCGGAAGGTCGAGACCTTCCCGAGAGACTAACGGGTCTCTGCCCTTCCGCTGTGACAAGTGCGGATGGACGTACATGTACAAGGGCACATTGTCCAGACACCAGCGGTTCGAGTGTGGCAAGTCCGCCCAGTTCTGTTGTCCACACTGCCCTTACAGGGCCAAGCAGAAGACCAACCTCGTGGTCCATCTCAAGCTGAGGCATAAGGAGCTATTAGACCAGTAGATATAGGTACAGTATGCGTTTCATCTTACTTTACTCGTATCACCAGTGAGTTTAAGTATAATTTTCATCTACCTAGTAATCAACCTGTGAATGCTGCAAGAAAATCGACAATACAATAATTTATAGTACTTATTACTTATCTTAATCACATTTGAATTGTTGGTTCTTTGAAACATTTTTCAAATAAAGATTCTATTTACACTCGTTTAGTTCATAAAAAACACTACAGAGCTCTGCCTTATCTTTTGTTCAAATAAATGTAACTTTAACAATCTTAAGTCCTACTGTTAAGTTCTCTGCTCTGGCTTAATATTAAATCACTTAAAATATTAAATCGGCTTAAAAATTGGCAACAACCAAGCCGTGTCCAGTGTAACTAATCGTTACTATATTTGGTTGTTGTAATACTCGTAGCTAACTGATTGTGATTGTGTGACCAGGAGTTGTGATACACCACGGCGGGCTGCGGGCCTCCACGAAGGAAGACTCCGACTTGTGCCTGGAGCGGCGGCTGCGGGCCGGGAGATACACGTGTTCCACGTGCGGGCGGGAGTACAAGTACCGCGACACTCTCGGGAGACATCAACGCATGGAGTGCGGGAAGAGTGCGCAGTTCTCCTGTCACTTCTGTCCTTACATGAGCAAACACAAGGCGAACCTCACTGTCCACGTGTTCAGGAAACACCGCCAACAATGAGATAGTGTATAAAAGGAAAAATGTAGTGCCTACCTAATTGCAAATAAACTTTGTTATAATCTGTTGAATTACATTGAACTTGATGGGATACTCGTACAAAAGTTATATAAAATAAGTTATTGCGTTTTCTTAGCGATGATAAGAGGCTAACAAGATAATAACATACAGGGTGTCAATTAAGTCTGGAACCTCTTTTTTAATTTTTGAACCATAATAAAAAGAAATACCAAAGTTCACACGTGCTTACTGGTGATAGTAACGCACACACATCTGCCCAATTACCGACCGGATAATCCCTTTGGGGGATGGTCCACAAGGAGTCGGAACAAAATTCTTAAATAGCAGCATAGGTCAAATTTGGTATCAAATTAAAGGTCTTACTTAGCAGAGTACAATGCCGCAAACCGGACTTGAAAAGGTGGATTCATTCATTAGTTATAGCTATTTGAATTTTAAAACAATTGAACAATGTAAATTATTAAGTATTACAAGTAAACACCAATTTTTAAGTACCTGTGATCAAAGTAAGTGTTCAAAATGTTCTCCTCCCATCATCTGACAATGTAGTAATCGAAGCCAGGAATCAATAATTATTACCAATAACACAACTACTGTTAGAATGTGAAAGTGGCAGATTGAGTCATACACAGCATCCACAGAAACTTAACGTTTGGGCAGGTATTATAGGAAATCAAATTATGGGCCCATTATTTATCAATGGTATTTTAAATGGTGACTCGTATCTAGCAATGCTCCAAAATGAGATAATTCCTGCAATACAAGCTGCTCTTGGTCGACAATTTCAAAGAATTTATTTCCAACAAGATGGCGCGCCACCACACTTTGCTCTCCTTGTTAGAGAATACTTGGATACAATATTCCTTCACAGATGGATTGGAAGACGTGGTGCAGTAGAGTGGCCTGCTCGTTCCCCTGATTTATCTCCGCTGGATTTTTTTCTTTGGGGATACCTCAAAGATAAAGTTTATCGTACTAAGCCTCGAGATTTGGCGCACCTAAGAAATCTCATAGTCCAAGAAGCTCAAGATATTCCTCGTGACTACCTTCAAAATGCAGTGGATGGCTTTTACAACCGCCTAGGACATTGCCAGACGATGGTAGGGGAACATTTTGAACACTTACTTTGATCACAGGTACTTAAAAATTGGTGTTTACTTGTAATACTTAATAATTTACGTTGTACAATTGTTTTAAAATTCAAATAGCTATAACTACTGAATGAATCCACCTTTTGAAGTCCGGTTTGCGGCATTGTACTCTGCTAAGTAAGACCTTTAATTTGATACCAAACTTGACCTATGCTGCTATTTAAGAATTTTGTCCGACTCCTTGTGGACCGTTCCCCAAAGGGATTATCTGGTCGGTAATTGGGCAGATATGTGCGTTACTATCACCAGTAAGCACGTGTGAACTTTGGTATTTTTTTATATTGTGGTTTAAAAATTAAAAAAGAGGTTCCAGACTTAATTGACACCCTGTATAACATATTCACTGGATAGTATTAATCCAAAATAATCCATTAACCACATTTGAATACACTTTTAAGCAGTTGTCGTGTAATAAATGCAACTTTATCTTATCAACTAAGAGTTTTAATTAAGTGATACATTTACGAAGACTGTAACCTCATTTTACACCATGGCTCTTAGAAAAAGAATTTTCCGTGTAAAACATGTTTTGAAAAATTGAAATTTTAATCGTAATAATATTATAAATGTATTAACTCAGTCATACATATTAATTTATTTTATTAAAATGTTAAAATCCTATTATTATAACTGTTATTACGTACACAGTCAAATAAACGTACATGAAGCACAACAAAATGATATTTTGAATTAACTATGGTTATAGCAATGTTAATTAGTGGACAAGAATTTGTGATACAATATGATGTACGAGTATATTGTATAGGTCTTGTATACCTAAGGTGCTGTACAGTAAATAATAAAAGCTATATTTTGTGTACTTGATACCGATAATAAACATTTGTTTGTACATACGAGTATTTATTTTCACCCTGGTTTTACTCATCGTGTGAATAGTTTGGAACAGTCCGGTACTTGTGAGGACTGATGTAGGGAACTGACACGAGGACTGATGTAGGGAACTGACACGAGGACTGATGTAGGGAACTGACACGAGGACTGATGTAGGGAACTGACACGAGGACTGATGTAGGGAACTGACACGAGGACTGATGTAGGGAACTGACACGAGGACTGATGTAGGGAACTGACACGAGGACTGATGTAGGGAACTGACACGAGGACTGATGTAGGGAACTGACACGAGGACTGATGTAGGGAACTGACACGAGGACTGATGTAGGGAACTGACACGAGGACTGATGTAGGGAACTGACACGAGGACTGATGTAGGGAACTGACACGAGGACTGATGTAGGGAACTGACACGAGGACTGATGTAGGGAACTGACACGAGGACTGATGTAGGGAACTGACACGAGGACTGATGATAACAATAACGGGTCCTCGTGATGATGGTCAATGATTTATTTACGTTCTCTTAAATACTCTGATAATCACTTGTCAGTCTTAAAAGTGTTTGACATGCAATTTATTGTGAATGTTGTGTTTGGCTCAAATTCCCCTTCCTGTTAGTGTAACCAAGGACTGCTGTCACAGACTTGACTCCTAGAATCTGGAGTCATGTTCGTCTGAAGAGATCCAAAAAATGTGTAGGTGTCTCTGATGTCCAAACAATGTAAAGGGTTCGTTTTGAGCTTCTTCTTCGCATACTTTGATCGGATCTCTTCAGATGACAGGACTCCAGATTCCATGAGTCAAGTCTGTGACAGCGTAAGATTCCAGACGCTGCACTAAGAAGAAGTGAACTGGAACTAAACTCAACATTCACATTAAATAAACCCTTCCCACTATAGCTAAGTTGTATTCAAGTCATTTCAATAAACTCTCCATTAAAGATGAATTCGAATGAACTATAAAAAGTACCTACTTATCCAACAATTTTATTGGTGTTATGATCGCGAGGACTGTCGCTCTCGCAGAAAACACCATCAGGCACACACAAATGAATACAACGCGGATGATTTAAAATGAATGAATAAGTGTATCCTATAAGCAATGAACATCTATAATGTATCCGCTTATTGTGTTAAATTATTAATATTCAACAGATGCTGCACAATGAACAATTTGTTAAATATTTATTTCTCGACGTTTCATCTGGTCCATTATTTTATCGATTCTGACTAGAAAAAGTTAGTCTGACTCTAGGACATTTGAAAATCAAGCGATTGCTTCCACATTTATTTCTATAAGCTAGTAGAATAATCGTGGACTCTTTAATTAATTGGTCTGATATAACTGGCATGTTACTTTATTTCTTAACAACGCATAAATTAGTTTATACATTATTAATCATATCACCTTATTATGTAATGTAGTTTAATATTTTGTTGTTTCATATAACTGATAGTCCTGATTCATCGAATTTGATATCATTCCTACATTTAGTAGAACGCTTAGATACCTCCAAATTCTATAACTACTATAAATGCCCACATTTAACAATTGATATTTCATGTTTCCAGAGAAAACACCTTAAAGGATTGTGACTATGAAATTTAAAAGCATTTACCCAATCAGAAAGTCGGCTTATGGGAATGAAGGATGAACGTGATTAGCAGCCTTGTTACTAGTTGAGATCTGAACAAAGGTGAATAGCAGCCTTGTTACTGGCTGAGATCTGAACAAAGGTGATTAGCAGCCTCGTTACTAATTGAGATCTGAACAAACGTGATCAGCAGCCTTGTTACTAGCTGATATCTGAACAAACGTCATTAACAGCCTTGTTACTGGCTGAGATCTGAACAAAGGTAATTAGTAGTCTAGTTACTAACTTAGATCTGAACAAAGGTGATTAGCAGCCTCGTTACTAATTGAGATCTGAACAAACGTGATCAGCAGCCTTGTTACTAGCTGATATCTGAACAAACGTCATTAGCAGCCTTGTTACTAGTTGAGATCTGAACAAACGTCATTAGCAGCCTTGTTACTAATTGAGATCTGAATAAACGTGATTAGCAGCCTCGTTACTAATTGAGGTCTGAACAAACGTGATTAACAGCCTTGTTACTAGCTGAGATCTGAACAAACGTCATTAGCAGCCTTGTTACTAGCTGAGATCTGAACAAACGTGATTAGCAGCCTTGTTACTAGCTGAGATCTGAACAAACGTGATTAGCAGCCTTGTTACTAGCTGAGATCTGAACAAACGTGATTAACAGCCTTGTTACTAGTTGAGATCTGAACAAAGGTGATTAGTAGTCTTGTTACTAGCTGAGATCTGAACAAACGTGATTAGCAGCCTTGTTACTAGCTGAGATCTGAACAAACGTGATTAGCAGCCTTGTTACTAGTTGAGATCTGAACAAACGTGATTAGCAACCTTGTTACTAGTTGAGATCTGAACAAACGTGATTAGCAGCCTTGTTACTAGCTGTGATCAGCACAAACGTGATTAGCAGCTTTGTTACTAGTTGAGATTTGAACAAACGTGATTAGCAGCCGTGTTACTAGTTGAGATCTGAACAAAAGGGATTAATTAATTATCCAATAATATAATGTATCTTGTCCATGTACAAATAAAAAATAACAGAATTATCGTTGTTATGTTTACTAATATTTTTATAGAAAAGGAAATACGAATGTGTATGTATCTATATGTTTATGTGTATGTATCTCTATGTATATGTAAATGTAATAAATAAAAATGTTGTTCCTGATGTCCTTTTTTCAAATGCCATGTTTCACTTGTATTATTTAAATATTACGGAAGTTAGTCTTAATATAGAACACTTTGGGTCAATTTCTATATCACCTATGTAGGAGTATGGAGCAAAGCCTAAAGCTTTGTAAATAAACCAGTTTATTAATCTGAAACGTATACTATTAATACTAAGACAAAAAAACTCTGTTGTTTGTTTCTCCTGGCTAGTTCAAGCGTGCCTACAAATCTATTATGTATTAATAGATTTCGTTGCAATAAATACGTTGGAATTTTAATAAAATTGTTCAAATAGTTGAACATCTATTAACCTTTTTATAACTATACTGGTTTTGTTTGTTATTTGACTTTTAAAATTTTCAGAATTGTTAATATTAGAGATAATAACATTTTTTTACTGTCTCGTATTTATTGTGACCTATGTACCGAACTTGGTTTCTTTAGCTTGACTATCTTTATAATAATTTAACTTGAAATAATAATTTTTTTATAAAAATAGCGGCTAGCTGCTAAACGAGGTATGTCTCTTGACCTATGTTTAAAAGACAATTTTTGTTTGAAATGATGAGTAATTGAATTACAATTGTATTTGGTGTGTACTGAAAATATCGTTCATAACTGGTACCTATAGTGAGTGATTTTGCGGTCCTTGGTCAAGTTTGCGGGCTCGCGTCCTGGAACAGGCCACTTTCGGAACTAGTTTTGATATACTATAATCCTGCAATCCAGAAGGAATACCAATTTTATTTGCGATTATTGTCATTTTTAATTTTGGTTTGATGTACAAAAACTTAAAAATTTATAGATCTAATTTTGTTACGCGTAACATAAATCACTTAGTATATAATCACGCAAATAAAATCGGTATTCCTTCTGCAGGATTTTAGTATACTCGTAACTAGTTCAGAAATTGGCCTGTTCCAGGACGCGAGCCCGCAAACGTGACCAAGGACCGCAAAATCACTCACTATATGTACCAGTTATGAACGATATTTTTCAGTCCACACCAAATATATTCGTAATGCAATTAATCCACAAGTATTACTTTTACAATCAACGCAAGTTTTCTTTTCCACATTTATGACAATTCATTATTTGTTGACAGATAATTACCGTTATAAATAAAAATATATAACTACAGTGATATTAATGTTGATACAATGTGATAATACATGTTATTAACATTGCGCAATAACATTTCTCTTATAATAATAACAATATTGTATAGATCGTGTCTATATTTATACTGCTCACAGAAGTAATAAGAACAGCTGATTCCAAACCCATAACTGCACACTATCCGGGAAACATTGCGAGCTACTTTCGTTTCACGCAACACGTACCAGTATTTTCTATGGCGTGCGATTACAATTTCGTTCAAGCTAATGAAAGCAATGTTGTGTATAATCTCGAACCTACCCATTGTGATACTCAAACACGACATTCTCTTGCAGAAGATCGGTCGCCGATGGCCCAGTTCAGTCCGTGTGACCAGGCGTCCTCGAGGCTACTTTCATTGCGAGCTACATTGCGAGCTACTTTCGTTTCACGCAACACGTACCAGTATTTTCTATGGCGTGCGATTACAATTTCGTTCAAGCTAATGAAAGCAATGTTGTGTATAATCTCGAACCTACCCATTGTGATACTCTAACACGACATTCTCTTGCAGAAGATCGGTCGCCGATGGCCCAGTTCAGTCCGTGTGACCAGGCGTCCTCGAGGCGCCAGCGCGCCGGACTGTACAGCTGCCCCAAGTGTTCTCGCACCTACAAGTACTCGGACAGCGTGGCGCGGCACCTCAAGTTCGAGTGCGGGAAGGAAGCCCAGTTCTACTGTGACCGGTGTCCGTTCAAGACCAAGCGGAAGAGCAACCTGAAGGCTCACACGACCATCAAGCACTTCTTCAATGACTTAGCGGATCCTCTCTGCGTCACCACTTCGCACTCGTGACCTCCACGTGTCGGTCGCTTGTGATCCGTTCAGGTGTTTGCGAATATTAATATTTATGAAATAGGTTGACTGATGATGAGAGGGACTCCCGAACATCTCTTGTGTTCTCTTCTTGTTTGGGTAATGTAATTATACCCACGAAAGTCGTTGACTCGTACTTTCACAGTTTACATTCAGTCTTAGCCTGATTAGGCCAAACGAGATGACACGAAATCCTTTGTTAAACTTTACAATTCACTCACAGTCTTGTTTAACTAAAATAAATGAGTGCTTGAGGTGAGTTTTGATTGAGAGAAATTAAAATATAAATTTTTTATTGTATATTTATATATCGTCCCAGATGGAAGAATAAATGGAAATTCAATCATCATTTAAAATACTTTAGAAACTAGATCTTTTAGGTGTATTATATTCTTGGCCGTTGAGAATGCCTGGATGTATTTTCGGATCAGATATTTGTATTTACACGCGGACTCTACGTGAAGTCACATTGTAGTTATAACCAAACAATAATTCAGCTGTGTCTGTATGCAGGGTCGGTCGCCGGGAGACGATCTACGGCTGCTGGATGTTTCCCCTGTCCCGCCTGCGGCAAGGTGTACAAGTACCGAGACAGCCTGACGCGCCACCAACGTCTGGAGTGCGGCAAGTTGCCGCAGTACCCCTGTCCCTACTGTCCCTACAAGGCGAAGCAGAAGAACAACGTCAAACTACACATCAGATATCAGCACAAAGACGTCATCATTTGAGAATAAACCATTTACATTTGTATTGTCACTGAATCTTATCTGCACCCTTGTCCATCGCGCTTCAACATAGACCAAGGGCTCTTGTGGTGGAACGAAACGCAAACTATAAGTCATATGATGTTAAATCTTGGATGCAGTGTTGTAATAAAGACTATTGTAGATTACGTTAGGTTAGATTAGTGGGTCCAATGGATCACTACCATTGTCTCTGAATCACGATAGTGGCCGGTTAGGTAAATGGTCGCACATGTTATAACCACATTCATCGTTAAAAACATGGTAATCACATTAGCGTCATTACATGCCGTTGATGGCGGTGATGTAGGTTTAGTTGGAGGGTAGACAAACCTGAAGTTTTAGTCGTGGAGGTACAACCACACAACTGTTGTACTAATCGGTATTTGCCGTGGTGTTGTAGAAATGTTTCACCGACTAATCTTTAATTCTTCTTGTAACCTTCTATTGTTCACATGAAGTGTATAATCAGACATATAACAGTTTTACTAGTCTCGTGTTACTGTTGCAGGAGTCTCCTCTGTCCAGGCGGCCCCAACATTCAGGTGCGACGGGTGCTCCCGGTCCTACAACCATCGCAAGTCCCTGAGTCGCCACCAGCGACTGGAATGCGGCAAGGAGGCTCAGTTCTCCTGTCCCTTCTGTCCGTACCGAGCCAAGCAGCCCAACAATGTTAAACTACACATGTACAACCAGCATTCCGACAAAGTGTTGCTGGATCGTTTGGATTAAAACATTCGATGTATTTTATACAACGCTAATCTTTATCGACTGCGCCATTTAAAAATTGTTCTAGTTCTTATATTTCAGGATGACCAAATACTCAAGTATACATTTTGCGAATAATTGGATACAGACATCACATTCGTGCCTTAAGATATTAAGATACACTATTTATGTTGTTAATTCAGATGTAAAAAGTCTTTTATACGTCATTCATCGTTAGTTAATGAGGAATGTACTACGGTCAACTTAATGAAATATACCGACTGAGCGGTTGAATACACCGTTAATTTGTGTTTAAATCACCACAACCATATCAAACACCTCAGTTGTAGAGAGATTAAAGACAATTTTAACGACCTAAATAATATGTAAGCGCTTCTGAATATCAAGTTTAGGACCTGTTTATCATTTATAGTTTATTAAATTCATTGTCAATAATTGACTTCTTAAAACATGATGTTGTTACGTTATCTGGGGATCTGACAGCACAATATTGAGGGAGATAATATAACTAAACTTTCAATTTCTAGAACGTTGTGTACAGGCGATGTGATGAGAATAACTAGACCTCGTGATTATCGTATATTGAGACTTGTTAATCACCAAAGACGTTTCACCACAGGACAGCTGCTGCCCAACAGTTTGACCTGGTACAAGTGTGGGGGATGTACTCGCAGCTACCGTTACCGCAAGACTCTGAACCGTCACATCCGTCTGGAGTGTGGCCAGTTAGGCCAGTTCCACTGTCCCTACTGTCCGTATCGGGGGAAGCAGAAAGTCCATCTGGTCAATCATCTGACCAGCAAGCACAGGCATGTCCCTCAGACCAGCGCCAGCAGCTCGGTAATCGCCAGCAACTGTAGATCATGACATGTGCAATTCATTTTACATTAAATGTTGTACAAACAAATCGATGATGGTCTGTATTTGCAGTTATTGTCCTAGACATTCGTACAAGTCGCATGTAATAATATCATCTGATACTCTCTGCTATAAGCCATATCACAACTTCCTTTCCGTCTGAGATCTTGTAACGCCGTGTGTGCTGTTAGTTACAGGCCAAGTGATGTTCCCCTGTGCCCTGTGCGGGCGCCAATACAAGTACAAGGACTCGCTCCGCCGCCACCTGAGACTGGAGTGTGGCAAAGACCCGCAGTTCCAGTGCAGCGTCTGCGATTATCGAGCCAAACAGAAGTCCACTCTTGTCAGTCACATGGCCACCAAACACTCCAAGGTCTCGTTTCCTGCAGACATCGTCGCCAGACAGACCTGGAAGATCTGAGTACCTGTAACCGACAAAGAGTAAACTATTTATTTTCAGATTTTTGAATTTAACCACCTCTCATCTTAAACTGTTGGCCAGTTAATCGGTTCAGTTGTTATATAGGCATATCGTAAGAAGGCCCTATCAATTTTACCGAGTTCTCTGTTTAATTGAGTGATAGTTATAGCAAGCATGTAAAATTAATTTGTAAGTTTCGTAGTATTTCGTATACAAGGACAGGAATGTGCGTGTGTCACTGTCACACTGTTCAAGCTATTGTATCCAACATGTTTCTTATTTCAGCCATCGGCCAGTTGCTGGCTGCTCACAGTTCTTGGCTGCAGCTTCACAAGTGTCCGACTTGCAGCAGGACGTACAAGTACAAGGAGAATCTGTACCGCCACCTGCGGCAAGAGTGCGGCAAGGAGCCGATGTTCCCCTGCGCCCACTGTCCCTATCGCGCCAAGCAGAAGAGTACTCTCACCAATCACGTACGCAAAATACACACGCGCCGAGAGGAACTTGCACACCAATACACTTGAAATTTAACTTGTATTTTGGTATTGTTCAATTATATTTTCATGTTTTATTACAAGTTTGACTGAATCACTTTCACCTTTGGGTAATTTGTTTTGAACTCAATTAAAAAAGAATGTTACACTGGTAATTTATGGTTCTTACATTATATAGACGTACAGTTAGTTCTGGATCAATTCCTTGTTAAATCTTTTAACCTTGTAAGAAGGCCATTCGTTTTGGTCTCCAAGAGCACTCGTTTGAGGGCTTTCAAAATATTCGTTGTAATTTGGTTTCGATTCGGTTTACATCACGGATCAAAGCCCTTCAATTATTAGTCGGTAAATCATTTTAAAATTTCCTTTCGTACGAATAGTTGACCTTCATTTTTAAATATCTATTTTTTACGCCTCTCAACAGTTTCACTTATTATAATTGTCATTCCATTATTGACTCGAGGATTAATGTAATAGAACCTATGCTAGGACTCGCACAGTAACGGTTTAATTTTGTAACGTAGATTGCTTATATTTGCAGATTTGATACTGGAGTTGGCTGAACACCTGATGGTACCTGTAGGTAAGAGCCACGTGCAGTACTACGAGCAGGATCTGACAAGTGAGGACACGCACGGGCTACCGGTCGACTGCGTGCTCTACACGCTCTCGCAGCGGCAGAAGCCTAAGCTGATGATGAACGGATACCTCTACAGTCAGCACAGTGTAGAGAACGGAGTGATCAGATGGCGCTGTGACGATAGACTCAAATGCTCTTCCTTAATTCACACGAAACTGGACTCGGACGATGTTGTCAAACGTGCCAGACACACTCATCCTCCTAATTGGGCAAAATGTAGCGGTCTTCAGTATGTCCCCAGAAGTAGACTTTTGTTCCAACAGTCTACTGGGCATGGGCGATGAGGTCAAACATGCCAGACACACTCACCTTCCTCTACTGGGCATGGGCGATGAGATCAAACATGCCAGACACACTCCCCTTCCTCTACCGGGCATGGGCGATGAGGTCAAACATGCCAGACACACTCACCTTCCTCTATTGGGCATGGGCGATGAGCTCAAACATGCCAGACACACTCCCCTTCCTCTACTGGGCATGGGCGATGAGCTCAAACATGCCAGACACACTCACCTTCCTCTACTGGGCATGGGCGATGAGGTCAAACATGCCAGACACACTCACCTTCCTCTACTGGGCATGGGCGATGAGGTCAAACATGCCAGACACACTCACCTTCCTCTACTGGGCATGGGCGATGAGGTCAAACATGCCAGACACACTCACCTTCCTCTACTGGGCATGGGCGATGAGCTCAAACATGCCAGACACACTCACCTTCCTCTACTGGGCATGGGCGATGAGGTCAAACATGCCAGACACACTCACCTTCCTCTACTGGGCATGGGCGATGAGATCAAACATGCCAGACACACTCACCTTCCTCTACCGGGCATGGGCGATGAGGTCAAACATGCCAGACACACTCACCTTCCTCTACTGGGCATGGGCGATGAGATCAAACATGCCAGACACACTCCCCTTCCTCTACCGGGCATGGGCGATGAGCTCAAACATGCCAGACACACTCACCTTCCTCTACTGGGCATGGGCGATGAGGTCAAACATGCCAGACACACTCACCTTCCTCTACTGGGCATGGGCGATGAGATCAAACATGCCAGACACACTCCCCTTCCTCTACTGGGCATGGGCGATGAGATCAAACATGCCAGACACACTCCCCTTCCTCTACCGGGCATGGGCGATGAGCTCAAACATGCCAGACACACTCACCTTCCTCTACTGGGCATGGGCGATGAGATCAAACATGCCAGACACACTCCCCTTCCTCTACCGGGCATGGGCGATGAGCTCAAACATGCCAGACACACTCACCTTCCTCTACTGGGCATGGGCGATGGCGATGAGGTCAAACATGCCAGACAAACCACCTTCCTAATTGGGCCAAGTGTATTTGGTAATTAAATTAAACACCCCCATAGCTATTTCGTTACCAATGGTTTGTTTGAATTGCACTACCTCTGTATTTTGTTATTATTTTTAAATACTGCTACATTTGTATGTCAATAAATATGTATTTAAAAATCAAGTGCGTTATTAGTTCACTGTTTACTTGATGTAACTAGCTTTAGTCAATACAGCCTTGATATCCAAAATATAACACATACTATAGAGTTTACATACGTTCTGGTATAACCAATATAACATACTTGCGTTCTAAATTAGATTTAAAATTAACACATTATATAGTGTTCCGAAAATATTGCCATTTGATGCTGACATCAACATATATGTGTTGTTAAAATTAATAAATACTTTAGGAAATTATTTCAAAAAATAAAACAATTTGCTACTAATCACAATTCTAAATATATTGATGCCAAAATGTACAAAACTGTAGAAACTAAGTTCATGTACTCGTATATAGAAAATATAGATTGGTACATGCTCTGAAGTGGAACGCAGTAGACACTCATCCAAAGTATTTTGTTAATGTTTAGTTTATTCTACAATAACTTATTATGAGTCGAATACATAGTAAACGCCCTTTTCTTTCGTAACTTTTGTGTTCTAGTCTTAACTCATATTTTCAAAATTTAATGTAAAATATATAACATAACTACAGCAATTTGGTAAAAAGTAGAATGGGACCGCTATATAATAATAATTCATGTGTCTACAATTTGTATGATTTTTTTACAAAAAGAAAGACTCAAAATTACTTTTCCAAATCTTCCGATATATCTCGATAATTCTGCCTATTTTTGTCTTAAAATATGAGACAGCTTTTTTGCCATTACATTATGGCACTTTTTGTTTCGAAAAACCAATTTCACCAGTGGAAAATTATATTACCCAAACAGATACACGCGAAAGTTTCACGTTTTATATAAGGAGATATGTAGCTTATAACTGTTTTCCCAAAATTCTACCATTTTTGTAAAACTGTAACGTGCGGCAATTATTAATTTCTTACTAACTACGCTTCTACCACCTAAAATGTTCAAATCTATTCTGTTTACAATGTATGTTCATTGTAAAAATTAAAGCGGGGACTTCAAATTTGTGTTTTCCCCTTGCGTTTATATATTTATTCAAACAAATCAAGTTAAATATCGTAGTTATTAGTGCCAATTAATAACTGCCAACAAAATTGTGGCAGATAAAGTCAACGATTAACTCAGATGTATAAAACAAGTCTGCTTAGGATATATAACTGTACAATGAACATTGAAAAAGTAATGTTACAATATTCACGTGCACCTTCCCCTTAGTCTGGCAAGATCAACATTAATGTTTGAAACAATAACAAAATGCTCCATGTGCTAGATGAACGCACGCACCATTGTCTACTGTTTCTCTGCCCAGGCGGTGGCCCAGGTATGCAGGTGATAGAGAACGATGACGGAGGACCCCCGACGTACAAGTGTGTACAGTGCAGCAGAACCTACAAGTACAAGGACAACCTACTGAGCCACCAGCGGTACGAGTGTGGGCAACAACCCCAGTTCCCCTGCAGCCAGTGCCCCTACAAGGCCAAGAGGAAGGCACATCTGAAGGCACACCTGAGGTGTAAACATTCAATGTTGTAGCCTAAAGGTGAACCACACCTTGTTTGGTTTTATTTGTGTTGTGGTTAAATAAAATTAGCTGGCGGAAAAGACGAGTTCGTTTTTATCTTTAACCGTAAGAATGTTCCATTAAATTTTTATTTAAAGAAATCGGTTGGAAATTAACCACCAAAATCCTTCTTTGTGAATGTCAATATGAATTGGTTGGGGAGGGGGGGATGAATGTCCTGCGCACGTATTCCCATCTGCACGGCAAACATACACTTTACATTAAATTTAATTACTTATTTTACATAAGTAATATGTAAGGAAAACTTACAAAATGTTATAGTTAAGTAAAACTTGTCCATGGAACGTAGTGCTTTCTCTACTTGTGTTCCTTAACACATTTTCGTGTTTCCGTTCCTTTTGATGTGTCTTAATTAGCTTATTTATCAGGTATTCTCGGATATACTTATACATATTGAGTGGTGCCATTACATTACATTTACCTGGAGAAGATATCAGATTGCAGATCTCGAAACGTAGTGTTGCTTATTTTTTGTATCACTGAACGATGGCAAATTTCCGGGAGCCTTCACAATCCCTCCATCGACAATAATAAACTTCAAACAAAGTATTACTTTAACTTCCATGATATTCTTAGGGAAGTTTGTGGATACCTCAAAATGAGAAGGGACAGTGCGCTAGGAGATGTGCACACGAGGTGACCGCGTGAACAGCAAACGCCACACGTACGAGTAAATCTGTTCATGAGGTTATGATCGTGTTACTAGAGTGGCAGGATACCTCTGTGTAAGTGTGTTCACTAACGCTCTGACTTGTGTTCCCAGGCGTGGATCAGAGGTTCGGCTGTGACCGGTGTGGCCGCTCCTACAAGCACAAGACTCACCTGCTGACTCACCAGCGGTACGAGTGCGGTGAGGCTCCTCAGTTTCCTTGCCCTCGCTGTCCTTACAGAGCCAAGCGAAAGTCCCATCTGAAGGCGCACCTCGCCTGCAAGCACTTGGACACCGAGTCTATGATCTTTCTCAAACTAAAGTGAATTTACAGTTCTCGACTTTAAAGTGCGACCGTTGAAGCGAGGATTGTGCTGCCGTCCATCAGGAGCGTGGGCTGCTGCAGCTCTGTGCTGAGTGTTATACACAGATATGCATTTAGTAACACAGGTACTACTTGCTCGACTCTTTTTTATCTTCTGTTAGACCTTTACAACTGAAACAGCCATTATATTTTGAGGTCCATCTAAAATTAAAGGTTAATAGTAATTTTCAATAAAACGCTTATTCTATTATTCCTTCTTATCAAATGGTAGCTCATTCCATTTCAGTTGTTATGCAGCCGTTTTACTTCCTCTTAAGCCTCGTCTGCAGCTAACCCACACTGACCAGGGGAACATAAAAGTGATTACGGTTACAACGGATTCGCAATTAATTTAAATTAGGACAGAACTATCGGATGTATAAAACTAATTTGGTTGATGCCTTATACACCCACATTTTTGTGTATTGTGATGATGGTCTGTACTCATCGTTTTGATGTAACTAATCTAAATAGTTTAATTTCATTCCAATAAAACATTGTTACGGTTGAATTGTATTTCTCGTAACTGATCTCTCGGCCATCACAAACAATAACAAACCCAGTGCCCGTACAACAAGAACCTGCTTTCCTCTTACTTTCCGTGGACAGTGTGAAGTAGATCTCGTGTTTGTGGCAACTTATGGCTTCTAGGCACGATGATACTAATACAAGCCTAAGACATTTGAACCTGGGCTTCCTAATACTGTAAAACGTATAAGCTCTTATTCACATGATCTATAGCAACTCTATGGCCAACATTCGTAGTTTAGGTATTTGTGGTCACACAGTAGAAATCTTCATAGCTGTATTGTTTAGTTCCTTTAAAACGATGTTGATATTTATATAAGAATACAAACTTAATGTGTCCTAAATGTGTGTGTGTGTACTATATTCAATGTGAATGTTGAGTTATTACCAGTTCACCTTCCTCTCAGTGTAGTCTCTGAAATATGACGCCGTCAGACTTGACTCCGGGAATCTGGAGTCATGTTCGTCTATGAAACCTCATGTGCCTCACCGTGCTTAGGTGTGGTGTCTAAAAATCGTAGTGCACCCTATCGTGCATCTGAGCAGACAATGAAAATACTTCTTCACCTGTATCACACAATATCTTGTGGTATGGGTGTCTCTGATGTCGAAACCATGTAAGGAGTTACCTTTGAGCTTCTTCATCGCCGACCTTCTTTAGGGTCTCTTCAGACGAACATGACTCCAGATCCCAGACGGTGCACTGAGGGGAAGGTGAAATAGAGCTGAACTCAAGTTTCTAACATGTCGTATTTCACAAACACAATGCAATTGTTATTCCCCATTATTCTCTCTGAAATGTCAAGGCAGTCAATCGCTATCACATGTATTTGTACCAATAATGTATGAGACAGAATATCGGCACACTGATTGACAGGAATCGTGCCTACTTGCAGGAGACCCCGACAAGAGGTTTGTGTGCGGTGACTGCGGCAGGAACTACAAGCGCAAAGATCACCTGGTGCGGCACCAGCGCTACGAGTGCGGCAAGGAGCCTCAGTTCCCCTGCAAGTACTGCGAGTATAGAGCCAAGCGCGCTTCACACTTGCAGCGGCACATGGTTAACAGACACGTGGGGTACATGCTATCAGTCTAGGATAGATAAATATAAATACAAGAAATACTTATATAAACACAAATGTACATAAAACTTTGTTTATCAATTACTGCAGTCTATGTTATTTATGTAAATCTTCCGTCTCATAAAAAATCATATAGTTTCATAATAATAATGAAATATTCAGTGCTCGTAATAAATGTACTATTTGTTTTTTAGAATGATCATTTCTAATTTGTGAAAAGTAAGTTTATAATTAACACGAACACTAACATCAATTCTTGAAAAAATCATATTTTACTTTACACACACGCGCGCGCGCGCGCTGTATACTTTGTATTTCGGATTTGAAACCCCTTTTAATACAGAAGTGAGATTGATATTTGATGTTACGCTTCAATAAATACTTGTATCATAAAATATATATTTTTACAATAAGATCACATTGTATATTAATCTTATAGTTTGTACAGTCATTTGAATTTTTTAGTACTTATACGGTTATATAGAAAATAATCCAGGTATAATATCACGTTGTGAAGCTTTTTTAGTTGGTATTGTCTTTGTTTAAGATTTTAAATTAATGTTTTGTATGCAATTTTAGTAAGAATGTTTTATTTTAAGGCGAGAAGGTTACCCTATGTTACCATTGTCCTAAGACGTCTAAATGGCTTGGTATGATATCAATAAAAAAATATTTCTATTTTGAGATTTGCAAGTTTTGATTATTTTTTTACGTATCACCTTAGTTCAACACTATGTATTAAAACGGTTTATATCCTAACTTTATTAATCGATTGCTAAGATTGGAGAGTAAAAACTTGTTTAAGTCACTTTTACGAATTAAATATAATAATATCGCTTCAGACAGTCGAAATAAAGGTATATTATATATGGGCTGTCATCTGGAAATGTTTAATTTGCACAAGTTTGACAAAACTGTAACTTTCATGTTCCTCCACGTAACTCTTTCACATATTTAGAAACCCTGTCATCTTGAAATCGTCAAAAATCGGTTCAATTTCCAAAACGTTTGAGCGGACGCTATCTTGAAACTTCAAGAGTAATCGATAACTTTTGCTTGGTGCTTGAAATTGTATGAAAATTGTATTCATTTTGTGTCAATATTTCAGTATGCTGTAAAATATCCAAGAGAAAAATATTTTGTACAAATGCGAATGTTTGCCATCTAGGAATCTTTTGTTGTTGAGACTAACTGACAAACATGTTGAAGCAGTGTATAAGTACTGTGTTTGTACCAAGTTCGGTGTAGTGTTCATCACTACTTGTACAAATGCGAATGTTTGCCATCTAGGAATCTTTTGTTGTTGAGACTAACTGACAAACATGTTGAAGCAGTGTATAAGTACTGTGTTTGTACCAAGTTCGGTGTAGTGTTCATCACTACTTGTACAAATGCGAATGTTTGCCATCTAGGAATCTTTTGTTGTTGAGACTAACTGACAAACATGTTGAAGCAGTGTATAAGTACTGTGTTTGTACCAAGTTCGGTGTAGTGTTCATCACTACTTGTACAAATGCGAATGTTTGCCATCTAGGAATCTTTTATTGTTGAGACTAACTCACAAACATGTTGAAGCAGTGTATAAGTACTGTGTTTGTACCAAGTTCGGTGTAGTGTTCATCACTACTTGTACAAATGCGAATGTTTGCCATCTAGGAATCTTTTGTTGTTGAGACTAACTGACAAACATGTTGAAGCAGTGTATAAGTACTGTGTTTGTACCAAGTTCGGTGTAGTGTTCATCACTACTTGTACAAATGCGAATGTTTGCCATCTAGGAATCTTTTGTTGTTGAGACTAACTGACAAACATGTTGAAGCAGTGTATAAGTACTGTGTTTGTACCAAGTTCGGTGTAGTGTTCATCACTACTTGTACAAATGCGAATGTTTGCCATCTAGGAATCTTTTGTTGTTGAGACTAACTGACAAACATGTTGAAGCAGTGTATAAGTACTGTGTTTGTACCAAGTTCGGTGTAGTGTTCATCACTACTTGTACAAATGCGAATGTTTGCCATCTAGGAATCTTTTGTTGTTGAGACTAACTCACAAACATGTTGAAGCAGTGTATAAGTACTGTGTTTGTACCAAGTTCGGTGTAGTGTTCATCACTACTTGTACAAATGCGAATGTTTGCCATCTAGGAATCTTTTGTTGTTGAGACTAACTGACAAACATGTTGAAGCAGTGTATAAGTACTGTGTTTGTACCAAGTTCGGTGTAGTGTTCATCACTACTTGTACAAATGCGAATGTTTGCCATCTAGGAATCTTTTGTTGTTGAGACTAACTCACAAACATGTTGAAGCAGTGTATAAGTACTGTGTTTGTACCAAGTTCGGTGTAGTGTTCATCACTACTTGTACAAATGCGAATGTTTGCCATCTAGGAATCTTTTGTTGTTGAGACTAACTGACAAACATGTTGAAGCAGTGTATAAGTACTGTGTTTGTACCAAGTTCGGTGTAGTGTTCATCACTACTTGTACAAATGCGAATGTTTGCCATCTAGGAATCTTTTGTTGTTGAGACTAACTCACAAACATGTTGAAGCAGTGTATAAGTACTGTGTTTGTACCAAGTTCGGTGTAGTGTTCATCACTACTTGTACAAATGCGAATGTTTGCCATCTAGGAATCTTTTGTTGTTGAGACTAACTCACAAACATGTTGAAGCAGTGTATAAGTACTGTGTTTGTACCAAGTTCGGTGTAGTGTTCATCACTACTTGTACAAATGCGAATGTTTGCCATCTAGGAATCTTTTGTTGTTGAGACTAACTGACAAACATGTTGAAGCAGTGTATAAGTACTGTGTTTGTACCAAGTTCGGTGTAGTGTTCATCACTACTTGTACAAATGCGAATGTTTGCCATCTAGGAATCTTTTGTTGTTGAGACTAACTGACAAACATGTTGAAGCAGTGTATAAGTACTGTGTTTGTACCAAGTTCGGTGTAGTGTTCATCACTACTTGTACAAATGCGAATGTTTGCCATCTAGGAATCTTTTGTTGTTGAGACTAACTGACAAACATGTTGAAGCAGTGTATAAGTACTGTGTTTGTACCAAGTTCGGTGTAGTGTTCATCACTACTTGTACAAATGCGAATGTTTGCCATCTAGGAATCTTTTGTTGTTGAGACTAACTCACAAACATGTTGAAGCAGTGTATAAGTACTGTGTTTGTACCAAGTTCGGTGTAGTGTTCATCACTACTTGTACAAATGCGAATGTTTGCCATCTAGGAATCTTTTGTTGTTGAGACTAACTCACAAACATGTTGAAGCAGTGTATAAGTACTGTGTTTGTACCAAGTTCGGTGTAGTGTTCATCACTACTTGTACAAATGCGAATGTTTGCCATCTAGGAATCTTTTGTTGTTGAGACTAACTCACAAACATGTTGAAGCAGTGTATAAGTACTGTGTTTGTACCAGTTCGGTGTAGTGTTCATCACTACTTGTACAAATGCGAATGTTTGCCATCTAGGAATCTTTTGTTGTTGAGTACATGTTGAAGCAGTGTATAAGTACTGTGTTTGTACCAAGTTCGGTGTAGTGTTCATCACTACTTGTACAAATGCGAATGTTTGTTCATCACTACTTGTACAAATGCGAATGTTTGCCATCTATGAATCGTACTGTGTGTAGTGAGACTAATGACAAACATGTTGAAGCAGTGTATAAGACGTTGGTATGTAGTTCACAGTGTTTGTATCGGTGTAGTGTTCATCACTACTTGTACAAATGCGAATGTTTGCCATCTAGGAATCTTTTGTTGTTGAGACTAACTCACAAACATGTTGAAGCAGTGTATAAGTACTGTGTTTGTACCAAGTTCGGTGTAGTGTTCATCACTACTTGTACAAATGCGAATGTTTGCCATCTAGGAATCTTTTATTGTTGAGACTAACTCACAAACATGTTGAAGCAGTATAAGTGTGTGTATAAGTACTGTGTTTGTACCAAGTTCGGTGTAGTGTTCATCACTACTTGTACAAATGCGAATGTTTGCCATCTAGGAATCTTTTGTTGTTGAGACTAACTCACAAACATGTTGAAGCAGTGTATAAGTACTGTGTTTGTACCAAGTTCGGTGTAGTGTTCATCACTACTTGTACAAATGCGAATGTTTGCCATCTAGGAATCTTTTGTTGTTGAGACTAACTCACAAACATGTTGAAGCAGTGTATAAGTACTGTGTTTGTACCAAGTTCGGTGTAGTGTTCATCACTACTTGTACAAATGCGAATGTTTGCCATCTAGGAATCTTTTGTTGTTGAGACTAACTCACAAACATGTTGAAGCAGTATAAGTGTGTATAAGTACTGTGTTTGTACCAAGTTCGGTGTAGTGTTCATCACTACTTGTACAAATGCGAATGTTTGCCATCTAGGAATCTTTTGTTGTTGAGACTAACTCACAAACATGTTGAAGCAGTGTATAAGTACTGTGTTTGTACCAAGTTCGGTGTAGTGTTCATCACTACTTGTACAAATGCGAATGTTTGCCATCTAGGAATCTTTTGTTGCTGAGACTAACTCACAAACATGTTGAAGCAGTATAAGTGTGTATAAGTACTGTGTTTGTTTGTACCAAGTTCGGTGTAGTGTTCATCACTACTTGTACAAATGCGAATGTTTGCCATCTAGGAATCTTTTGTTGTTGAGACTAACTGACAAACATGTTGAAGCAGTGTATAAGTACTGTGTTTGTACCAAGTTCGGTGTAGTGTTCATCACTACTTGTACAAATGCGAATGTTTGCCATCTAGGAATCTTTTGTTGTTGAGACTAACTGACAAACATGTTGAAGCAGTGTATAAGTACTGTGTTTGTACCAAGTTCGGTGTAGTGTTCATCACTACTTGTACAAATGCGAATGTTTGCCATCTAGGAATCTTTTGTTGTTGAGACTAACTCACAAACATGTTGAAGCAGTATAAGTGTGTATAAGTACTGTGTTTGTACCAAGTTCGGTGTAGTGTTCATCACTACTTGTACAATGTTACTATACGATCACTATCTGAAAATCTTAAGAGATAGCTAAATCCACGTAACAACTAACATTATTGTAATGACTTAATAATTCCAAAAACCTGTTTGTTTTATTCTAAGATACATAATAACTTACATATAATCATTTCGTTTGCAAACTTTAAACGGCAGTTATCTTGAAACCTTCTGAATAGAAAAAGGTGTAAAAATAAAATTTGCTTACAATTACTTAGTAGACTATTTTAAAATCCTTTGTCATTTTGGGTCTATGTAGAGAAATAGTCCAGTTAGAATTTCTGCAATTGCCATATTTAAACCGTTTAGGTTAAGACTGGCTAATGAACCCATCCAACCTATGTGCAAATATTGCTTCTGTGCCATGTTCAGTCCGGATTTATTAAAAACTACGCCAGTTATCCCGTTCACATTGTACTCAAAACTTTGTACAGCTGCTACCTGGAAATCCTACAAACATGTAAGAACAAAATTATATTAAATAAATTTAGGATTAAAATACTCGTTTCCATGCATAATAACCTTTCCTTTGGATGACTGCCATTAAGAGAAACCAAAAAATATTCAGGAATAAAAGTTGTTTATATTGTTTAAAACTGTGTTATTTTTTGTCTATATTTGGTATTAATCTAGTTAACAATTGTCATAAAGCGTTTGGGCGACATCTTCAAACGTTGTATTGGTAAAGTCCGGATAGCGAATTCGTCCAAGATCTGTACAAATACTGCCTCTGTAGACAAGTTTAGCTTGGATCTATGTAAAGCCGTATTTACAAGCTCGCGTTACATTGTATGACGCCATACATACATACATGCATACATACATACATGTATGTAGATGTGTAATAAGCAGATTTGTGTTTATCTAAAAGTGGTATATAATCTCTATAATATATACTGTACAGTATTTGCAGGGCCTGGTGCTGGTGGTGAGTATAGTACCTACGGCGTGGACACTGTGGTTGGTGTGAATAGTGTACTATGTACTAGTATTAGCCACAGTACACCAGAGTTACCACAGTAGTAACGCTTGTAATACCACAGGTGGCGTGCACAGCTGTGACGACTGCGGTCGAGTGTACAAGTACAAGGGGACCCTCACGTTCCACAAGCGGTACGAGTGCGGTAAAGATCCGCAGTTCCAGTGTTTCGTCTGTCCATTCCGCAGCAAACGCAGGAGTAATCTCCACGCCCACATCGCGTGTCGGCATGCAAAGATGTACATGAGTGAATAAATCATTTAGCCTTCTTGTACCAACTGATTGATCCATTTCCGTCATATTGTTTAAAGGTAAATTTGGGATGAGGTGCAGGAAATTGTTGTGCAATGAGGCGTCTTTTAGGTCTCTGATGTGGAATTTCACCCAGGGATCAGCGTTCGATCTCGGTGTGTGCTTGGTCTTTTGCACTCTAGTTAATAATTATCTAAACCTAATAACAGTGTGATAAACTGTTCCTTATTCCATCAAAAAAGAAACTCAATTAAGAGGGTCATTTAAAATGTTATTTTCCAACGTTATTAACCTCTTGTACATTAAAATCATGCATTATAAAGTGTGAACTCCGAAGAAATAAGTTGGTTGTGTGTATAATAGTATCAAATTTCGCTTAGTAATAACACGAAAAATGAGGTCTCTCTTTAGATTCAAAAACGTTTATTTACATAAGTATGTGCGAAATTGATACAGAAGAATATGTGAGAATGAGTAGTAGGATTATTGACATTTGCCACGGTTATATGATATAAACTAGAGCATTACATTTCAAGGATTGGTATCTATTAAAACCCTTTCATTAATTTTAGATTTTTTAATTTGCATATTACCAGTGGATCAGAGTGCTGATAAGGATTAGATAATAGTTTTAATTATTGGGTGAAAAGAATGGATTTTGGTTATGAGAACCGTGAAATAAGATTTTAGAGGCTCGATTAAGAAGGACCACTTCACACTAGGCAGTGAAGACGCCGAACACACTGATTTTAACAAGAGTTCACCAGGTTACACATAATGAGTTTATGAACAGTGCATATTCAAATAAAGTGCAGAAAATAAACAGTTACCTTTGTTTTCACGAGAGGTACCTAACCGTAGTCTGCTGTTGTTGAGGGCCAGGTTGTGATCAGGAAGTGTGGAAATAGGCTGCTGTCTTGTAGGCAGGCGTGAAGACGGAAGATGTCCTTCACGGATTCACTCACGCACAATACGACCGCAAACGAATAGTTCATAACACTGTGGCCAGTCCTGTAGAGCACGGCAGACGCGGGTGTCCGGGAACAGAGACGTTCTGGTAGAGATTGCCAATCCAGAGCACTGACTTTAATGTTAATGTAAATGTACAACAAATAGAGATAAACTAATATTTAAGTGAGAGAGTAACACATGGGGCATAAAGTCACGTGTTGAGTAAGTATGGTCATCAGTGGCTAGAGTGCTATATAAGTGCCCCAGGCGGGACTGAGCGTACACTGAGCAAGCGTGCAGTCGCTTGCAAGGTGGGCAATTGATAAGTCAACCGTTGTGATTGGTTGGTGAGTGTACAGTAAACAGCTGATTCGTGAAACAATGGTTCATTGGTCTGTCACTGTACGTGAATATTTTAATCCAGTAAGTAATGGTATTGTAGGCATTAGGCCGCAGAAAGAGATATAGAATTAATGCAGTATATACAGTTTAGTAAAATAAAGGCAAATATAGAGTATAAATTGCCCAAAAAATATATACATAATTATTGTTCAATAAAAGTAGCCTTTTCATATCAGGCAATAAAAAACAAGTTATTTCACGCTGTAATACTTAACATTGGGCATTATGTGGAAACAAAGAAGTAGTGAAAGTTCCTTCTTCATGCCACCGTTTCCTCTACTTATAATCTCGCGTTCTTAACACTAACAGTTGGATATTGTTAATAGAATTTTCCGCTGTGTCCTTTTTAATCAAAATGCATTTCTTGGTGAATACTATAATTTTTAGTACAATTTCAAACGCAAATGTTAATATTACAACATTCAGAAGATTTTCTGAAGAAGAGCATTGAAAGTCTCCACAAGGGTATATCACATAGAATTGTGGATAATATTCCTTGTCCTAATGCTGAACTTAACCTTTGAGACGTGGCTAAATAATAGACTTAATTTATAAATGTCCAAGAAACGCTGAAGTATCTGTAAGGACTGCTATCAGAGTTTTATTTCCGCTAATGGAATCAGGAATAGCTTCCAATATGATAATAAAGAGGAGGGGGGCTAAACGCTGAAGTAACTGTAAGGACTGCTATCAGAGTTTTATTTCCGCTAATGGAATCAGGAATAGCTTCCAATATGATAATAAAGAGGAGGGGGGGGCTAAACGCTGAAGTAACTGTAAGGACTGCTATCAGAGTTTTATTTCCGCTAATGGAATCAGGAATAGCTTCCAATATGATAATAAAGAGGAGGGGGGCTAAACGCTGAAGTAACTGTAAGGACTGCTATCAGAGTTTTATTTCCGCTAATGGAATCAGGAATAACTTCCAATATGATAATTTAGGGAAGGGGGGAGGCTAAACGCTGAAGTAACTGTAAGGACTGCTATCAGAGTTTTATTTCCGCTAATGGAATCAGGAATAGCTTCCAATATGATAATATGGAATCAGGGGGGAAGGGGGGAGGCTTAAACGCTGAAGTAACTGTAAGGACTGCTATCAGAGTTTTATTTCCGCTAATGGAATCAGGAATAGCTTCCAATATGATAATTTAGGGAAGGGGGGAGGCTAAACGCTGAAGTAACTGTAAGGACCACTATCAGAGTTTTATTTCCGCTAATGGAATCAGGAATAGCTTCCAATATAATAATTTAGGGAGGGGGGGGCTGATATGGAACTTTTGTACTGCGAAATGTCTCAAGAACACAAATGTAGGATGCTCATAATTATTGACCACAGGTTGAACCTTAACCAGTTCGGTCAATTCTCCCAAGACCTTGATAAAACAACTAGCATATAAACACCTGTATTGCAAAATATTGTTTCCGGTGTATTAAGATAACAAATCAAATTGTTTTTCTTTTCTCACGTGTATACTCTTATCGATTGTGCTACAATAGCATTGTATCATATTGTTCAGATATATATTACTCATATTATATTATATTATATATTATAATTTTTAAGCCTCAGTGTATGAATAAAAATATTTCAAGGTAAACTCGCGAACACATTATATCTAACTTTCTAAATAATTTCTTTTACCGGTACAAAAATATGGGATCGTATTCCGATTATTAGGTCTAATAGTGTCACAATCGATTGTATACTGTAAACCCATCGATATGTGTAACAATCGATACTTGTAACAGTCGATCGGTCGGTTATCTTATGTTTGGTGCTCTGTGCAGGTTCTAGGCACTGTGGAGGTGATTACGCTTGTGACGGCTGTGACCGAACGTACAAGAGACTCGACTCGCTCACCCGCCACAAGCGCAACGAGTGCGGCAAAGAGCCTCGATACCACTGTCTCGCCTGTTCCTACAAGACGAAGCACAACTTCAACCTGAGGGCGCACATGGCGCTCAAGCACAGCCAGATCATTTGACTTTGCTTCTCCGTCGGAGTGTGTTAAACGGATCTCTTCACTTTCTTCAAATGTACTTTAGAAAATTGACCATCTCGTTTTCCGCGTTGTTATAGTCAACACTATATTTTCATAATGTTACCAATGTTGTTTTCGATACCAACAAGTGCACTAGATGGTTATGGATAAATAAAGTCTAAGATTTTTAAGTAGTAATTTACTTTAACCCCCCCCCCTCCTCCGCAATTCACTATGTTGTGAGTATAAAAACTTAACATTTGAATACCTCATTAGTCATGTGTTAATGATTGTGGTTCTCTAATTAAGAACCCTCAAGTCGGTACCTTAGCGTCACAAAAAGTAAAGCTCAAGTAAAATCAAATAAGTGGTGGAAAGCTAATGCTCAAGAGAGAGAAACCAACCTTGTAGCTTCCAAAAATATCCTAGTAATTTATAGCAGTCTAGTATACGAGAAGATGGACATCTATGACCAGTGTGATGCGCCTGGCCCTGGCCGCGTCATTCATATCACTAAACTTAAAATTTATAAGCAGTGAATAAACTGTATGTCCTCGTTAAAATAATACGAGATGTTAAAATTTAAACAAAACAGATTGTTTCTCTTAATTAATAATGTTTTACTTAGATTTTAGTATTTCATAGGATTAGGAAATGTACATATAATGTATTATGGTAGAAAGCAGCTGGTGGTAAGAACTCTGTCTGTAACCCCTGTTTATAAATGCTATCATGTGTCAGTTAATCTATTCACTAACCGATCTCTGCTCACGGTCTCACTAGTTGATCATTTCCAGAAGAGCAATTCTCTTGTGACAAGTGCGGTCGGTCTTATAACCGCAAGGACAACCTCTACCGTCACAGGCGCTTCGAGTGTGGCGTGGAACCCTGCTTCCCCTGCGTCCTTTGTCCCTACAAGGGTCGCTACAAGGGTCATCTGCAGCGTCACATGGTCAGCCGCCATCTTGCCGAGCTTCCCGCCAACATCGGCTGTGACGTCATCCGTAGTCACGTGACCGCCCCTGTCACGGACCTCAAGAACTTTGTCGTGTAGTCTCGGTGTGACAACTACTGTGATGTGATGTGATGTACATTCCTGTGGCAAGTCGATCGTCACTCATTATTTTTATATTATATCGAATTTGAGGAAAGGATAAAAGAGTTGAGTTCAAACGTTTGATATTTTATTTTTAATATATGATAGTATTATGTACATACACCCATAATGTAATTTGTATCATTACAAACGGGTTGGTTCTACCAATCTTCTATAAATTAAAGCATTGTATTAATTGATTTCGTTTTGGAAAAATAACATTCATGACAGTTAGCTTGTTAAGTTGGAACTTACTGTAATTTATTGTTGGATACATGGGTAATTAAACTAATTAATTCATCCAACAGACGACTCCTTTTTGATAAGATAGTGCTTTACGTGCTACCCTAATGTATATATAAGTCGAAGTGTTTCTTCCAAGATAAAACAAATGTAAAGTTTAATTTTTGTTTTCTTTTTGTGCCCTTTAATTTTATTTCAGAGGAACTACTACTTAGAAAACATTGTGTTTTTATGCAATCATTGTAGGAAGTGATTAAGAGTAAATCAGTAAACCATTTTGTCATAGAAACAAATAATCTCAGGAACCAGGATTAGACTATTACATTGGAGCCTAAACCTCAGCCGTGAGTATTAATGTGATATACATGACAGTCAAACATTTGAAATTTATATTAGCTTAATGCTTGTAATTTATTTTACGCCCTCCACTAATTTTAAACAGGTTGTAATTCAGTATTATATTTGTATACAATTTAATGTAATTAAAATAATAAATAATAATTATGATGTTTTACACTGGTGTGAAATTATTCCTGTATTGTTCGCATGTATTCATTTGGTGATGGTGACAGTTGATTTTTAAGTAACTCGCCAAACATTAATAACTCAATCTGAACAAATTAACATATTACACTGTGTGCAATCGAAAATGTAAAGGATTTGTTACTGAAGCTGTCAGAAATATTTTATTTGTGATGTAATAAAAAAAGTATAACAATAATCGTAATTATGATTGCTCATTGATTTTGTACAATATTACTATCACGCCATTATATGTGGTCAACATTAGGCAACTACCGTTTATGGAAATACATTCGAGAAATTATATCCTTGTTTTAAAATAAGCGTTTGATTTCAGTAATACTTCATTGGTATATTAGTTTTTGATTTCCTTGAAAGTTATCAACAGTATTTGTATCCCAACAATTTCCAGGGTTCTAGTTATTCCATATTATCTGTCCATTTTTATCGTTGAAATATATTATAACATTTACTAACACATCCGATTTCCTTTATTTCTTTCTCACCTTCGTAATATATTTTAAATCACGTAATCACGGAAAAGGTATTTGTTTCGTACAAGCTTAGATTAGGATGAAACCTGTATATACACCCAGTGGTGCTGGACTTTGGAAGTCTTGTAAATGCAAATAACTAAACTACATATTTTTTACAGATTTTCATTTAAGCCTCTCATCACCATATTAGGTAATGTATTTTTAAAACATATGCAATTCAAATGAATTGACTCAAAATTAAAACTAATAAGAACCTTTAATCTATTCAAAAATACTTTCATGTAACATATCATTGATGCGAAGTTTTTAATTTTCACACAACCCTCAGAGTGTAAGCTTCTGCAGCTAGAATATATCCTAAAATAAAACATGATAATATCCGATGAGAACACACAATGTCCAAAATTTGAACAACGCTAGTCTTGTTGCAGATGAAGGCGAGGAGCAGACAGCCTACAAGTGCGACGCTTGTAACCGCCATTACAAGTACAAGCACAACCTGGTGATGCACAAGCGCCGGGAGTGCGGTAAGGAACCGCAGCACCAGTGCGTGTATTGTCCCTACAAAGCGAAACAAAAGAGCAACCTCAAGTCTCACTATGGGAACAGACACAGGGACCAGATATTTCCATTTTAAAACACTTTCACAAATAATCTGTATGTTAGTAAACATTATTATGATGTATATACTTACACAGTTTACTGTAAGTTCGGTGATGGGAACAAACAATATTTTTTAAACCGACACTTAAGTCACGTTTTTATATTTTTTGGTCCCTTTTTTCCTGTATTATCCTTAAATGAAATGTTAATAGTAGTATAAGACCTTCATAAATCTCAAACATTGTCAACGATATTTTAGAACGTAGTGTGTATGTGAATTAAAACTGAGTAACTTATTGAATATTTCTTTTATTATAATCCTATTTTCTGTCATTAGCAGTTATGAATAATATCAATTTGATCTCACACTTGTCTTCAACAAACAGAAAATATCAGAGAAATATTAGACAAGACCCATAAGTTATGGAATGAACCGCTTCCTAATAAATTATAATCTTCATTTTATTTATGTTCAAGTATTTGTATTTTATTTATAACAATCTGCAGTGATCCCTCCCTGTTTAATGTAAGCGAATGTTTACATTAGAGTTGTAACATTTTGAAAAACCCATGTTGTCGACTCTCTGACTGGCAATAATGTTGATGTTTTGTTTAAACAAATTGTCTGTGAAGATCAAACACGTACAATGAGTCGTGTGTATATTAGGTCATTGCCTAATACACATCTTCCCCACCGTATACGTGCTCTTAGGGGTTAGTCACATTTTATTGTGGCCATGTGAAAATTGTAGTAAAGTATATTCTTCTGATGAGGACACGCTCTCTTGTAATTTGTATCATTTGTGACAATGGTATGCCCTATCACTGTTAGCTACAGTTTATATCCGGTCAGTCTCAGGGAGAAGTTGACAACAAGTCTCGAAGTCTTCTCTCTAGAACACAGGATACTCCTCGTTAGTTTACTTCTTCAAATAAACAGATGAGTGAATTTTTGACAACAAAGTATGAATAATAATGTAAAATTATATGTTATTGTCACATTTTATGTCACCTTTTTGTGGATACATTTGGTAGAATAAAAGTTTTACGAAATTTGGTGTAAACGCAGCTTTGGTCATCCCTTCCTAACCGTTAACTAATACATAACAAAACTATGCAGGCAATACGCTCATTTGACCCGTAATGTGTTTGTTACAAAACCAATATTTTCTGTAATTTCTGATAATATTTTTGAAATTAAACTTATAACTAAGTAGAATCATTGTGAGCGCTTATACTAAGTATGTAGATAATATTTGGGTTCTGCCACTCTTCCTTCACGTTCGTTGACACTTTTATAATGTTAAACCGTGATGAATTTTTCTGAACTTTGACTTTTATGAACCAGGCTTTATTATCACCTTATCCCTATTACCTCACCTTGGGAATTACAGTACAAAACATGCATTGAAGTACGCGTTACATTTAGATTAGTTACACTCCTACAATTTAAATGATGAATTGAAACCCACGTTTATGTCTTATCAGGTGTCTGTTACGGTGGAATGAAACCGTTCACCTGCGACGCTTGCGGTAGAAGCTACAAGTACAAGCGCAACCTCGGCCAGCACAAGCGCCTCGAGTGCGGCAAGGATCCTCAGCTCAGCTGTCAACTGTGCGCTTACAAGACCAAGCACAAAAGCAATCTCAAGGCGCACTTTGCCACCAAACACTCTGCGAACTTGGATGAATGGGCCATTCTCAACTAGTTAACTGCGTTTTAATATTGTGTTTTGTGTCTTGTTTACTTTCAAATGTTGTTTTCCTTCAAAATAAAATCCGTCAAGTGCTGAAAATCCGCGGAATCTCTAATTGAGGAATATTTTGTGTGGAATGCTTGTTCGTTTCTATGGTTTTAGATATAATTAAAGATGATCTTGTTTGGACAAAGCTTTTAACTAGAGATAAAGCCGTGAAAGCAGTTTTCCAACTTTCCAAATAAAGCACTGTTCATTCAATTAAATGTTTTATAATTCGTTACCTAACTATGTTTATTTATTCAACAAATCAACGTATTGTGTGTATGTGTTTTTAATTGAACGTTAATAATTTGTGTGAGCTTGTGTCTAATGAATTGTAAATTTAACGTATTGAGAGCAATGTTACTATTTGTTGTCATTCGTCAGTCTGCTGACAGTAAATTGCATCATAGGAAAAGATTATCAAATTCTCTCGTGATTTTTAATTGATACGGATAGGAACGTTAATAGTTTGTGCGAGCTTGTGTCTAATTAATTGTAAATTTAACGTATTGAGAGCAATGTTACTATTTGTTATCATTCGTCAGTCTGCTGACAGTAAATTGCATCGTAGGAAAAGATTATCAAATTCCCTCGTGATTTTATCGCGTTCTCGTAAATTTATATTACACCGCCACATATAATCTTTAAATATGAAACTTCAACTACTCTTATCGTTTAAGTTACATTACTAGAATAGTTTTCCCAATAATTTACTCTAGTCCTGTCTTATTCAAGCCACCAAAACTAAGTCCTGATCTGGACCTCCCATCGCAGAACATTGTAAATAGTGGACAACAACATAATTCAAACCTTGTTCTTATTTCAATCACTATACTGAAAGATCACAATAATTAATATTGAATATTGCATAAATTTTTTTGAGGCCTCTCTATAACAGGTCTGTTTTAGTCAGACACATCAAAAAAGAGTGCCTTGAAAATTATTAATAGACAACAATTAAAAAACCATAACAACTATATGGATCCCTGGACTCCTCCCTCCCGACGCCACTGAAGTTCTGTCAAATGATTAGTCCACTCCAGCTGACTTAATCCGCTTCATGTTGCAGGTTGCCAGTTCCAGTGTGCAGATTGCGGCAAACAGTACAAATACAAACACAATTTGAGCGGCCACAGAAGACTCGAGTGTGGGAAGGAACCAATGTTCCCTTGTCCCCTCTGTCCGTATAAGGCGAAACAGAAGGGAACTTTTAAGCGGCACTTCGGCGTCCGCCATGGCGATCATCCATTTCCATTTTAAAACTATTGCATTCACTGTTACAACGTGTATAACGGGTTGCAGATATTCATCTGCATGGAAAATAAATATTTATTTGTATACTCATAAGAGTGTTGTATTTTTTCCTGAAGTACTGATCAAATTAATGTATGATAATATTTAAAGAGTGATTCTTTCTTTCTCTATTGGAAAGAATACTGAAAGAAAAGAAAATAAGCAAATATATGTAATTTTAAATAAGCTAAAATTCTGAATAGCTAAATAATCATTTCCATTCTTGAATTAATGATGAAATATCGAAAAAAGTAACCTATTATTTATTGAATGTGTTTAGCTTCATTAAAAGAGTATCCTATTTTATCTGTGAAATAAAATTGTTATCTGTAACATATTAAAAAAATAAGAGGTCAATTTTTACGATATTTCATATTTAATTTCATTATAATTGCTTCATTTGCTCTAAATTTTATTTTTAGTTGTATCATTGGCAAGCAGCATTATAAATGGTGAAAAGGTTTAGATGGGTAAAGAATAAACAGTATATTATATAGTAAAACTATTATTATTAAACATTTACATTTGATAAGCGTGAGCCTTAATTTGTCTTTCCTTAAATTGTTATTCATTAATTTATATTTTAATGTAATAGAAATTTGGGATTAATTTTTCTCAATGATTTAGCACGATTAGCACGGTAATCTAGTAATATAGTCGTTCCTTTATTTTATATTTCAATATTAATTTCATTTCTCTGATATTTCCTATGTTATTTAAAGGTGGTTAGTTTGTAAGTCATAAACTACTCCTAAATTTACCAATAAACCCTCTTTAAAATTAAAACAAAATTTACTTAAAGTTACAAGCAGAAGTAAACGTGTAACACTAAACCCGTGTAATAGTATGTAACAAATTAATTACCATTTATCAATTATGTAGTTTATATCAATTTATGTTTCAGTAATATATACATTATGTAGTTTTATGTATTTATTTCTAGGAAATAACCACACCACTACAATTGCTGCTATTTCACATATAATTCGAAATCTTTCAATAATTATGATTTGTACGATATTGTTTTCAAAAAAATAACTTTCACAAGTTTATCGTTGTCCAGGTAGCGAGTTTCCGTGCGAGAACTGCGGCAAACGCTACAAGTACAAGTACAACCTCAATCAGCACAAGCGCCTCGAGTGCGGCAAAGCGCCTCAGTTCGCCTGTCACTTGTGCGACTATACGGCTCGCTGGAAGGGTAACCTTAAGAGCCATTATGTCCACCGCCACAGTGGCCAACCGTTCCCGTACAACGACAAACGTCGTTCTATCGTACAGTGACCTGCTCTGCTTGTGACGTTAACAGTTTTACATTTATGTACATACATATTCAATATATTTTTATCAAGTTATTTTTGTATTGGTATTTTAGATGAGTAGTGTGATCAAAAATAGAATATTTTTACTCTGGACGAATACAATAAGTTCATAAACATACTTCACACGTGTAGTCTATCACTTAAAAATAAATACATTACTACAAATTCATGTTATGAGAAATTATTAAAAGTTTTTAATAAACATTTGTATTTCTTGCAAGTTGTTTCTTTCTGTTCTTACTGTAAAGCTTTTACAATAAAATGTTTGCTATACTATAGGTGTATTTACTCACCAAAATGTAATATTTAGAATAATCTTATGTATATTTTATGTTTATTATGTTAATAAGGCTTGGTGTCAGAAGACTCAATTGGCTCCCTTACAGCGCAACTGTAATATTACACTAGCTTATATATACTTATATTATACGTATATCATACTAGCGCATGTAATAAGTCAAACGCAAGTAAAAAGTCTGATTAGTATCTCAGGAGTTTTACTATTTGAAAGAGTTTATGTTACGCCGCTGGTACCACCTAATCATCGCTAAAGGAAACTAACTCTGAAGTCATGAATGCATAGAATGTGCAATTGTAATTTAACGCACATAAGCGTTCTATACTGTATAGACTATGAGCTATGTGTTGTGGACAGGGATACAAGTCGTATACTAGAATGATACAAAATTATGTATCGAATGAAAGTTGTAATGTTTAAAAGGATAAAAATATAATTTTTTATTATTATTACAAGGTTCCTTAAATGTTAAGCTTAATTTGAAACTTTGAGGCCATTCGTAGTTTTAATATTATTTGCAATGTATTGACATATTACTGTGGAACTCAATAACTAATGGAAATCAATCGATTTGAAAACATAGGTTCATATTTTGGAGCATTATTTGTTGATGTAAGGTTGTAAGTCATGTACATGAAACCTTTCTACTATTAAAAAATAAAAAAGAGTGTTAAAATCACATTTTATGTAAAAAATATATGTATTAAAATACTATTCTAATATTTAACAAGTTTATTGTGCATGTTTATTAGATGTAGTCTATATTACTTATGTCGGTAACCGTGTCTTGCAGGTGGGCCCCAAGTTCACATCTGTGACGATTGCGGACGCAGGTACAAGTACCGGTACAATCTGAACCAGCACAAGAGAGCCGAGTGTGGTAAAGAGCCACAGTTCTCCTGCATATATTGCCCCTTCCGCACCAAGCAAAAGAGTAACCTTAAGAGCCATTACGGGAACCGACACCGGGACAAACCGTTCCCGTTCTGACTGCAGTGATTCGTTCGTAAATGATGAATAGTTCAACAGGAAACACTCGATTTCCGTACAGTTACAAACTGTTGCAATTCATTTATGTACGGTATAGTGAATACATGATTTACAAATGACTTCTATTCTATTAAACACTTTGTATTAAATGTGGAATTCGTACTTTTATTACCCTATAAACAAAACAACACGACATACTTTTGTGTACGGTACCTAGTTTAAGAAAAATGGTCATAGCTGCATTGTATTTTGTTTTATATGAAGACATTTATCAAAGTTATTTTAACCTTGTCAGTATCGCGTAATAGCTTATATATTTTCACCTTATTGCTAATACAGTGCAAGCTTATTGTATTATATTATAAAAATAAATTCTTAATTGACAATATAAACGTTCGATATAAACTTTCGGAAAGTTTTTATCTTAAACATATTTACCTCTCGTATTTAACTTGTACCTTATATTATTTTCAAATACATTCAATAAAATGCAATAATATTCTGTACAAATATTACGTTTGTAATGTATGAAATGTTAACGAATGTTTTATATCACATATCGCAGGTAATTACTTCCGTTTCAAAATGAGTTTGTCGAAAGAAAATTAGATAAAAACTTAAATTTACTTTTGTTAATCTTGAATATCTTAATTGAGAATAACAGAGAAAATATTTAAGTGCCAAACGAAAGATGACTTTCTTATATAATAATTTAATGCTTACTATTGTCCACGTTTAGTATTCAAACTGTGTTACTAAATGGTTAGTTAAACAAAGTATTTAAATGTAGAACAGATCTGTTGCACTCTTTGTAATTGTTTACGTTTTGAAAATCCGGCTTGTCCAACATCCGGATAAGCCAATGTACTGCAGGTATTTGCCTGGTTCAGCGAGTCTGTATTGGATTAACAAGCTTAAGACTAACAATCCGTTATAATTTTATTATTTTTAATTTTCTCACTTTTTACAAACTTGTTGTTTTTGATTTGCCAGCACTTCTGGAAACGGCCAGAGCCACCACGATTGTCGGAGGACCTCGCTTTGTATGTGACTGCGGCAGAAGCTACAAGTACCGCAGTAACCTCAACCAGCACAAGCGCCTCGAGTGCGGCAAAGCTCCGCAGTTCTCCTGTCCCGTGTGTCCGTATAAAGCAAAACAGAAGAGCAGCCTCAAGAGTCATTTTGTCAATAAGCATTCCGACCTTCCGTTCCCGTTCTAGTAGAATGTGGATTTCGAGAGTAAAACCTGCCAGAACGTGATTGGTCGGATACGTGTGTTTTTGAGTGACGATACTTTATGGTGGTACAATGGACTTTTGTTTGGGATATTTTTTCAAAGTCAAGCCTTTAAGATAAATTCCCTGATTACTCAATTATCAAAATGCAGGCAATGAAATAAAGAAATTCAAGCAGGCTCAAACAAAAATGGCTGAAGATAAAGCCGTGACTTTGTAACGTACATAATTGATCGTAATTAAGATCCTTTTGTTTTTAATGAGTTATGTATATATACTCATATATACATATATTATATATATATATATATACATGTATTATATATATATATATATATACATATATATATATATATATATAAACAACATTTCCTTCAGTTAGCTTTCATACATACTGTAAACAATCACATCTTTATCCGTTTTTTGTTTGGCCGTGAATTTTGCTCCGAATGCCAACCACTCATCGTGGAATGATACACAACTTCTATTTTTACTGTTTCCAAAACATGTGTTTTAATCGACTCTGACTAAAATTGTGGTTAAAAAAGTTTAAAAAAAGTATTCCAACCGAAAACCGATGGCATTAACTTAAGTCCACAATGTAGACATAAAACACTTCCTCCGGTTATTTTTAAGAGAAACTTGTGTGTTTTTATAAATAAATACTAGTTATAAGTGTACTTAACTACATTTTTTTAAATGAATGTTATTTTTCTTACAAAAGCAACTTTAAACTTAAGTTGGATTTGTATTTTGTGAAATTTATCATGAAAGCATTCAAAACCACTGTAACATTTAGGATTTGTTTTAATGCAAATCCTTGCATTTATATTTTAAAACGTCACGTACTTTTAAGTTGGTTATATCAGTGAATATTTAGTTATATTATTCAATAAAAATGTTTATTCTTTTCCCCGATGTCTTCATTCCAGAACCTTCGAGAATAGAACTGTTCTAGTTCACTGTAGTAGACTTTAATCATAAATCACATATTTATAGTCGATATCCCATTTTTACTTAAATACCATGGCAATGTATTCCATTGTTTTGAATGTAGTCATCTCGTAAACTGTTTACCGTACTCCTATTCTAGAGCTAATTTACGTTGTTTAAGCAGATAACCTGAACTTGGCTGGAACTGGTGACAAAATATTAAGTTACAGCTACGTGGAGAACAAATTATGAGGTTAATTTCTGAAACACTAGAGAATGGTGGGATCGTGTTTTACCTTTGTTAACGCGGACACTTGGAAAGCTGGAGTCCAGCAGCCTACCGATATAGCCAAGCTTGGTAAGCTGTGATGTGGACACCACTTGAAACTGTGAAACTCCCTCCACGTCATTATTAATGACGTTTGCAACGAAATTGTCGGTTTAAAGTATGAATTACTCCTTTCAATTCGCCCATTACACTTATCCTCCATTTCATATTCGCCTTAAAATATGTACGTAGTTAGGCAGTGTCGGCGTCTGGAATTGATCAAGACCACATTCCTTGAACAACTTAGGTCCAAAGATTAATTTTTGTGTCCAATTCAACTGAATTGAACTTTTTTTGTTTCTTTTTAAAGCCTCAGCTCTCGGCTATGCTGGCTTGATTAATTCACTGTGGCTGCTTTCCTATATGATAGGACCTGGGATTTGAACTCGTGATCTCTCAGTTTAGAGAGCCGTGACTATATCCACTAGTCACTAGTCACTAGTCTACGGAGGAGACTACTCGAACGTTACAGCATCGAAATCAGCTAAGGACAATCATTATTTCCCAGTGGGCTTTCATCTTTAAAAAGCCAATTCAGTCTGTATTTATCTACAAATGTGTAATGAAGGAACAATGATTTACAGTAGGAAGTGTTGTTTTAAGATTGTTATTTTTTAGGTTAATGATGTTGTAAAGCTGTGTGGTTGAGAATACAGCCAATTAATATAAACTACCTCTCCTCTCGTGTTTTTATTCAGTCTCTTCACTCAACCTCATGGTATTTTTAGACTAAGTTTTGAGATTATGTTACCCAAGAGTAGTGACTCTCATTAATGACTGACGTGGCAGTGACAGGTCCTGCGCTCTACAGTTGTCTGCTGTGCGGACGTTCCTACAAGAGACGTGACAACCTCACGCGACACCAGCGCTACGAGTGTATCACCACCGAACCTCAGTTCCAGTGTCACTTGTGCTCCTACAGGGCGCGCCAGAAGGTACATCTCAAGTCGCACGTCGCCATCAGGCACCGATCTACCATACTGGACAGCCTCAAATAAACTCTTGCAAATCTTGGAAGTTGTCAGTCATTTCAAAACCATATTGATTTTGTTTATTCTACAAGTGTTTGACCCATAATAAAGTGTAGTAGTACCCCTCTGTGTTGTGTTGTATCGAAAATGTTGGAAAATTAATTTTCAATCAGAAGGGCCTCTACCAGCAATTTTGTCAAGCCAAGCAGACATGGAAGATTATTAAACTCGTTTTTGTATATCCTAAATTATTTAAAGTTATCCGAACTAATCTGAATTGATTAAATTATGAAATTCTTGAGAATTCTGCTCTTCAATATTAGTATTGTTATAATGTGATCACCAAGAAAACATTTTGAAATAGTTCGATTATTCTCTGAGTTCTTCCGCAATGTGGACGGATGAAATAAATCTCAACTTGTTGTGAGACTCAGCTTAATAAGTTTTCAAGTGCGTTAGTACACCTTTTGATCTTTGCAAATTACAGTATTTTTACTATTCCAAAGGCTACTATTCCAACATGTACAGTACCGGTATTATAAGTTCACTCGCAGCCTTTACATTCGCTCTTTTAAATCTCCAGAAGAAAAGTGTTCTGTAGCACCATGTAACGAATCGTCAACACGCTCTCCACTACTGGCACTACTCTTGTCTTCCTGTAAGGTGTGAATTCTGTCCACAGGAGCTCTGTTGAGGCCGTTCTGCTGCCCCGACTGCGGACGCTCGTATTCCCGCAAGGATAACCTCACAAGACACAAGAAGCTCGAGTGTGGGAACGATCCTCAGTACCCTTGTCGCCACTGTCCCTACAGGGCGAAGCGGAAGAACCATTTGTTGAATCACATGGTTCTAAGACACCCTGCGACTATCCCTGATCAACAACCACTTCTCTAGTCAGTTTTAGCCGTAAATTTCAAATTATATTTTTTTAATAAACGTTGTTTTTAACACGTCTGTAAATTATTTTCCCTTATTGTATGAGTTTAACCTATTCGATACTTCCCTAGAACAAAAACTTTATAAAATAATTTAAACGTAACCGGTTATAATATGTGTATGTATTTTGAAACGGAAATATGTTTTTGAGGTTTGACAGTCACGATTGGAGAAGGCAAACCCATTTTTCCAGGAGGTTCTAAACTCAATTGGATGGTAATTGGCACATTTACTTATAATCATCTTAAAATACGTGCAACGCACTTCCTAACCGCTTAAAAAGAGAGAAAAACAAGAACATAACTATTATTCTTCTAAACTATTGCCTAATTTAGACAATGTTGTAGGCTTTGAATCTGTATAAGCCAATATTGAGGTTGCCTTGTTGTCACGTTCAGGAAAATCTGTCAAAAAATGTATATTATTGCTATTTTATTTCTTCCATATTTTTAATATTTTTGTTTCATAGTAGATTTTATCTTATTTCCCGATCAAGATTAACACATTAAGGTAGTGTAATTCATGTAATTCTACATTTCCGAAAACTTTACATTCTGTTCACTCAGTGTCATTATTGTTCCCAGTCAATGTTTGATTGTTTATGAACAAAAAATGGAATGACCGCGTTCGAGTTACTCAATATCAGTACTGTTCCCAGGTCTCAAGAGCAACGAGAAAGGCCAGTTTCAATATTTGATGGTGTAGGAACAAATGAAGGACCTAGTTCGTGTTACTCAATATTAGTAATGTTCCCAGGTCTCAAGAGAAAAAGAAAGGCCAGTTTCAATATTTGATGGTGTAGGAACAACTGAAGGACCGCGTTCGAGTTATTCAATATCAGTACTGTTCCCAGGTATCAAGAGCAACGAGAAAGGCCAGTTTCAATATTTGATGGTGTAGGAACAACTGAAGGACCTAGTTCGAGTTACTCAATATCAGTACTGTTCCCAGGTCTCAAGAGCAACGAGAAAGGCCAGTTTCAATATTTGATGGTGTAGGAACAACTGAAGGACCTAGTTCGTGTTACTCAATATTAGTACTGTTCCCAGGTATCAAGAGCAACGAGAAAGGCCAGTTTCAATATTTGATGGTGTAGGAACAACTGAAGGACCTAGTTCGAGTTACTCAATATTGGTACTGTTCCCAGGTATCAAGAGTAATGAGAAAGGCCAGTTTCAATATTTGATGGTGTAGGAACAACTGAAGGACCTAGTTCGTGTTACTTAATATCAGTACTGTTCCCAGGTATCAAGAGTAATGAGAAAGGCCAGTTTCAATATTTTATGGTGTAGGAACAACTGAAGGACCTAGTTCGTGTTACTCAATATTAGTACTGTTCCCAGGTATCAAGAGTAATGAGAAAGACCAGTTTCAATATTTGATGGTGTAGGAACAACTGAAGGACCTAGTTCGTGTTACTCAATATTAGTACTGTTCCCAGGTATCAAGAGCAATGAGAAAGACCAGTTTCAATATTTGATGGTGTAGGAACAACTGAAGGACCTAGTTCGTGTTACTCAATATTAGTACTGTTCCCAGGTATCAAGAGTAATGAGAAAGACCAGTTTCAATATTTGATGGTGTAGGAACAACTGAAGGACCTAGTTCGTGTTACTTAATATCAGTACTGTTCCCAGGTAATCAAGAGTAATGAGAAAGGCCAGTTTCAATATTTGATGGTGTAGGAACAACTGAAGGACCTAGTTCGTGTTACTTAATATCAGTACTCTTCCCAGGTATCAAGAGTAATGAGAAAGACCAGTTTCAATATTTGATGGTGTAGGAAACAACTGAAGGACCTAGTTCGTGTTACTCAATATTAGTACTGTTCCCAGGTCTCAAGAGCAACGAGAAAGGCCAGTTTCAATATTTGATGGTGTAGGAACAACTGAAGGACCTAGTTCGTGTTACTCAATATCAGTACTGTTCCCAGGTATCAAGAGTAATTATAAAGGCCATTTTCAATATTTGCTTGTGTAGGAACAAATGAAAGATCGAGATCTAGTTACTCAATATCAGTACTGTTTCCAGATCTCAAAAAAAGGCCAGTTTCAATATTTGATTTGTGTAGGAAACAACTGAAGGACCTAGCTCGTGTACTCAATCTTAGTACTGTTCCCAGGTATCAAGAGTAATGAGAAAGACCAGTTTCAATATTTTGATTGCTTAGGGAAAAAACTGAAGGACCTAGTTCGTGTTACTCAATGTCAGTACTGTTCCCAGGTATCAAGAGTAATGAGAAAGGCCAGTTTCAATATTTGATGGTTTAGGAACAACTGAAGGACCTAGTTCGTGTTACTTAATATCAGTACTGTTCCCAGGTATCAAGAGTAATGAGAAAGGCCCAGTTTCAATATTCGATGGTGTAGGAACAACTGAAGGAACCTAGTTCGTGTTACTTAATATCAGTACTGTTCCCAGGTATCAAAGAGTAATGAGAAAGACCAGTTTCAATATTTGATGGTGTAGGAACAACTGAAGGACCTAGTTCGCTGTTACTCAATATCAGTACTGTTCCCAGGTATCAAGGAGTAATGAGAAAGACCAGTTTCAATATTTGATGGTGTAGGAACAACTGAAGGACCTAGTTCGTGTTACTCAATATTAGTACTGTTCCCAGGTATCAAGAGTAATGAGAAAGACCAGTTTCAATATTTGATGGTGTAGGAAACAACTGAAGGACCTAGTTCGTGTTACTCAATTATTAGTACTGTTCCCAGGTATCAAGAGTAATGAGAAAGACCATGTTTCAATATTTGATGGTGTAGGAACAACTGAAAGGACCTAGTTCGTGTTACTCAATATTAGTACTGTTCCCAGGTATCAAGAGTAATGGCGAAAGACCAGTTTCAATATTTGGTGGTGTAAGAACAACTGAAGGACCTAGTTCGTGTTACTCAATATTAGTACTGTTCCAGGTATCAAGAGTAATGAGAAAGACCAGTTTCAATATTTGATGGTGTAGGAAACAACTGAAGGACCTAGTTCGTGTTACTCAATATTAGTACTGTTCCCAGGTATCAAGAGTAATGAGAAAGACCAGTTTCAATATTTGATGGTGTAGGAACAACTGAAGGACCTAGTTCGTGTTACTCAATATTAGTACTGTTCCAGGTATCAAGAGTAATGCGAAAGACCAGTTTCAATATTTGGTGGTGTAAGAACAAACTGAAGTACCTAGTTCGTGATACTCAATATTAGTTACTGTTCCCTGGTATCAAGGAGTAATGAGAAAGACCAGTTTCAATATTTGATGGTGTGTAGGAACAACTGAAGGACCTAGTTCGTGTTACTTAATATCAGTACTGTTCCCAGGTATCAAGAGTATAATGAGAAAGGCCAGTTTCAATATTTGATGGTGTAGGAACAACGGAATGGACCTAGTTCGTGTTACTTAATATCAGTACTGTTCCCAGGTATCAAGAGTAATGATGAGAAAAACCAGTTTTCAATATTTGATGGTGTAGGAACAACTGAAGGAGCCTAGTTCGTGTTACTCAATATTAGTACTGTTCCCAGGTCTCAAGAGCAACGAGAAAGGCCAGTTTCAATATTTGATGGTGTAGGAACAACTGAAGGACCTAGTTCGTGTTACTCAATATCAGTACTGTTCCAGGTATCAAGAGTAATTATAAAGGCCATTTTCAATATTTGATTGTGTAGGAACAAATGAAAGATTCGAGATCTAGTTACTCAATATCAGTACTGTTTTCCAGATCTCAAAAAAGGCCAGTTTTCAATATTTGATTGTGTAGGAACAACTGAAGGACCTAGCTCGTGTACTCAATCTTAGTACTGTTCCAGGTCTCAAGAGCAACGAGAAAGGCCAGTTTCAATATTTGATGGTGTAGGAACAACTGAAGGACCTAGTTCGTGTTACTCAATATACAGTACTGTTCCCAGGTATCAAGAGTAATGAGAAAGACCAGTTTCAATATTTTGATTGCTTAGGAAAAAACTGAAGGACCTAGTTCGTGTTACTCAATGTCAGTACTGTTCCCAGGTATCAAGAGTAATGAGAAAGGCCAGTTTCAATATTTGATGGTTTAGGAACAACTGAAGGACCTAGTTCGTGTTACTTAATATCAGTACTGTTACCCAGGTATCAAGAGTAATGAGAAAGGCCAGTTTCAATATTCGATGGTGTAGGAACAACTGAAGGACCTAGTTCGTGTTACTTAATATCAGTACTGTTCCCAGGTATCAAGAGTAATGAGAAAGACCAGTTTCAATATTTGATGGTGTAGGAACAAACTGAAGGACCTAGTTCGTGTTACTCAATATCAGTACTGTTCCCAGGTATCAAGAGTAATGAGAAAGACCAGTTTCAATATTTGATGGTGTAGGAACAACTGAAGGACCTAGTTCGTGTTACTCAATATTAGTACTGTTCCCAGGTATCAAGAGTAATGAGAAGAAGACCAGTTTCAATATTTGATGGTGTAGGAACAACTGAAGGACCTAGTTCGTGTTACTCAATATTAGTACTGTTCCCAGGTATCAAGAGTAATGAGAAAGGACCAGTTTCAATATTTGATGGTGTAGGAACAACTGAAGGACCTAGTTCGTAGTTACTAAATATTAGTACTGTTCCCAGGTATCAAGAGTAATGCGAAAGGACCAGTTTCAATATTTGAGTGGTGTAAGAACAACTGAAGGACCTAGTTCGTGTTACTCAATATTAGTACTGTTCCCAGGTATCAAGAGTAATGAGAAAGACCAGTTTCAATATTTGATGGTGTAGGAACAACTGAAGGACCTAGTTCGTGTTACTTCAATATTAGTACTGTTCCCAGGTATCAAGAGTAATGAGAAAGACCAGTTTCAATATTTGATGGTGTAGGAACAACTGAAGGACCTAGTTTCGTGTGTTACTCAATATTAGTACTGTTCCCAGGTATCAAGAGTAATGCGAAAGACCCAGTTTTCAATATTTGGTGGTTGTAAGAACAAAACTGAAGTATAGTTCGTGATACTCAATATTAGTACTGTTCCCTGGTATCAAGAGTAAATGAGAAAAAGACCAGTTTCAATATTTGATGGTGTAGGAACAACTGAAGGACCTAGTTCGTGTTACTTAATATCAGTACTGTTCCCAGGTATCAAGAGTAATGAGAAAAGGCCAGTTTCAATATTTGATGGTGTAGGAACAACGGATAGGACATAGTTCGTGTTACTTAATATCAGTACTGTTACCCAGGTATCAAGAGTAATGAGAAAAACCAGTTTCAATATTTGATGGTGTAGGAACAACTGAAGGACCTAGTTCGTGTTACTCAATATTAGTACTGTTCCCAGGTCTCAAGAGCAACGAGAAAGGCCAGTTTCAATATTTGATGGTTGTAGGAAACAACTGGAAGGACCTAGTTCGTGTTACTCAATATCAGTACTGTTCCCAGGTATCAAGAGTAATTATAAAGGCCATTTTCAATATTTGCTTGTGTAGGAACAAATGAAAGATCGAGATCTAGTTACTCAATATCAGTACTGTTTCCAGATCTCAAAAAAGGCCAGTTTCAATATTTGATTGTGTAGGAACAACTGAAGGACCTAGCTCGTGTACTCAATCTTAGTACTGTTCCCAGGTATCAAGAGTAATGAGAAAGACCAGTTTCAATATTTGATGGTGCTTAGGAAAAACTGAAGGACCTAGTTCGTGTTACTCAATGTCAGTACTGTTCCCAGGTATCAAGAGTAATGAGAAAGGCCAGTTTCAATATTTGATGGTTTAGGAACAACTGAAGGACCTAGTTCGTGTTACTTAATATCAGTACTGTTCCCAGGTATCAAGAGTAATGAGAAAGGCCAGTTTCAATATTCGATGGTGTAGGAACAACTGAAGGACCTAGTTCGTGTTACTTAATATTCAGTACTGTTCCCAGGTATCAAGAGTAATGAGAAAGACCAGTTTCAATATTTGATGGTGTAGGAACAACTGAAGGACCTAGTTCGTGTTACTCAATATCAGTACTGTTCCCAGGTATCAAGAGTAATGAGAAAGACCAGTTTCAATATTTGATGGTGTAGGAACAACTGAAGGACCTAGTTCGTGTTACTCAATATTAGTACTGTTCCCAGGTATCAAGAGTAATGAGAAAGACCAGTTTCAATATTTGATGGTGTAGGAACAACTGAAGGACCTAGTTCGTGTTACTCAATATTAGTACTGTTCCCAGGTATCAAGAGTAATGAGAAAGACCAGTTTCAATATTTGATGGTGTAGGAACAACTGAAGGACCTAGTTCGTGTTACTCAATATTAGTACTGTTCCCAGGTATCAAGAGTAATGAGAAAGACCAGTTTCAATATTTGGATTGTGTAGGAACAACTGAAGGACCTAGTTCGTGTTACTCAATATTAGTACTGTTCCCAGGTATCAAGAGTAATGAGAAAGACCAGTTTCAATATTTGATGGTGTAGGAACAACTGAAGGACCTAGTTCGTGTTACTCAATATTAGTACTGTTCCCAGGTATCAAGAGTAATGAGAAAGACCAGTTTCAATATTTGATGGTGTAGGAACAACTGAAGGACCTAGTTCGTGTTACTCAATATTAGTACTGTTCCCAGGTATCAAGAGTAATGCGAAAGACCAGTTTCAATATTTGGTGGTGTAAGAACAACTGAAGGACCTAGTTCGTGTTACTCAATATTAGTACTGTTCCCAGGTATCAAGAGTAATGAGAAAGACCAGTTTCAATATTTGATGGTGTAGGAACAACTGAAGGACCTAGTTCGTGTTACTCAATATTAGTACTGTTCCCAGGTATCAAGAGTAATGAGAAAGACCAGTTTCAATATTTGATGGTGTAGGAACAACTGAAGGACCTAGTTCGTGTTACTCAATATTAGTACTGTTCCCAGGTATCAAGAGTAATGCGAAAGACCAGTTTCAATATTTGGTGGTGTAAGAACAACTGAAGTACCTAGTTCGTGATACTCAATATTAGTACTGTTCCCTGGTATCAAGAGTAATGAGAAAGACCAGTTTCAATATTTGATGGTGTAGGAAGAACTGAAGGACCTAGTTCGTGTTACTCAATGTTAGAACTGTTCCCAGGTATTGAGGGCAGTAAGAAAGGTCAGTTCCAATGTCCTGACTGCGGATCCAGCTACAAGCACAAGTTCAACCTCACCCGCCACCGCGCGTACGAGTGTGGAGTCCAGCCTCGCTTCCAGTGCCCGTTCTGCCCGCACAAGACCAAGCGCAAGGAGAACCTCCAGATCCACGTGCTCTCCAAGCACAACTCTCAGACGCAAGTGCAGATCCCGAAATTGTTTTGACATTTACGTGTTTGAGACGAACTGATGGAATGTGACTCTGTGCTTTATACCTTTTATGAAATCGTATTAAAATATATATTTCAGTTTAAAATGTTTTGTTTATAACTTTCCATTACGATATGAAATGCTTTCCTTCAGAGAGCCGTATTTGAATGGGCTCTTATAACTTCAGTAGATTAACTCAAGGGATGCAATTTGTTATACCTTTCCTGAAGGCAAGAGCGATATAAATAGTGTATTGGTCACTCCACGAAGGAGTGTAAGTATTCAAATAAATAATTGGTGATATCTTGTAGTATTCAGACTGAAGATAATAATATGGAATGTCTGCATACTGAAAGATGCCTAAAAGAAGTAACCTGTGTCTTATTTGTAGAGGAAATTTAACTTTAGTAATTTGAGGTAGTTCATCTCTGGTGCTGTAGATGAAGTATCAAGTTATGTTGGTAACCAAAGTCTTGATTTTTTACTTCACTCAGTTCCCAAATTAAATTTGAAAGCAAACTGTAATCGTACAGACCTTGGAGATATCGCGTGGGGTTCGAAAATCGACTTGTGAAATAGTCACTAGAATGAGACTGGCGTTAATTATTAACACACCCTATCTGAACAGCATTAATTCAATATTGGACCGTTGTTTGAAGAGAAACAGGTGAAAGATGCTTATTATTTTAACACGAAAAGTACTTAACTACCTTCATGACGTTCCAGGTACGTTCCACTACAGCATGGTGCGCACAGCCCAGGGGGAGGTCTATCAGTGCAGCTCTTGCAAACGAACGTATGTCCACAAGAAGAATCTTCTACAACACCAACGTCTCAACTGTGGCAAGGAACCACAGTTCCCTTGTCCACTCTGCCCGTACAGAGCCACTCAGAAAGTGTCACTTAAGAAGCACATGTTGTTTAAACACAACCCTGCGTCCGTCACTGGGTAGTCGGGAGAACATTGTGTGATGTACTAATAAATACATTTCTTCTACCGCCTTTATTAATTTTTACCTTAAATTATATATAACAATAATTTTCAGGAAAATCTTTCATATATAAGTAGATTATAATATGGCGCTTCAAGACTACTTTTGGGGGCAATAAAAATACAAACAAAATGATTTTCTATAATAAAATAAATAGTGTTACAGACAATTTTAAATATAATAATCAATATTTCTTAACTACTAAACCAAAAAGATCTAATCATTTCAAACAGTTTTTCAGAAGTTTAATCTGTTCTTGATTTTTTTTCTCAAAATTAGAGAAAACATCAAGATGTAAAAGAATGTTTTAAGAGCTGTACTCAGCTATACAAGCAATAACTGTATTGCTTTAAAATAACAGTTTAAAGCAAGACAGTTATTTAAGAGGACTCCAGAAGATCAGAGGAAACTGATAAATTAACCACAACATCCTAGATTCTTTTAGAATGTCAGTTGATATCAAGACTCACAACAACTTAGTACATCATTTTAAGTGTATGAAAATTTTAAATCTTTCTTCACAATTATGTAACAGTTTTTTTTTATCTATTATTAGTAAGTGAATGACACTTTTTATTTAATTAATTTTCAACAAACTCTTCATCTTTTAAGGATTTCTTACTAGAGAGAAGAATATACATTCAAATTATATACACTCCGCTAGTTTTACTACAAGACCTTCAAGTCTACATTTAAATCAACATTTTCCACTTCATCTCTACCTGGATAAGAAATTAAACAATTTCGTGAGTTTCCAAGAAAAAATATTATAAAAAATGTACTCAAGTGTCATAGTAATGTGAAAAACCAAATGGAATTTTTTAAATATTTTCTAAAGAAAATTAATAAACCTTGTGGATACACATGTACTACAAATTCAATGAATACATTTTTCCAAGTATTGGTTCTAATTGGCTTCTAACATTCCAAATATTAGAACATTAAAAACTTAATTCTATTTCCAATACAAAATTAAACAGTTTAAAAATGATAAATCATTTTGGTACAAATAATTAGCAAAATCTTTGAGAAATATTGTATACGAGTTTTCAATAAGCAATACATTTAGTCGTAAATAGCATTTATCAAAATAAACTACGAGTTATTACTTTTCTAGACTTTAAGAAAGCCTTACATCTACAACAGTAGATTTTAAAATGTTACTTTTTAAATAGGAAAATTAGGAATTAGAGGTAAACCTTTTGACATCATCATCGGTTATCTTGGTAACGGTTTCTGTAATGCAAAAAAATGGTAACAAAATATCAACAATTAGAAAATTATCTTTGGAGTTCCACAAGGTAGTTATTTAGGTTATAATTTATTTTAATCTACATTAGGATTACAGATTCATATTACAGCTACAGCCTTAATTGTTAAAGGTAATGAATTATTGTAACAATAAACAAACGAGGACTTGACTAAAATTCAAACTTGCCTTCAAGGAAACAAATTAACTTTTAAACAAATTAAGGTTTTATTATAAATATAAATTTATGCTTTAAGTTACTTATGAACATGTTGATAAGCAATTCAAAATCTATTGTGCCATCGTATCTTTGTAAAGAAGAAATATTTGAAAATCTGATAATATTGGAGTGAATGCTTTAATGCTTGGTCAAGTATTAACTCTAGATGTTGCCCAGGGACCGAGAACCACCAGTGCTCTCGGTGCGGCCGACGGTACCAGCACAAGCACAATCTGCTCCAGCACTTGAATGACTACTGCGGTAATATTGGGGTGAAATTTCTCCTGGTTTGGTCGAGTGTTAACTGCAGATGTTGCCCAGGGACCGGGAACCACCAGTGCTCTCGGTGCGGCCGACGGTACCAGCACAAGCACAATCTGCTCCAGCACTTGAATCACTACTGCGGTAAAGGTGCCCAGTTTCCGTGTCCTCTCTGTGACTACCGTGCCACGCAGAAGGGCTCTCTCAAGCGCCACATGGCCTTCAAGCACCCTGGGAACAACGACTCTTTGCTGCTGAAGAAACTCCTTCTTTGATTATCTGATTCAGTTAATCCCGTTCTCTTGGCAATAAAACTAGCTCTACTAGGGTGACAGTGATTGGTTGACCTGGACGATGACTTGATGAATTTATACTATAATTTTAGGTATTGAGTGTAACTGTAACACACACGGTAATATTAACCTAACTTATATTAGTATGTTTTAATCGAATTGTTATTATCTTTCCATGGGGACTTTTGACAATAACTAGGCGCCCACTGGTACATTGCAATATTTGAATCTACAGTAAAGCATTCAGTAGTCTACTCAGCCCATACTTATCATCAAACCATACCCAGTATTATTTATTTGTGACTACGCAGAGGATGTCCAGGCTCATATAGTTTCTTATTCTCCTTGTACAGTTTCTTGATTTATTTCCTCCTGTTTTCTTACGGAATTGTTGAATGTTTTGATTCTCTTCTATCAGAATGTTTTTTTTTGTGCTCCTTTGACCAATTTTGTTCATCCTTGATGGAGTTTTCCTCCATCAATCCTTTCATCAATATTTCGTTTACAAACTAAAAATATTTCGAAAAGGTTTAGAAGTATGCTGACGTGTTTGCCGATGTTTGTTCCCCAGAGGACAGGAAGTACCGGTGTTCCCGGTGTGGCCGCGAGTACAAGCACAAGAGTAATCTCCTGCAGCACGTGAACCGGTACTGCGGTAAAGCTCCACAGTTCCCCTGCCCGTTCTGCAAGTACCGGTGTTCCCGGTGTGGCCGCGAGTACAAGCACAAGAGTAATCTCCTGCAGCACGTGAACCGGTACTGCGGTAAAGCTCCACAGTTCCCCTGCCCGTTCTGCAAGTACCGGTGTTCCCGGTGTGGCCGCGAGTACAAGCACAAGAGTAATCTCCTGCAGCACGTGAACCGGTACTGCGGTAAAGCTCCACAGTTCCCCTGCCCGTTCTGCAAGTACCGGTGTTCCCGGTGTGGCCGCGAGTACAAGCACAAGAGTAATCTCCTGCAGCACGTGAACCGGTACTGCGGTAAAGCTCCACAGTCCCCCTGCCCGTTCTGCAAGTACCGGTGTTCCCGGTGTGGCCGCGATTACAAGCACAAGAGTAATCTCCTGCAGCATGTGAACCAGTACTGCGGTAAAGTACCACAGTTCCCCTGCCCGTTCTGCAAGTACCGGTGTTCCCGGTTTGGCCGCGAGTACAAGCACAAGACTAATCTCCTGCAGCATGTGAACCAGTACTGCGGTAAAGTACCACAGTTCCCCTGCCCGTTCTGCAAGTACCGGTGTTCCCGGTTTGGCCGCGAGTACAAGCACAAGAGTAATCTCCTGCAGCACGTGAACCGGTACTGCGGTAAAGCCTCACAGTTCCCCTGCCCGTTCTGCAAGTACCGGTGTTCCCGGTGTGGCCGCGAGTACAAGCACAAGAGTAATCTCCTGCAGCACGTGAACCGGTACTGCGGTAAAGCCTCACAGTTCCCCTGCCCGTTCTGCAAGTACCGGTGTTCCCGGTGTGGCCGCGAGTACAAGCACAAGAGTAATCTCCTGCAGCACGTGAACCGGTACTGCGGTAAAGCCTCACAGTTCCCCTGCCCGTTCTGCAAGTACCGGTGTTCCCGGTGTGGCCGCGAGTACAAGCACAAGAGTAATCTCCTGCAGCACGTGAACCGGTACTGCGGTAAAGCCTCACAGTTCCCCTGCCCGTTCTGCAAGTACCGGTGTTCCCGGTGTGGCCGCGAGTACAAGCACAAGAGTAATCTCCTGCAGCACGTGAACCGGTACTGCGGTAAAGCCTCACAGTTCCCCTGCCCGTTCTGCAAGTACCGGTGTTCCCGGTGTGGCCGCGAGTACAAGCACAAGAGTAATCACGTGAACCGGTACTGCGGTAAAGCCTCACAGTTCCCCTGCCCGTTCTGCAAGTACCGGTGTTCCCGGTGTGGCCGCGAGTACAAGCACAAGAGTAATCACGTGAACCGGTACTGCGGTAAAGCCTCACAGTTCCCCTGCCCGTTCTGCAAGTACCGGTGTTCCCGGTGTGGCCGCGAGTACAAGCACAAGAGTAATCTCCTGCAGCACGTGAACCGGTACTGCGGTAAAGCCTCACAGTTCCCCTGCCCGTTCTGCAAGTACCGGTGTTCCCGGTGTGGCCGCGAGTACAAGCACAAGAGTAATCTCCTGCAGCACGTGAACCGGTACTGCGGTAAAGCCTCACAGTTCCCCTGCCCGTTCTGCAAGTACCGGTGTTCCCGGTGTGGCCGCGAGTACAAGCACAAGAGTAATCACGTGAACCGGTACTGCGGTAAAGCCTCACAGTTCCCCTGCCCGTTCTGCAAGTACCGGTGTTCCCGGTGTGGCCGCGAGTACAAGCACAAGACTAATCTCCTGCAGCATGTGAACCAGTACTGCGGTAAAGCCTCACAGTTCCCCTGCCCGTTCTGCAAGTACCGGTGTTCCCGGTGTGACCGCGAGTACAAGCAACAAGAGTAATCTCCTGCAGCACGTGAACCGGTACTGCGGTAAAGCCTCACAGTTCCCCTGCCCGTTCTGCAAGTACCGGTGTTTCCCGGTGTGGCCGCGAGTACAAGTACAAGAGTAATCACGTGAACCGGTACTGCGGTAAAGCCTCACAGTTCCCCTGCCCGTTCTGCAAGTACCGGTGTTCCCGGTGTGGCCGCGAGTACAAGCACAAGAGTAATCACGTGAACCGGTACTGCGGTAAAGCCTCACAGTTCCCCTGCCCGTTCTGCAAGTACCGGTGTTCCCGGTATGGCCGCGAGTACAAGCACAAGAGTAATCACGTGAACCGGTACTGCGGTAAAGCCTCACAGTTCCCTGCCCTTTCTGCAAGTACCGGTGTTCCCGGTGTGGCCGCGAGTACAAGCACAAGAGTAATCACGTGAACCGGTACTGCGGTAAAGCCTCACAGTTCCCCTGCCCGTCACGTCCTGCTCAAGCACCGAGGACATCCTGACCAGCTTAGTTGTAAACAATTCACGTTCTGTTCTTATTGCAGTATAAAGTATAGGTTTAATGAAAGTATAATTTTAGTGGGATATTGTTGTAATATGTGCTATCGCTTAGGGTTTATCACACAGTTTCATTGTTGTAATTGGTTTAATTTTTCACATATTTTGGTTTATGTTGTATGTGTTTATTTGTTATGTTCCATTATGAAATTATTGAGTATTGTATATTTATTGTTAATTTTATGTGTTACATTATAGTTCTACTTACTTTAAAAGTAAAATAACCAAATATTTTTATAGTGTAATAAATAATAAAAATTAGTATAATAAAAACACGTTTTATTTTGTCCTTCCAAACTCTTACAGACACTCATTTACACGCTTGATATAAATTCTGCAATTTTTTATGTATTAAACATAAAATCTAAAATATTCATTACAAGACATTATCCTAGAACATGTTCATATGACCAGACTATTTGACAAGAGTAGTCAACCTGTTAATCTTCTATTTATAAATTTGTAATGCAGGTACTGATAGAAGTCATTGGAAGATTGTATTCTGCATATAATAGTCTAACAAACCTGTAGTGTATTGCCGTACGACAATCATGATGTTCAAGTTAAGGATTATAAAGTCATCACGATTTCTGGGACATAGTGAATGCACGCGATATCACATTTAGTCAATTTAACATTTTAAGATTGGCACCTTCAGAACTTTGATTAAGTAAGTCATCTGAAGTTAAATATTCGCCAATCGAAGGTGCAGGTCATGATGTCAAGTATAAATGGATATGATTTAATGTTCTTTTTTCTCTGGGAATGTATATCAACGACATGGTGCTGTTAAACAACTACTTGGAAGATTGATATTGGGAATGAGTGGAGACTAGGATGTATTTTAAACAATGAATAATGATTCATTCATTGAGAACAAAATAATAATCGCTCATCTCAAACATTATTTTTACATTTGGCTATATTGATTAGATTTAAACTTAAAACACTACAGCCGAACATCCAACATTTAAATTTCAAAGAAAAGGTTGTTATATTAGGACATACTTAATATTACATGTTAAACTATTAATATTTTGGACCTACATAAACAAAAGACTGTCTGAAAATTTATTTCTTAATTTATGAACTCGAAAAACAGTATTTCCATAACTTCTTATACTGAACAATAGTTGGTTCGATCTCATGTTACCATCTTTAATATAAAACAAGCGCAAAACTTTATAGATAAACAGGTGCTGTATTAGTAATATGTTTAATTGGTGCTATAATGGAAAGGAACTTTCTATATTTTGATTGCTAAGAATTATTCTTATGAAATGATTATGAAGGCCACGTAATTTATTAATATTATACTTAAAAGTTCCACACCGGCATTGAATCCCTATTGTAATTTTGTTACTATCAGTTTTTGGAGTTCTATACCCTCCGTACGTCTCTGCTTAAAGCTCCTGCTACCTCTTTGGAAAGGTTTTTGTATTGCTGGTTAACGAAGATTGTCTGTTTGCAGGGTTTACATACAATGTGATACGTACTGAGGGCGAACACAAGTTTCAGTGTGACAAATGCCAAAGGGTGTACAGGTACAAGGACAACTTGATCCAGCACTTGCGCCACTACTGTGGGAAGGTTCCCCAGTACGCCTGTATGTTCTGTAGCTACCGCACATTACAAAAAGGGCAACTTCAAGAGACATATCCTGCTTAAGCATGCTGGCTCTGAAGGGAGCCTCTAGACCCAAGGGAAATACGAAACATTACAACCGTTTACAGAAGGGCAGCTTCAAGAGACATATCCTGCTTAAGCATGCTGGCTCTGAAGGGAGCCTCTAGACCCAAGGGAAATACGAAACATTACAACCGTTTACAGAAGGGCAGCTTCAAGAGACATATCCTGCTTAAGCATGCTGGCTCTGAAGGGAGCCTCTAGACCTAAGGGAAATACGAAACATTACAACCGTTTACAAAAGGGCAACTTCAAGAGACACACCCTGCTTAAGCATGCTAGCTCTGAAGGGAGCCTCTAGACCTAAGGGAAATACGAAACATTACAACCGTTTACAAAAGGGCAACTTCAAGAGACATACCCTGCTTAAGCATGCTGGCTCTGAAGGGAGCCTCTAGACCCAAGGGAAATACGAAACATTACAACCGTTTACAAAAGGGCAACTTCAAGAGACACACCCTGCTTAAGCATGCTAGCTCTGAAGGGAGCCTCTAGACCTAAGGGAAATACGAAACATTACAACCGTTTACAAAAGGGCAACTTCAAGAGACACACCCTGCTTAAGCATGCTGGCTCTGAAGGGAGCCTCTAGACCTAAGGGAAATACGAAACACTACAACCGTTTACAAAAGAGCAACTTCAAGAGACACACCCAGTGTTTTTATCGAATAGTACATTAATTTAATTGGGTAAGATATTAACTGACTGAATGTCCAATACACTCAATCATTGTGATTGCGACCATATGAAACTATATCGGGGTATTTAACTGATTGTTACAAGCGGACACTTATGATTTACTTGAATATTCATAGTTTATCACGATGTTTATTGTGAAAAATAATTTACTTAGTATTTTTAATATTTTATGTTTGGTTTGTTACTCTTGAAAGAGTCAAATATGTAATAGACTGTTCTACTTTCTTACTAAAATTTCAGTTCCTGTAATAAACTTATTTTGTTAAATTTTCAGTCTTTCATGAATTATGTGTTAGTAAACCTTCCATATTCTTTTAACTGACAATTTATATGTTAAAAGACAGCTAAATACAAAATTGCATAGCCAAAATAGTGCTTTAACAGTTTTAAATGCTTTAAATCAATAATAAAAATAGTTCTATAAAGTATACGATGCTTATGCTATTGCATCAAAGAACTGTTCTTAAATTTTGTGCATGAAGTTTAGTAACACTGTGTACAATCTATCAGATTGTTTTTCTTCTTTATACAGTTTATATTTACAATTATAGTGTTTATTGTATATTTTAGAGACAAGGCATTTTGTCAACATCTCCAGCGCGCTGACTGCGCTGCAACGTTAGATGAAAAGACTGCATTGACAGAAAGGAGTCACGATATTTGGTCAGTTTCAGGAGCCTTGTTCAAGATGATCCCTGACAATTCGGGTGACCAGTTCCAGTGTTTAGCTTGCACGAGGATCTATCTTCACAAGGGCAACTTGATAGAGCATCAACGCTTTGAGTGTGTGAAGACACCACGGTACATCGAGTGTTCACTGTAGGTGTAAAGATCCTGTGAAATAAAAGTCACACTATTGATAAATTCGTTTTTATAACTATATTTCCTTTTAATTAAAACTATTTAAAGTCCTCCTAACAAAACTGTTCACTTCATAGAAGTGTTTCTTTTGCAAATCATGATTTATAAATACATTGGCACTGTAACAGTCATACAGAACTTGGTTAAATCATTAGTTCCACCTTAATAGACTTTGTTATTTTTAAATTAAATTTTCTTGATATTTTCGATAATGTTGATATGAAGCACTTAAATTAAACACAAAAATCTACAGGATTCCAATGTTCGTGTGGCGTCTACTAAACTTGTATCTAAAGTTTGAGGAAGGTAAATTTAATAAAGCACGGGCAATTTGCACAAATAACTATTTCGTGAACCTGGATTTAAGAGTATAAAAATGCTTATACATGGGGCTTTGATATAAAAAGAACATCCCTATTTTAGAAGTTAGTTTAATTAAGAAATACTGAATAAACACAGAACTACGAATTCAATAAAATATATAGTTTTTTTTAAACGCACCACAAATAATGTTCTAGCGAAAAACGTTTAAGTTCACAGTCAGTCGAGAGAATGTATAAAAACAGGCTCTTCTTGAATATGTAATTTTATTACTCGTTTTTGTATGTTCAAGAAACACCTTTACTGTGGGCAATACACAGTGAATGCAAATTATTCGCCATGTACACTGTAACTAGACAGTTTCAATTAAAATCCATAATAAACTTTATCAATTGGACTACTCCTGTAAATTATTATTCTTCAGATTCGAATACTCGTACCTTTTTGTTTATTAATTAGTTGATTAGAACAGATCATCTTGTTAATACTTTTGCGGTAACCCTGTGTTGCAAATGATAAACAATAACCGTATTTACCAAAACTAAAATTTCCCGATTGTGTGATGTCGTAAAATGTAAGAATATCCTAATCTGTAATCTCGGAATGTTCCAGAATTCCTGTACAACATCCTGGAGGGCCAGGAGGGTAGGAGATTTCAGTGTATGATGTGCTTCAGGACTTACAATTATCTCAAGAATCTCCGACAGCACCAAAGATACGTCTGCGGCAAAGAGCGTCAGTTCGCCTGCATCATATGCGAGCGGAGATTTGCCGAAAAGAACAATTTGACCAAACATCTAAAAAATATACACAGATCTGAAACTATTCCTGTATAAATGTAGTGTATAAAGGTGTTCAAAGAGTCTCTGTTTCATGCCCACGCCTTTTAGTGGTATGCAATTATCACTGTCCGAAAACCATTTCGAGGACTATCGAACTCATATTGCATTTAGAAACCACGCACGTATTAGTATAACGTTGGAGCTGGGTATTATTTAGTAGCAGCAGCGTTTACAGGTTGCCACAACTGAGAAAACGGATTAAGTCAAATCATCAAACCTTATTTACTTTCAGATTACCAGAGCGTTATAAAACACAAGGGCTTGTTATAATTAAGCATTCACAAACTACATATTGTATGTGGATCGTTTTACCAACATACATAAACCCCATGAAATAAATTACAACTAAGGTCTTACCTCTCTCTGTTTATGGTAGAAATTTGCTATTTTCAGATTGAATTTTTTAATACTGTCTCACTATTTTTCACTGTTTTTTTTTTCAGAAGCGGGTGTAAAGAGGGTGTTCTTCCAATGTCCAACATGCAAGAAGAGATATAGTTACCGGTACAACCTCAACAGACACATGAAGTACGAGTGTGGGGACCAGCGCAAGTTCTTCTGTCCACTCTGTCCCTACAAGGCCACGCAGAAGACTACACTGGCGTACCATGTAAGATCAAAACACCCGGAAGTGGCCGTGCCTGACAATCCCTCGCCAGCCTGACAATGAACCTCGCTATCTCAGACAGTTAACTGAAGAATTTTATCAATGGACTGTCAATGCCTAACCATTGAATTTTAACATGTATTTCTATGGCCCTTTTTCTTATCTCTATGATAATATACAAAAGAATGTCAATAAACAATGTGTACTTGCGGGCGAATGCATCGTCTCTTGAAGTATTTCAAATTTTGAATTTGCGAACCAAGATTGGAATGTGCTAAAATTACATCAAGTTTAAAAACTTAAGTCATGGATTAATTATTTATGTATGAAAATAAAAATGAGGCCCCATTTGTACCAACGGGTCAAAAACGTCTTGAAATTGATATTTTGAAACGTTACTATAGACATTTTTAAGAAAAAAAAACTGCATATTAATATAAGGAGTTATTGAATTAAGTAGTGTTTTTACCACTTGTTTATATCCAATATGTAGCCTACAACAAAAACACTTTATCAGACCAATAGAGAACTGGAGAAACTTTTAGCACTCTCGTCCATTGTTTGACAAATTAACATTCTTTCCTATAAAATATTTCTTTGTTGTTAAGATTCTTAATCCCTTCTTTAAACAAAGTGGAAACCTGTTTCTGATTATTAATCCATACAGACAAAGGCTTAGAAGATTAAGTCAATATTCAATACCTAGAGCAAAAATGCTTTCTTTACGAGGACATACAGCTTTTTATTTTACCTGGAATCTTTAACAAACTACCCAATAATCCCAGAAAATGTTCAAATAAAATCGTTTACTGACACAGCTTTGACGGAGCGTCAGTTAAATATGTAGTGTATAATATTTCAGATGTTTTTATTTTGTTAGATGTAAGAAAGTGTTATATAATGTGTAATTTCTCTCCAAAGATGGACATTTAGATTTTTATGTGACGTGATATTCATTGTATTTGTATCTAAACATTTTATATATTCTCTTTGTAATCTATTTATACTACATGCTAATTATTATTAAGATAGTGAGTAACACTTTCCTGTATATATGTATACATCGCATTAGTGTATTTTATTTTCTCTAAACCGATTGTTGTCAATTTCATTAATTTTTACCGATCGCTGTAATAGGATATTTTAAGTGTATAAGGAACCTCTAAACCATTTGTACCGCAGAGGCCTGAAGTGAATACTTCTTATTTAATTTACTAACTTGTACTAGTCTTGGTATTAGTTTAAGTTAGTGGCTGTTTAAAGTTATACAGGTATCCAATTCAACCTGTGTAAGTGAATATCTTTAAACATATTTTTGATTTATTTATAAATAAATAAAGTCCTCGTTTTTACAAGAAAATAATATGCTTATAACTATATAACTTAATATGTCTCATTTAAGTTTTCAAGATGATGGAGTTTCTAAAATATTGAAAGTATTACGAGCAAAATAACATGGCAATGATGATAGTTATAGTCCCATGAGTCTTGTGCAAATAAACATTTATAATGAATCTTCAATTTGATCCTGAGAGAACATGGTCACATGTGAAATCTACCTTTCTTCCGACTGAGCCGGAAGGGATATTTGTTATTATAAAGCTCCCGAGTTGTTTTCGTCAGTTCCGAATCAACCGTTGCTATCTCTTTTCAAATATTTTGGTAATTAATTTTGGTAGCCCTTTTTTATTTTCAGCTCATATTTTTGTACTATATTTCCCTCGAGAAAGGCCTTAGTAACAAGGTGAAACACTATAATTAGACAATAAAAGATCACTAAAGTTTGAACGCGTTTTAATAAAAAGAAGCTATTTGGTGAAGATTAGTGATTATTTCATATTTAGCATTTCGTTTTGCCTTATGGCGGACGTCTGCTCTGAACTATGCTCAGTCTGCTAGCGTAAAGTAGTTGTACAGTTAAACCTTAACGGTCTTTTATAAGTAATGACGAGATAGACTGAAGAATAACTACGTTTCAATTTCCAGGCCAGATGGTGATCGAAGAAAACGGCGCCTGCAAATACCAGTGTCTGTCCTGCAATAAAGTGTACAAGCACAAGTTTATCCTGAACCGGCACCAGAGGTACGAGTGCGGAGACCGCCGCCCCTTCAGGTGCTTCCTGTGTCCTTACAGCGCTAAACAGAAGAAAAGCTTGAAGATCCACCTCCTCACCAAGCACAAGGACGTCACTCTTCCCGTGGAACTGTGAGGAATGATGGGAGACTAGGCCATCCTGGAGTTCGATCCTCTGACACACACCTCTCTCCTTCACCCCGAGGCGACCACATTCTTGAGACCATCTCTTCAGCAAGCTCAACGATGCCTCTCACCACCTACAGTTACAACAATAGACAGTGGAAGATTGAGTAGGGGCTCGTATTTTGTGTCAAAAGCATTTTCTTCATAAAGAACACTTGCGTTATTATATTCCTTTAATTACAATTAGGATATCTCCATGACTATTTCTACACGAAGAAAAGATCCAAATGTGTTAAAAATTTTGGGGACCTGTTATTGATTTGAGAATATTTTCTTATCGAAGATAACTGAATTTTGCTTTTAGTACTATAATATTATATGCATGTAATGACTATATTTGTAATGCGCAAAAGTTTTCTAAATTGCACTTAATTGTTTTTATTAATGTAAATACAAATAACTTAAGTTTGTACATTTTGTCTGCGTTATTCATTTCCACGCTACTCAGTAATTCTGTACACACTACAGTGGATTTATAAGATTAATCTCTTATCGATAGTGATCTTAAGTAAATCGATAGTGCTGGACAGTCGGTAAAAAGAATCTATATATTTGGAGCTAATCAAATGTTACATAATATTGTTAATGAAAGTGGTGGTAAAATCCTTTTTATTGATTCCTTGTTTACTGAATACAATATTATCATCTTTATGGATGCCCATTTTCTTTTGTGCAAAGACAAATCCCGTTTAGGAAGACTTCTGATTCGAGTAATAAAGTAAAATAGTATCGATGGTTAACCACCGACCATGTTCTTCGCTGCTGACCACCGAAACTCTGTTGCAGGTCACCTCGTGTCCGACGAGAAGGAGAAGCACGTGTGTCCTTCCTGCGGCAAGATATACAAGCACAAGTTCATCCTCAACAGGCACCAGAGGTACGAGTGCGGTGATCGCAGACCGTTCTCTTGCTCTTTCTGTCCCTTCACTTGCAAGCAGAAGTGCAATCTCAAGATCCATGTCTTCAGAAAGCACAAGATCTTTTCAGAGTCTGAAACTTCTTAAGTTTGTATGTGTCTTTCTTACACGTAAATAAAGAAATTTTTTTTAAAGTGCACTTGTTTGATATATTGATTTTTCCTATGTTGTGCGTGGATCGCGTCAATAGTTTGAAGATTACCGAGTGTCAAATTCAAGGATCAATTCGAGAAATGTCAGAGCTGAAGCCATTCAGCGGTTTTTGTGTCAGCCAACCTCTTCGTCTTTCTACACCACTTTACGTGCAGCACCATCGCTCATAGCACATTCTCCGAAGGACTTCTGCTGCACTATTCCCTTCTGCTTGCAGGAAGCGAATAAAACTCTTCAATTCACATTTGGCGGGATGATCAATAAAGGCGGCCATGTTTATGTGACTGCAGCTCAGCGCAAACTGACTACTTAGAAGTGTTGTAGCGGAGAAGATGCGCGATTGACTACTGCGCACACCGCGCACCTGCCACGTGTCTGGCCGTCACGGCTCTTGTTTTGTATGTGCATTACGAGTCTTATGTAATTTCTCGTTTGGTTGGAATTACTGTGGATCTTCCATGTTGTCACTTAAATTTTGATTTTTACATTTGTTGAGTAGACAAAATATAAGTGAACTATATTTCCTGCTAACGATATTGATCGTGTTGTAGATGCGGGGAAATCCAAGATGGAGACAGACTCGGACTACCAGTGTGGTACGTGCGGTAAGACGTACGTACATAAGGGTTCCCTGGTGAAACACCGGAAGTTCGAGTGTGGGGACCTGAGGCCCTTCCGCTGCTCACTGTGTCCCTACAGCTCTAAACAGAAGGGCCACCTGAAACTCCATATGTTCACCAAGCACACCAGTCTGTTATAGGTTCTAGTATGGCCCTACTATGTTGCAACACGCACAACCACCAGAAACACCATATTTAATATTCTTTCTATTTTGTTTCTAAAATAATGTTTTTAACGGTCTGTTCAGTACATGCTAACAAACTTTGTAATTAAACTTTTAAAAAGATGAATATATTATTGAGTCTAATTTTAATTTCACTTTTCACCCCTGTCCATTACTGGTAGATCTAGATCATATAATATAAAATAATGGAGTATTCAGAGAAAAAAACTAATCATTTCTAGGAATCAGTTATTAAATATAATACATCTAATATTATTATTATTATAGTTAAGAGGGTACGCTAGGTAGCTGCTGGCCGCGCATCTGGCCGAGGCCAGCGTTAACTTCCCCGATCTGGCTCCACTTTTAACATGGGCCCAATGTTTAATCTGCGTTATAAATTATCTAAAATTCATACATTTTTCATTTCAGACACTTTATTACTATGGCATTGGCTAAGAAACTGAATGTGGGAGGTACGTCAATATTGGGTACGCTAATTTGGTTATGCGTGATCTCTCGACTACAGTGGCGTGGTATACCACCTTAACAAATTATTTGTAGTTCAGGAAACAACTTATTAACACTAGGTTCTCACAATGTATTGTCTGCTTTTCTTAAAGTTGCACAGGTTTCTAAATTGGAATTCTGAGGTTTTATTAAGTGATTAAAATATTGTAGTTGGAAAAATTTAGATATTAGACTATTAATCAATCTATATTCAAGGCGATCTGTCTGAAATGTATTGGCTGAAAAATTATTGGGATTAACGGGTGAAAACAAATAAATAAATAAATAAATTCAAGAATTTTGGTTGACGATAAACTTCAAGAGTGGTGGTATATTGTTTAATACCTCATCTAGTAACATCGACTGTTTTTATGTTCTAGATGTCTCCGTGGTGTTGGATGAAGGTGGGAAGTTTCTGTGTACGAACTGCAACAAGAGCTACCGACACAAGTACAATCTGAACAAACACCTGCGGTATCAGTGCGGTGATCTGAGGCCGTTCCATTGTCACCTTTGTCCTTTCACTACCAAGTACATGTTCAGTCTGAAGAAACACGTGCGCATCAAACACGCTGAGTTCGCTAGCTAATACACTATCGTGTTCGCTATATCCGGCTTGGAACTGTCCTGTTGGGGTTAAACTTCAACACGGACCTGTCTAACAGGGCAACGGCCCCTAACAGATGTTCCAGTACAGACCGAATTATTTAATGTAGCAGAAAGCGTTGCGTGTCTCCCAACTGCCGGAAGTACGCTTCTGTACTCGCTCGCATCGCCACCGACTACACTGACTGTACAAGTAACCGCACCGAGTACACTGACTGTACAAGTAACCGCACCGAGTACACTGACTGTACAAGTAACCGCACCGAATACACTGACTGTACAAGTAACCGCACCGAGTACACTGTTTGTACAAGTAACCGCACCGAGTACACTGACTGTACAAGTAACCGCACCGAGTACACTGACTGTACAAGTAACCGCACCGAATACACTGACTGTACAAGTAACCGCAGCGAGTACACTGACTGTACAAGTAACCGCACCGAGTACACTGTTTGTACAAGTAACCGCAGCGGGTACACTGACTGTACAAGTAACCGCACCGAGGTACACTGACTGTACAAGTAACCGCACCGAATACACTGACTGTACAAGTAACCGCAGCGAGTACACTGACTGTACAAAAAACCGCACCGAATACACTGACTGTACAAGTAACCGCAGCGAGTACACTGACTGTACAAGTAACCGCACCGAGTACACTGTTTGTACAAGTAACCGCACCGAGTACACTGACTGTACAAGTAACCGCAGCGAGTACACTGACTGTACAAGTAACCGCAAGCAAGTACACTGACTGTACAAGTAACCGCAGCGAGTACACTGACTGTACAAGTAACCGCAGCGAATACACTGACTGTACAAGTAACCGCAGCGAAGTACACTGACTGTACAAGTAACCGCACCGAATACACTGACTGTACAAGTAACCGCAGCGAGTACACTGACTGTACAAGTAACCGCACCGAGTACACTGACTGTACAAGTAACCGCACCGAGTACACTGACTGTACAAGTAACCGCACCGAGTACACTGACTGTACAAGTAACCGCAGCGAGTACACTGATTGTACAAGTAACCGCAGCGAGTACACTGACTGTACAAGTAACCGCACCGAGTACACTGTACAAGTAACCAGCGAGTACACTGTACAAGTAACCGCAACCGACTACACTGACTGTACAAGTAACCGCACCGACTACACTGACTGTACAAGTAACCGCAGCGAGTACACTGACTGTACAAGTAACCGCAGCGAGTACACTGACTGGGAAGTAAAAATGTATAGTCAGATTGTTAGGTGGGAACATTGTTTAGGATAATTGGCCACTTAACAGGGTGGTGTATGGAGTGTTTCGCCAGACATTCAGCACCGGAGATACAGGCAGAGAAGCATGAGGAGAGCACTGACTACGTCACACTAGGGAAGTAAGGGTGAGCTAGGGTGGATAGGTACTGCAACGCAACGGTGCGCTGAAATCCATTACGCGATGTTTCCCTTACGACATTCCAATCTACGCCCGTATATATTACATTTCTTAGTAAAAATTCATGTTTATATTTCATGAAGTGTTGAAAATATCCTTAATTTATAAACTTTACACACAACTTAAGTTGAAACGAAATTGAAATTTCAATAATGTAGGTGATTATACAAACATTTAGTTAGCTATATTATATCAATATGTTTGTAATAGCTCAAAACATGAGCCTAAAATGAGGCAGATTCAAATCCCCCGGCATCAGCCTTTACGAAAGTGGTAGAGCGTATCCTTAATATTGACTTTCCACTCTTATTGTTTTACTTTTTAATCTATGATTAAAAATGTCGTTACTCTATGTTACAATCTCTTTTGGTTGTTCTCAGTTTGCTTACAAGTTTATTTATATCAAAATCCTATTGATTAATACATACTCACACCTGACTCATGAACAATCGCAAGACTTCTGGTCAATTCGTCAATTGTCCGGACAGGCAGATAGACAACCAGACACAAATAACATTTTCAGCCCCATGAGATATAAGCTTTGATAACGCTCAGCCACTTATTTATTTACATACAAATGTTGCCGCTAGTTTGGAAGCTGTCAATCCATGTTATATATTTGGTATTACTTTTACAACAAAAAATTTTAAAACTATTCTATCGTTTAATTTTTTTAATGATTAATTTATGCATTGGTTATTTTAAAATTATTATTCTTATTTTTTAATTGAAATAGACTTGTGTTTGGACATTAGGGCAGTTGTAATAATAGTAATGATGTATTTATTAATTTATGTATTAATTTCTCTTAATGTATCAAAAACTATAATTGGTATCCAAATATAAACAAGGTACTTTTTTGTGGTATTCCAATTGTTTATAAGCAGTTAATTCGTGGTAAATAGAGTTGTGTCATTATATCCTACTATAATTTGTTACTCGTATTCAATGTATACTGTAAATAATATATCACATTCTGTACATAACCTCAGAACCATACAATATTTTGTATAATAAATATTATTTAGTTTTAATACCTTCATTTTTGCTATTCTAAATCCTCCCTCTAAATACAAAGTATATTAGAAATAGCAGCATACTATTGTTATAACAAAATATATATCCAATAAAATAAATTCCTCTACAGTACAGACGATGGCTTTGGTTTTGGAATTGAGAGGCACTATCTATAGACGTGCCATACGTAACATTCAATGCTACTGAAACTGCTTCTCAGGTTACCCAAGGGGCATCAATATTAATGACTTCTCTCTTCAGCTGTCTAATCGGTCGATAATTTCCAGATCTGAGTGTAGACAGCGGCAGCGGTGTTGACGGTGACACGTTCCGCTGCCCGGACTGCGGCAAGAGTTACCGACACAAGAGCAACTTGACCAAGCATCGTCGCTACGAGTGCGGTGACCTGAAGCCCTTCACCTGTACCCTCTGTCCTTACAGGGCCAAGCAGAAGTGTTCCCTTAAGCTACACGTCATCACAAAGCACAAGGAAAATACGGCTGGAAATAAAATTTGAAGAAAAGTGTTATTGTTCGGACTTAATATATTTACGAATGTAAACCGCCATAAAAAAGTTTATGTTATGTTGGGTAGTCGAGAAGAGTTGGTCGAGATGCAGTTGCCACTGTTGAAGTAAACAGTCTAAGGAAGTGGCCTACACTCGTTATTCGATTGTTATTATCGAAGTATTCGATAGTATATAATAGTCGTACGCAACATATTAGCAACACATTTAAATTGTAATAACCTAAACTTAACAATAACACTATAAAATATCAAAACCAAGTATGGCCTAATTTACATATTATAAAATTGTACAATATTTATAGTTTGGCCGGATAACAGTGAACAACCGCTTGAGAAAGGATTCTCCCCTTGTATAAATCAGGAGCCAAACCCACATGTATGTATAGAAATAGCTTACATCATTTCCTCATATTAATCACCATTTTCAAATTCTCCAAACATTAGTAACTTCTTGTTGTTTGTTGCTTACATTAAAACTATTGTAAATAAGTTGAAATCATATGGTTAAATAATTGTAATATTAAATTATTCATTCGCATGAAAAACAATAATTGTATTCGATAAAACAACCGAATAACGAGTGTAGGCCGCTTATTAAAGTCTACCTCAGCCTGGCATGTCTTGAAATCGATGGAGACGTAGAAAGCGATTGTCAGCCGCTAGCTTTGGCGGAGGTCGAAATGGGTGGGTATCAAAAGGGTTAAAAATATTAATCGATAATTCTTTTTGCAAATCATATTTTTATTAGCTTGACACACGTAAATCAACTGTTTAGATACATAAATACTGTAAATCAAAATCAGCAGTTCAGTCTCTTTGTCTAGTATTACGGTAATATAACTATTATTTGTGCAGTGTAGTGGGGGGGGGATAATTGTTTTGTATTGGTAACCCCTTCGAAACCTTCCAGTTTCGACCTGCACCACAACTAGCTCGACTGACAACCGACTTCTTTGTTAGGGGAGATTTATCTATCGATTACAAGAACAACCATGTTCTACAATGCAAATTGGGCCTTGGCTCCTAGATTATAACAATGAAGCTTTGGATGGCCGTGGAGCAGATTTCTGTTAAAGTTACTCTTGGACGTATTTCCATTAAAGCACGCCTTGAGTATATCTTTCGATTATTACAATGTTTTAATAAGAATTGTGTTTTTGTCATTCTATTATACAGTATTTTTAATTTGATGTCCATTTTTAATTTATCTTATTGTTTTTCTTCGTTCTTCCTGTCGTGTAAGATGAGTTTGTAATTTGTAGTTGATACATTATGTGCTGTTGTATTATTTCATCCATTCACTAAATCTATTGACTGCTTGAAATGCGTGCCTTCTTTTTATGAGCATTTACAAACTAACGTATTTTTATATTTCGATGTACTCAATATTCATCATAAAACTATATTGGGCTGATTAAAACTATTCTACATTGATTATGTTAAGCACTTCAGCTTGTGCAGTTTTATGTAGTGAATTAACTGATTGTTTACATCCTTTTTAAATATTGTTACATGTTTTTACGCCTACCAAATCTTACCTGCTTTAAATTCCCAGTTATTTCGGCCAAAAATAAGACAATTCTTTATTTAGCAACATAATTAATTATATTTTCTGGTAGATTTCAAATCTTTAAAATAATAAAATAAAATAAAACTGTTTAGCTGTTTTGTCACAAATGATTTTTCATAATTTCATCATCTTTATTGTTATGTACTTAACAGTTTTTTTAAATAGAAAGGTGTGCTTTTACTGAATTTTGTGTTTAAAGTGCATTGAACATAAGTCGTGTTCCTTGTGTTCTATACAAATTTAACTTAAAATGTTATTTCAATTAAACTCTTGTTATTTATGCTCCTACAATTATTTTCCTGTTTACTCAAAGCCCGTAAAAGAAGTCATTTTGGGGGCGTGGTTAGGCACTCAATTTAGGTCTTAAAAAACAAAAAACGAAGGGGAAGGGGGAGGGGGTGAAAGTCAAGAGAGTTCTTATTTGGTCCAGTAAGATCATGTGTACCAACTTTCAAATCTTTATGATAATTCTTTCAAGGGTTATCGCACAAACGGAAGGACTATGATTCGATTTTTAGAAAGTCCTGTATTGTAGCGTCCTTATTTAGGCGATAATACATTTGGTGCTGCATCCTGCTAGCTTAGTTTGGAACAACTCTCGGTAGAAGTACCCAAATGGGGTTTTAAACACAATATTAGGGCTGAGCAATACGACTATTAAGAGTTCTAATCAAAGTTGTTATTTAAATTAATGATGTATTTTTTATTGACAACGCTTTGTTTTTCTGGGAAGATATTCATATTAGTGAATATGTTACGGACTCAGACGTTGATTCCTTAGAACGAGATGTCTTACAAATTAGAGGCTATTTTATGGATACATAAAATGAATATTTTATATTATAACACAAGCAACTAACGTATTATTTTTGTTTACGTTAATTTGTTTTTAATTTTTCCTATACTCTGTGGTGAAGCAATGGCTGACATTAATCTTGCGACTTCATCTTTTTTAGTCTATGTATTATGATAAATAAAATTTAAATAAATTTATTATTTCAACGTCTTATTTAAATTTTTAGCTTTTTTAAAAATAACTTCAAGTTATGTAATAAGCATATTTCAAATAATTTTGTTTTATATTCATCAACACAACTGTTAGGATGAAATTTTACCTTGAATTGTAAGACACATTTTTTTCTAACAACCGTCAATATTATACGGATACGATGAAAGATGTTGTATTGAAGTGGTTTTGTATTTAAATTTTAGGGTGCTTCTGTTCATATTTCAAAAGATAACTCAAAATTATAAGTTTTTTCTTACCCATGTTCTTGATAAAGGAATAATTAAACTAATTTAAAACAACATCAAGTGGTTTATGGATGATAGCGTTTGATGTAATTATTGTTATTGTAAAATGAATGGAGAGTGCGGAATACATAATTTCAATCACATCATTGATTGTGTGTATGTTTGTTGTAGATATTTCCGCAATTGAAGGTGACGGCGTGAAGCGGTTTCGATGCCCGAACTGCCCGAACAGGAGCTACGGATACAAGCGAAATCTGACCAAACATCTTCGGTACGAGTGCGGCGAACAGAGACCCTTCAATTGTACCCTTTGTCCTTTCTCTACCAAACAGAAGTTCACCCTCAAGTTGCACGTATTTAAGAGACATACGTGTTTCCCCGTGGCAAATAAAAGTTAGAAGAATCTACATTGTTTGATTTCAATCATTTATTGCCTGTGATATTCTCGTGTGTAATTAATGAATAATTTAATGTGTTATATAAATATTTAATAATGATAACGTCTTACAATGTGGAAATTCTGTTCAAAAATAAATGCAATTACTATGGTATATTTTAATTATATTTAATACATTTAAATTTAAATTATAATTATTTAATCATTTCAAAACGGTAATTTTATAAAGTAATTTTTGTTTAAGAATTTAGCAAAAGCTTAACTATAATTGTGTGTTAAATAAGGCATTGGTTTATGTTAAACATGTGAGTTCGACTTGTGAAGTTTCTGAGTTATCATCTTTGTGTGTTTGTAGAGCCAGTGAGCAGCATATAACTCGTAAAGGTGAATTTCCCCTAAGTACGATATTGTCATTGGTCACGCTAGTTTTGGGGTTCGAAATAGAAGCGTGGCGAAAAAGTTAGAAATATTGAGTCATACATTTTGTAGACGGTTGTTTGTAGATGGTTACATCGCCGTGAACTAACGCGATAAAGACACGGGAAATAACCTGAATGTTACTATTTTGAGTCCAGTACAGTAATATCTGATTTGCGTTAAAAATATTTAAAAAAGTGAAGAAGTCGAACTTTACTTTAAAATATTACAACTGGCTGATTACATTTACATAGCTGCTAATTTTGTTAGAGTTTGGATCTTGTGTTTTAGGTATTTTTGTGTAGAGTAATTACATTGTTTGCAAATATTCTTGGAATTTTGCTCCGTCATTTTTAACACAATATGTATTTAAGTAAGCATATGTGTACTTAAATAAGTGAATGGCTGAAGTACTGAGCTTGAAGTAATTTTTAGGTAACATTTAAGTCTATTATATCAACGTTTTTTGACAATATAACTATACCATTTGATAATTTAACGAGATGATTTGAAATTCAGAATTAATAATGGTAAATTGGATAAAGTTAGCCTGAGTTTGTCAATCTTATACGTGCCATTTCAAAATGTCATATATTAAAGCAGTTGGAATAGTATTTTCTCATTATCTAACATTTTATATAATCAAAACCAATAATTCATTAATGAACAATTCACATTTTCTTTTCGAAAATCAATATTGATATTTAATGTAAACATTAATAAGCTCTTCTTCACCCACTTTCCGGCGCGAGAATGATGTAAGCATGGTTGGCCGTGACTACAGTATATCGTGCGGACAGACATGATACTGATAGTTTCACCGACCACGATAAGGTAGAGCGACGAACTGTAAGTAACTCAGGCCCGTGTTTCAGACTTGGTTGCGGCGGAGAACTGCGATGGCGGCAAGTTCCGATGCTCCGACTGCGGCAAGTGTTACCGGCACAAGGCTAACCTGTACAAACACAAGCGGTACGAGTGCGGAGACCAGAGGCCATTCAGTTGTACGCTCTGTCCGTGCAGCTTCAAGCAGAAGTTTTCGCTCAAGAGACACTTATTAATAGTGCACAAGGACACTCTTAGTGTAGACACTTGAGGATTACTGTAACAGACTCTAATCGCTTATTGATATTAGAACATGTAATGATTCGCTGGTCATCACACCTACTCTCCTTTAACAATTATATATTTTTGTATTCGTTATTGTTGGAGTTTTAGCAGAGTTCTCTTATTATTAAGCTAAAATTATTTTCGAATCACATTGTTTGGTTAGGTGTAAAACCGGTATCGTTTGATACCGCTCTCACAGTTGTTTAATGCCATTAATTCAATACTACTAGATATTTCTTTCGTATGTTTGTTTATAGAAATTAATTAAATGATTTATCATGTTTTGTGTTATTTGTTTACGTTGTTCGTGTTGTTTATTTTAACACCCACACACTTCAGGCTTTGATGACTCAAATATATTATATGAAGGCATATGTATTATTCCAGCCAATTAAAGGATTAAAGAGAATTGATTATTATTGTAAATAGTAGTTACTTTCAATACTATACCCGCCTAAAGATACTAAAAAATACATTTCTTATTGTTTTTAACTGTAACGGAAAAAACGTTATTCTTCTTGAGTAGTTATTTCACAATCTTGTATTGATTAAGGTCTCTGTGTGAGGAATCATCTTATCCGTTCCTATCGGATTTGATCGCCTGTTTTCCCTCTCAGCAAGGAGGAAGTAATTATGGTTTGGTGTCGTTATAAAGTGTAAGACAGCCGAATCTAATGCAGAAAAAACGTATACGTGACGGATTTAGGTCTGCCATGGATACTTGAATACTTGAGTATTCCAATAATCCAATTCCTATAGTTAACAATAAGGAGAATTTTCTAGTATTAAGGCAAGGATGTCAGATGCCTTGTTAAGAAAATAAATGTAATCGAGGGATTTGGGGCTGGTACACTTTTATAACATTAACCCTGTCTGCTTCACCACTGACCAGTAACTCGCATAACTCGTAAACTCCAGACCGCAAAAATCCCTCAAGTGAGGCGCGGGATCGAACCCACGACTTGAGGTTAACTCCAGCGCTCGAGAGAAGCACCTTAGACCTCACAGCCATCCTGACCTGATGTCTTGAGCGTGCATATAGCACACTTTCGGTAGCTATACAACGTCAGCTGCCATCCTGACCTGATGTCCTGAGCGTGCATCTAGCACACTTTCGGTAGCTATACAACGTCAGCTGCCATCCTGACCTGATGTCCTGAGCGTGCATATAGCACACTTTCGGTAGCTATACAACGTCAGCTGCCATCCTGACCTGATGTCCTGAGCGTGCATATAGCACACTTTCGGTAGCTATACAACGTCAGCTGCCATCCTGACCTGATGTCCTGAGCGTGCATATAGCACACTTTCGGTAGCTATACAACGTCAGCTGCCATCCTGACCTGATGTCCTGAGCGTGCATATAGCACACTTTCGGTAGCTATACAACGTCAGCTGCCATCCTGACCTGATGTCCTGAGCGTGCATATAGCACACTTTCGGTAGCTATACAACGTCAGCTGCCATCCTGACCTGATGTCCTGAGCTTGCATATAGCACATTTTCGGTAGCAATACAACGTCTGCTGCCATCTTGACCTGATGTCCTGAGCGTTCATATAGCACACTTTCGGTAGCTATACAACGTCAGCTGCCATCCTGACCTGATGTCCTGAGCGTGCATATAGCACACTTTCGGTAGCTATACAACGTCAGCTGCCATCCTGACCTGATGTCCTGAGCTTGCATATAGCACATTTTCGGTAGCTATACAACGTATGCTGCCATCTTGACCTGATGTCCTGAGCGTGCATATAGCACACTTTCGGTAGCTATACAACGTCAGCTGCCATCCTGACCTGATGTCCTGAGCGTGCATATAGCACACTTTCGGTAGCTATACAACGTCAGCTGCCATCCTGACCTGATGTCCTGAGCGTGCATATAGCACACTTTCGGTAGCTATACAACGTCAGCTGCCATCCTGACCTGATGTCCTGAGTGTGCATATAGCATACTTAATGGTAGCTATACAACGTCAGCTGCCATCCTGACCTGATGTCCTGAGCGTGCATATAGCACAATTACGGTAGCTATACAACGTCAGCTGCCATCCTGACCTGATGTCCTGAGCGTGCATATAGCACACTTTCGGTAGCTATACAACGTCAGCTGCCATCCTGACCTGATGTCCTGAGTGTGCATATAGCATACTTAATGGTAGCTATACAACGTCAGCTGCCATCCTGACCTCATGTCCTGAGCGTGCATATAGCACAATTACGGTAGCTATACAACGTCAGCTGCCATCCTGACCTGATGTCCTGAGCGTGCATATAGCACACTTTCGGTAGCTATACAACGTCAGCTGCCATCCTGACCTGATGTCCTGAGCGTGCATATAGCACACTTTCGGTAGCTATACAACGTCAGCTGCCATCCTGACCTGATGTCCTGAGTGTGCGTATAGCACACTTAATGGTAGCTATACAACGTCAGCTGCCATCCTGACCTGATGTCCTGAGCGTGCATATAGCACAATTACGGTAGCTATACAACGTCAGCTGCCATCCTGACCTGATGTCCTGAGCGTGCATATAGCACACTTTCGGTAGCTATACAACGTCAGCTGCCATCCTGACCTGATGTCCTGAGTGTGCATATAGCACACTTAATGGTAGCTATACAACGTCAGCTGCCATCCTGACCTGATGTCCTGAGCGTGCATATAGCACAATTACGGTAGCTATACAACGTCAGCTGCCATCCTGACCTGATGTCCTGAGCGTGCATATAGCACACTTTCGGTAGCTATACAACGTCAGCTGCCATCCTGACCTGATGTCCTGAGCGTGCATATAGCACACTTTCGGTAGCTATACAACGTCAGCTGCCATCCTGACCTGATGTCCTGAGCGTGCATATAGCACACTTTCGGTAGCTATACAACGTCAGCTGCCATCCTGACCTGATGTCCTGAGCGTGCATATAGCACACTTTCGGTAGCTATACAACGTCAGCTGCCATCCTGACCTGATGTCCTGAGCGTGCATATAGCACACTTTCGGTAGCTATACAACGTCAGCTGCCATCCTGACCTGATGTCCTGAGCGTGCATATAGCACACTTTCGGTAGCTATACAACGTCAGCTGCCATCCTGACCTGATGTCCTGAGCGTGCATATAGCACACTTTCGGTAGCTATACAACGTCAGCTGCCATCCTGACCTGATGTCCTGAGCGTGCATATAGCACACTTTCGGTAGCTATACAACGTCAGCTGCCATCCTGACCTGATGTCCTGAGCGTGCATATAGCACACTTTCGGTAGCTATACAACGTCAGCTGCCATCCTGACCTGATGTCCTGAGCGTGCATATAGCACACTTTCGGTAGCTATACAACGTCAGCTGCCATCCTGACCTGATGTCCTGAGCGTGCATATAGCACACTTTCGGTAGCTATACAACGTCAGCTGCCATCCTGACCTGATGTCCTGAGCTTGCATATAGCACATTTTCGGTAGCTATACAACGTCAGCTGCCATCCTGACCTGATGTCCTGAGCTTGCATATAGCACATTTTCGGTAGCTATACAACGTCAGCTGTCATCCTGACCTGATGTCCTGAGCGTGCATATAGCACACTTTCGGTAGCTATACAACGTCAGCTGCCATCCTGACCTGATGTCCTGAGCGTGCATATAGCACACTTTCGGTAGCTATACAACGTCAGCTGCCATCCTGACCTGATGTCCTGAGCTTGCATATAGCACATTTTCGGTAGCTATACAACGTCAGCTGCCATCCTGACCTGATGTCCTGAGCTTGCATATAGCACATTTTCGGTAGCTATACAACGTCAGCTGCCATCCTGACCTGATGTCCTGAGCGTGCATATAGCACACTTTCGGTAGCTATACAACGTCAGCTGCCATCCTGACCTGATGTCCTGCCATCCAACATACGAATGGAACGTCGTCTGATACACATGTCCTGAGGGTGAAACATCAACTTGTTGACGACTCCTGCTTCTTTAACAGTTCAAATGTATAACGTTCGTAAGGTCTGTTTTGAGTCTATTGATATGTAAGGCTTTTATAATTGTGCAATCGGAAGAATATATACGAGTATATATATATATATATATATATATATATATATTTCATCTTTAAATTGGTAAAATATAATTTTATCGTAAATAATTTTACAACCATCGATAATTCTTCTATATAATATATTTTTATGAATATGTTATTTGTACGGCCTGCATATAGTGTGATATTTGATGTGATATTTGATATTGATATTTGTATACCTACAAATTCAGTACAAACTTATAGAAACGTATTCGGTTAAAATTAATGAAGGGGAAATTAATTACTAACCAGAAAATTATCTCCCTTCACGAATAAAAATACCTTCATGCATCACTCTCCATCCGGTGAACATAAACACGGCAGAGAAGGAATATGCACTGTGCACCGTGAACTGCACTTAAACATTGATGGTTTGCATGTTCCAGATCTCACTCTGACGGAGAACTACCGTGAACAATTCCAGTGCCCGAACTGCACTTGAACATTGATTTTTGCATGTTTCAGATCTCACTCTGGCGGAGAACTACCGTGAACAATTCCAGTGCCCGAACTGCACTTGAACATTGATGATTTGCATGTTTCAGATCTCACTCTGGCGGAGAACTACCGTGAACAATTCCAGTGCCCGAACTGCACTTGAACATTGATGGTTTGCATGTTTCAGATCTCACTCTGGCGGAGAACTACCGTGAACAATTCCAGTGCCCGAACTGCACTTGAACATTGATGGTTTGCATGTTTCAGATCTCACTCTGGCGGAGAACTACCGTGAACAATTCCAGTGCCCGAACTGCACTTGATCATTGATGGTTTGCATGTTTCAAATCTCACTCTGGCGGGGAACTACCGTGAACAATTCCAGTGCCCGAACTGCACTTGAACATTGATGGTTTGCATGTTTCAGATCTCACTCTGGCGGAGAACTACCGTGAACAATTCCAGTGCCCGAACTGCACTTGAACATTGATGGTTTGCATGTTCCAGATCTCACTCTGGCGGGGGACTACCGTGAACAATTCCAAAGCCCGAACTGCACTTGAACATTGATTATACGCATGTTCTAGATCTCACTCTGACGGGGAACTACCGTGAACAATTCCAGTGCCCGAACTGTGACAAGAGCTACCGCCACAGGTGCAATTTGTACAAACACCGCCGATACGAGTGCGGGGACCAAAAACCATTCAGTTGCATCTACTGCCCTTACAGCTCCAAGGCTAAGTTCAACCTCAAGATGCACGTGTTGGCAAAACACAAGGCAGACAACACGTGAGGACTACTGAAAGTGTGTTGTGTCGGTTCCAATCGTTTACTTTTCCTCAAGTTTCAGACATTTCATCTACGCGGGTTTATATTGAAGGTACACTATTCAAGATAGGGGTAAATAACGTTTTTGACATTTTATATTGGTAAATCCAGTGAGCTCTAACAGAGATTTCGATCTGTGCTGTTGTACCTAAAGATCAGAAAATCTAGCACTGTTAATGTATGATCAGTTGTAGATAGAAAGTGAAATGTGGGGGGAGGGGGTTGTATCTCAGTCCATGGAACCATTTTTTTGGTACATGCATTCAAAATATTTGGAAGACAACCAGAAATGCTCCAAAAACTCGAAATGAACTCGAAATTTTAAACTAACACCGACTGTGTACATTAGATACTCGCATATGGCACGCCTTATTGCCCAAGTGATACAATCTTTTGCGACATATTTGCGAAGTTCAAAACCATATGTTCACCAGCAATCCTCAATCAATTACCGATACAATCCTTTGTTGAAGGTTCATTTTAATATACAATCTTGCTACTTGGGAAGCATGTTTTTCTACGCATATTAAGGCCAATTAAAAACTGCTTTGTCATCTTGTGGTATATTTATATAGTGTAATTTATGATTGTATTAAATATATTTTTGTTAACTCGCTTTATATTTTACCACTTTTTCATTTAAACTGTGTACATTAAAGGTTATTTTTTAAATCAGATCAACTATGTCCGCTTTATAACTGCAGGAAAACAGATTATTATTAGCCACTCGTAATTGTTTTACTATTGATATAGCAGAGGTCCCCTTTCTTGTCTGGCTATAATTTCTCATGGCAAATTATTTTCATAACGAATAATTAACTTTAAAAATAGTGAATGAAATAAATCTCTTTATTAGTCACAACGTTATGTAGTATTGTCCGTTAGCATGTCTTTATTCTAAGGCTAATAAAGTATTGGTGTTACGGATATCATCTCGCTGCTTGTTACATATATTATAGTAAACTTTTAATAATTTGTAAATATATCAATTTTTAACCTGCTTTCTTAGTATAGCCTGTTTTTTACTATCGTTTATTATTCGCAAAAATCGTCTTTGTTGAGTATGTTATATTTTTTCAGAGTTTAAGTATAATTTCCGTCCCATAAAGTTAGAGCATAATCTATTTTAGAATGAATTAAGACAACATTTTTTTTTAAATTCATAGTTAATCGGCATCTAAAAAATGTTTGATTAGATAAAAAATATCTTAGAGTATTTGAGAATTTAATTCTTTACATAGTTCACATGGGTGTTCCATTTTAATCTATTATCTACGAATAAACCTAAAAACTAGTAGTACCAGTTATATAAACCTAAATAAGTAAAGTAAGTTCGTTTGTTTTATAATTTAAAAAATAATCAAACACTAAATTATAATCGTTTCTGGAGTTTTAAACACGCGGCTTCTTGAATCAGTTGAATGCATGGTTTATCCTCTCCAGTAATCGGGACTTTTATTCCAGGATGTGTTGTGATACGAGAGCAGTTCCAGTGTCCTTCTTGTGACAAGATTTACCTACACAAGGGCAACCTCGCCAAACACCAGCGCTACGAGTGTGGAGACATCAGACCCTTCAAGTGTCGGTACTGCCCTTTCACTACCAAACACAAGTACAGTCTCAAGAAACATGTGCGCATCAAACACTCGTGCCTTGCCGTCCAAATTGTGTAATTCTCTTGTTCAACTTTGCTCTTTGTTAATAATAATATATGTTTATTACAATTTTTTAAAGGGGTGTTTTAATTGCCTTCTTCTGGGCTATGTTCAGTATATATTACGTATTGTATATTTATCTATGAAGGTTTTATTACAGTCGAAACATTTTAGATGATAGTTGACAATTACATGTCCAGTTGACGCAGAGTTTCATAATTTGTTACCTTTTTTTTATTAACACGTGTTTTCCACTCGTGTTTGTGTCGTCTTCTGAATTATAGTACACACAGGATTTATAAATATTGACCTTTCGACTTATATTATTAATGTATTATAATGACAAATCTGAATCATATTTAGTTTTGTACTTCATGGACGCGCGCCCTTTCGTCTCTAGGTTATGCTCGTTTTCTCACATTGATTTCCTCTATTCGAATAGAGGTTTTAACAGGGTTTGCGGTATTTTATTATTTAATTTGAAAAGCTCGTCGTTACAAGTGAGTATCTGAAACTCTTAGGATTGAGAGAGCGGTTTGTACAGTAGGCTAACGACTCGGGATACCTTGTACAATAGAATAAATGCCAACATATACCACTGATGGTTAAAGCCCACTTTGTGGTTAAGATATAACGTCACCAAACGTATACAATTTACTAATCGGTTTAGATAGTTATTAAAACTTATGTTCTGACTCTCGATTACAGGGTTGCAATTGTATTGCTTGGATTACTTGTATCAGTAATGACATACACATTCGATTTTTCATCAAAGTAATGTAAAGGTTGAAAAGCCGCCAAGGACGTTATCATTATCAGATGGTATTAACAAATCATTTCCATTTATTACCTGATTAATCTTTCAATTATGGATTAATAAATTTTGTGAGCAAATTAAATAATGTTTTAATTACGTTTGATTGTACCATTTGAACTGGCTCTCCACCAGGGACTCTGCTGAGTAGTCAATATAAATCGATAATGGTGCGTAGAGCCTTGAGGACTGGGACGACATCGATCTATTGGGCATTTCCAATATTTTTCATAGATAAGCGTTTCCGTCCTGCAATGATCTTTCTCAAGATAAATATATACTTTCATAAATAATTATAAACAGGTCACAGACCTGAAGACAGAACCATCTTGTGACGACTCCAGTTGTCACAGGGCGTGTTGAGAAATACCATTGCAGTACGGTTTAGATATGCATATATCTTATAGACTAGCACGGCGGTGGAAGGGCACGTGACTTGCAAGGGATATCAAGTAGTGAGGTACAAAGGCAAGACTCTTCTAATGATCTGTGTCCGTACTGAACTGAACGCTATAGCTGTAGTCGAGGTCGGTGGACGAAGATTGACATGTACTTGTGTGTCCGCAGCGGCACGCGGGGGTTCTGCGGGGCTCCAGTGTCAGGCGTGTCTCAAGGTTTACAAGAACAAGCTGACGCTGACAAGGCATCAGAGGTACGAGTGCGGTGACAAGAGACCCTTCGCCTGCCCTTTGTGTACCTACAGCGCCAAGCAGAAGTTCCAGGTGAAGCTGCACATCAAGAAGAAACACAAGGAGTTCTGCTATCCTGATCCAACATCTTCGGACTCTGATCACAGCCTGACTCGGTGAACTGATGGATGTCGTACCGTGCCTGACAGGAAGTCGATCGATCTTGATCGAACTCATCCAGAATTTTATACTGTACAAGTGTGACTAAATAGTATGTTTTCTTTTACAGCGTTACATAAAACTCTGAATTGGTCATTTTGACCACTTGAAAATTCTTAGTGGAAAGTTCTTAAAAGGCAAAACAGAGACGGTTGAAGAAGGTTTTCAAATGGGAAGAAATCTTTTGAGAAGTCACTCAATCAATTTAATTGCAAGAATATGAATTGGGCTGTTGTAAGAGCATCGTTGAAACTTAGTAAAACTTTTTATATGTAAGATTAAGGATAATATTGCTCTGATCTGTTTCTTCGGCCCCTAATCACAGTATTAGATACTTAGTGAGTAAAATTAGATTTGGATGTAAAGCTTTAAGTGTAATTTAAGCACATATACAATAAAAAGGATTTAATATTGTAAAAATAATATACATAAAATGATTTTTTCAAGTTTGTCTGTAAGAAATGAAATAGCGGGACCTTTCTTACAAAATAATTCAAGAGCCATTATGTTGGGGTTTTTTCCAATCACTGCTTTTTTCACCTAAGTACACATTCATACTTCACGCGATAATACACAATAAAAACGGAATGCCTGAATGGATTTCACAAATTAAAACTTTGCTCGAACTAAAATTCTTACCCAATGCAATACATTTCTTTACATTTAAAAGCAACAACAAATTTGTTTTACATTTCTTGTTGTTCATTGAGCACTACTGAAAAATAAAAAAACCCTTACACCTTTTCAGAGTATGCTAGTTTATTATATTATTTGTAAATAAATAAACTACTAGAATTCTTATAAATTTCCAACTGAAAATGTTTTAATATATTTAAATCACATGGATATTAGAGTATATTATACTTCCGCATGTATGTAAACTCGGATGTAATTTTTATGTAGTATTCAAGTGACAGTACATTATCAACTCTACTACTGTAATAAATACAAATAAACAAAGTAGTAATAAAATAGATACAGTATATATTTGTTTTTGTACAAAGTACAACATACAAGACACCATATTAAATGTGCTGTAAGTTGGAAATAAATTTGTCCTAGTTCAAGGTAACAATATTCTTTGTTATGTTGTATATACTTGTACATAATTTCGTACACTGAACTGTATGTTTTTATATGAAGTAATCTCAAGAATTGTAAATACTGTATTTATAAAGTTTAAGTAAAACAGTGAGCGAATGAAGTAAAATAAATCACACAGACTCTTGATAGTGCATTATTATTGTTCCTTCTATCATGATATATATAATCAGCAGTCTCCGTAGTTACAATAAACATTACGGTTAGTTAGGCGGCTGGTAGTAACTAACTACTGTTACTAGTCCCTAGTGCTAGTTATTTCTATCAGTGACAGCATAGGTTTGGCTGTAAGATGACACAGAAGATACGTTTTATCTCTTGAGTGCTGTTATAAAATTATCAAATATAAATATATAATATAATGAGTCTTCTGAAATCATTCAGAATTTGTCCAAACACGGTATTAAAATTAACGTACCAACTATTGGTTACTATGTAGGAATTTCGAAAAGGGGAGTATGCTGTCCTCTTTAAGAATGGGTAACTCCTCAACTACGGGTGGTTGTTATTACAATGAAAATAATACGCAAAGTTATTTGTCAAGCATTGCACTGCATTGACTTTTACATGTTTAATAGTTTAAAAGTCGATTAAAGGGAGGGGGTTTCTTCTTGCTTTTCTTGACTTGCTTTGCTTTCCACATCACTTACACAGACACAATTCTGTGTCATCACATCATTTGTTGTGTTTCACATACGCTCTTCTTTATTTTTAATGTGTTTTGTGTTTTTTATCGTTTGTGTAAATCACTTGCGTTCATCCATTGTTGGATTTGTTTGTAATGTCAATGCGTAATTGTGATATTTCAATTTGTACGGATAAGGAAAACTCAAAATGACTTTTATGCATTAGTCCAATCTTAATCACGTTTAAATATGTTAGGTTATTAATTAACTAACATATTTTCAATATAAGGTGGTATTTTTGTTACACGTAATATATGAGAGAACTTAAGTGACAGCCTTAATCATGATCGATCCAGCCTCACAGATTAATACAACTGGTTGAGATTTGTCACATTGTACTAAACACTTGAATTTGGCTCCCTAAGAGACCTCAAGAACCAATTGTATAGGACAGATAGATTAGTGGTTTGTGTCCATAACCAACTATATAAGTTGTACTGAAGAGAATACAGTGTTAGTGGACAAATACACGTTAACGTTTCCCTCTGCCCGCAGCTGCACGAGGAGTTTGTGTGGAGTTCCGGTGCCGAGCGTGTCTCAAGGTTTACAAGAACAAGCTGACATTGACCAGACACGAGAGGTACGAGTGCGGTGACAAGAGACCCTTCGCCTGTCCGCTGTGTACCTACAGCGCCAAGCAGAAGTTCAAGTTGAAGTTGCACATTAGAAAGAAGCACGAGGTGTTCTGCTATCCTGATCCGATATGAACACATTGCACGTTGAGTCTTGCTAGGTTTACAAGAACAAGCTGACATTGACCAGACACGAGAGGTACGAGTGCGGTGACAAGAGACCCTTCGCCTGTCCGCTGTGTACCTACAGCGCCAAGCAGAAGTTCTAGTTGAAGTTGCACATTAGAAAGAAGCACGAGGTGTTCTGCTATCCTGATCCGATATGAACACATTGCACGTTGAGTCTTGCTAGGTTTACAAGAACAAGCTGACATTGACCAGACACGAGAGGTACGAGTGCGGTGACAAGAGACCCTTCGCCTGTCCGCTGTGTACCTACAGCGCCAAGCAGAAGTTCAAGTTGAAGTTGCACATTAGAAAGAAGCACGTGGTGTTCTGCTATCCTGATCCGATATGAACACATTGCACGTTGAGTCTGATCACAGTAGGACTCGTTGATCTTCGAGTACTCATGCAGCTCTTGGAATTTTGCCTCTGATGCTGAAAGAGCTGAGCAAGGCTTTGAAAAAGAAAGTTTCTTCGATGTTGGCGAAGGAAGTTTCAAGAAGAAAAATATGCTATGTATGTACGTTATGTACGTGTTCACGAAATCCCGTACCTTATTCAGATACAAATGTGAAGATTCTGCATCGTTCCAGAATTCAACACGGTTGAGAAAAACACATCATTGAAATAGGAAGAGATGAAAGACCTAAACAAAATGGAGATATTTATGAAGGTTTGCCGACTTTATGAAACTGTTCAGGAATCAATCCGCGGATATTGTACTTTTTGTACAGTAATTATTTTATAGACATTTTTATTCATACAATCATTTTTCGAGCCAGTTTTTGAAGTTTTTGTTGTAAACATATCACTTGATAATTAATAGGTTTGAACTCTTTCAACGCAATTTCAGATTATAAATATTTCTATCTATCTACTTAAACACGAATATTGTCCAACTATTTACATTGTAGTACGTGAACTACAACTAATGTAGTTTTCATTACAACGCACAACGATGAAATCTGATCGTGGTCTCATTATTCTTTCAAATACTCCACCGTCGTGATTATTAAACGACGAAATACAGTACCCGGTATGTATTATTAAAATAAAAAGTAGATTGAAACACCGATTTTTCCTCTTAATATGAAAGTAATTAAAAATGGCGAAGCAATGCAAAGAATTTGTTAGCAAACCAATGAAAACATCTGTATGTTGCTTCAAGGTTTAAATAACGATGGCTGTATTAATTGTGTTACGCTATTTAGGCTGTATTCTTCCATATGGATTAATTTACTCTATCAGCTTTCTTTATATACTTTGTAGCATTGTAAACATTAATAAGTGAAAATAAATAAAAACACGGTCTCAAATTGTAACTTTACGTTATCTTTATTACCAATATCTTCCACAGCTTGCTATAAGAAAATGAAAATACATGTTACCGAGCTGAGCTAAGTCACTCGGTGGTAGTATTAGGGCTGGCCTTCATTGATGTAGTGATACGGTTGTTGTGTGATGCAAATTGTTTTTGTCTTTATTGGCTATCGTGATAATGAATTGAAATAGATGAATCATTGTAGTTTTATGTATACACTGAAAATCGGCATGAGAAAATTACTGGAAAATATAATTAGATAACATTAAACATACTGTATTAGTGTATTAGTGTTATATATGCTACAATTAAATCAGTCAAAACTGATTTTACCCACGCTATGGGCAAAATGAATTTTGTCTAGTCAATATCAGTTTTGACTATACTCTATAGTGAAAACTAGTTGCAGTAATAATAATAATAATGATATAATATAAACGTTTTTCTACTAAATAAATAATTATAAGGTAAATTTAGTTTGGACAAAGTATGTACGTAACTTATGTCAACGATCATTTTGAAAAATGTTTTTGGCCATACATTTGTTAGGAAAAACTAGTTTTTGCTATAGAACTTGGTTTAAAACTGTATTAGCCATGGCGTGTGATTAAAATCACTTTTGAATGGTCAATAGCAGTTATGATTGTAACATTTATATTACAATATATTGAAAAGCGGCATGACAAAATTGCTATACAATTTAATTAGATTAAAATATAATTAGAGATATAGTAGAGATTTTAATCTAATTTAAAAATAAGATTTTAGTTTAAGGCATGAATATCTTTAACCGTTGTCTTAAGGGTAATAATGCGGCTATCCAACCGAGAGTCACGGGTTCGATTTTTGGAAATGGCAACAAACATTAGTTTGAATTGGTTTGCCTTAAATACGTTTAATATGATGACCTTATGAGTGGGCTACATGCATTTTTAAAAACCAATACAATGTAATTTTAAAAGAGGTAGGTACTGTAATTGATTAGGATTTATTTTTAACACAAGACATTTAGTTCAAGAAGTTATTCCCCCCCCCCCCCGAAATTGGTGGTTCGGAAGTCACCTTTCCGGAAGCCGGTGGTTTCCAGGTTAAGTGTTAGAGAGGGCTTCTTAGTCCTAACTTCGCCTGGTAAAATAAGACACCTTTAGTTTACTTTACTTTTATTCCAAGATTTGGTTACATCAACACAACAGTGTTATGTACACACACGGTAACTTGCACTAACATTAAAACTCTTGCAGATGCCAATGTGCTGGTGTACGAGACAGGGCTGGTGAAGTACAAGTGCCCTTCTTGTGACAAGTCTTATCTGCACAAAGGGAACCTCAACAAGCACATCAAGTACGAGTGCGGGGAGCGCAGACCCTTCCACTGCACCGTCTGCAGTTACAGCGCTAAACAGAAGGGCAACCTCAAACGGCACATGAAGAAACATAAGAATTCAGTCATCTCTTCGTGTAAGTGTTGGAAGTAAATAATTTCTCGTTGATGTATCCAGTACGTGTACTGTAGGGCGTACCATCACGGTCGATCATCGGTCTGTGTCATGTATGTAAATTGTTAAGTTTAGCTTCAGTTCACCATCTTAGTCCTAACTTCGCCTGGTAAAATAAGACAACTTTACTTTACTTTTATTCCAAGATTCGGTTACATGAACACACGTTGACTTCCACTAACATTAAAACTCTTACAGATGCCAATGTGCTGGTGGAAGAGACAGGGCTGGAGAAGTACAAGTGCCCTTCTTGTGACAAGTCGTATCTGCACAAAGGTAACCTCAACAAGCACATCAAGTACGAGTGTGGTGAGCGCAGACCATTCCGCTGCACCGTCTGCAGTTACAGCGCTAAACAGAAGGGCAACCTCAAAGAGCACATGAAGAAACATAAGAATTCAGTCATCTCTTCGTGTAAGTGTTGGAAGTAAATAATTTCTCGTTGATGTATCCAGTACGTGTTCTGTAGGGCGTACCATCACGGTCGATCATCGGTCTGTGTCATATGGTTTGTATCATATGTAAATTGTTAAGTTTAGCTTCAGTTCACCATCTTAGTCCTAACTTCGCCTGGTAAAATAAGACAACTTTACTTTACTTTTATTCCAAGATTCGGTTACATGAACACACGTTGACTTCCACTAACATTAAAACTCTTACAGATGCCAAGGTACTGGTGGACGAGACAGGGCTGGAGAAGTACAAGTGCCCTTCTTGTGACAAGTCGTATCTGCACAAAGGCAACCTCAACAAGCACATCAAGTACGAGTGCGGGGAGCGCAGACCCTTCCACTGCACCGTCTGCAGTTACAGCGCTAAACAGAAGGGCAACCTCAAACTGCACATGAAGAAACATAAGAATTCAGTCATCTCTTCGTGTAAGTGTTGGAAGTAAATATTAAGTTCACCTTCTTAGTTCGGTGTAGAATCTGATGTCACACACATGACGCGTGGACGCTGCACTAAGAAGAAAATGAACTGGGGATAAACTTCACATTCAAGTTGTTATCGTCGTCCTGAGATATAGCAATGAGTAAGAGCTTCGTTTTAGAAAAAGCAATATTATTTTAGGAAAATGTTTACAACATTAAGTACGAATTAAATGTTTTAATTATTCGAGTTTCACTCTTGCGGTATCAGGCGGTTATTGTGTATCCTGACTATTTCGAGAATTATAGTTTTCGACTACTTATTATTCTTCCTTTTATTCATACTAGTAAACTCCCTTTTAATCTGTACTCTTTTATTTATGATCTTTAAAATATTAGTTTGTACATGTAAATACACATTTTCTTAAATATTAAACTATACGCCGAAATTAAAGTAAACTAAATAAGTTCATATCTGTTTCAGTGGAATAACTATAAATAACGAGATTTGTTTTACCGTCCTTATGTTGAATATTTTTTATTGGGTCCAGTTTCCAAGCGAGTTTCATAACCTGTACAACACTATAATTTAAATTGCATTAGTCTATTAATTCAAACTTAACTGACCAACTAATTCCATAGAATAACTTAATCATATGTGGTGGTACCATATAGAGCAATGCAAACTGACTAATGCCAATGTTTTATATACATCGATCTCTGTATTTATTTTCTTCCTGTTTGACATGGCTTTGCTTTTATTTGCCGAATACAGTGCACTAAATTTGTTAACTAAATTGTTTATTCCGCGCTTTTCTCATTCCCAATATAACATTACGCATGGTCATGTCGTAATCAGTTTTATTATTACTCAAAATGTGGTTTCCTGGACGCTAAATTACTACTAAATTTAAAGTAAAGTTCTTTCATCTTCGAGATCTAATTTGCAGGACTACTTTATTTAGAATGTTAGATTAGATAGATGAAACATCCATATAGATGAGTAGGAAACTCATGACACTCTTCACAGCATGACAGTTTTGTCGTTGGATTCGTATTTTAGTAATGAATGTCCAATGTATAATTAACTACTATTCAACTACTCCACAAAGTTTGAAGGAGTCCTGTTTCTTCCACAGCGTCAATCCTGATCCAGAGCGAGCACGGCGATGTCCTGGAGTGTCTCATGTGCAAGAAGACTTTCAACACGAAGCTAGAGCTGTGCACTCATCCCTGCAGCGCGAAGAAGAAGAACAACTACTGTTGTCCCTTCTGTCCCTACTCAGCCCGCATCAAGTACATGGTCAGCCATCACATCATGAAAAAACACACGGTCTGAACCTGTCATCGAACGACCCGACAGTGTTAGTTAGAGAACGCGAGTGTTATTATTGTTATGACAGTAGTTTTAGTACAACCTTGCATGCCCTAATATTTAGTGATATTTTTAAGTTTTCTAGAAAACTCACGATGTCTGCCTTCGGGTATTAACGCAATACAGAATACAATCTGTATCACCTTAGTTAATCCAAGAACGTGTTTGGTGTTTTTTACAGTAATTTTCAATGACTAAAATTTAAAATATCGGAAGTAGTGCACACGGTTGTATAAAATAAACAATCGAGCGTTATAAATTTTGGAGCAACAGTAACTACACAAAAGTTACAAATTCATTACGCTATTTGGTATCAGTTTTAAAAGCTCAAACCTAATTTTTAGGACGTGAGTTAGATGCATTCTACGCAACAAATTTTAGATTACTGGTTCTAGTTTCATTAGTTTTATTAAGTATTTGGAATTATAAATTAAGACATTTATTTTTATTGCAATTGAATGATCTCACTACAGCTACTATTTCATATACAAAAGCAACATCAGAAGAAATTCGTAACATGAATTCTAAATGTAATATCCGTACTGTGTATAGCTCATCTAAAAATAAGAAGTTACTTATCGAAATTGAAACAAAAACAATCATCAAGAAACCAAGAATGTAATTAATAAAATTTGACAGTGGATGGAAATAAACTTATATTGGTAGTGTACTTTTAATTATGTCAAGACCTGTTGGAATGAGAATAAAATAACACATTTATAATTTAAAAAAGAAAACATTGAAAATGTAAACATTGTGTGAACATTTAATAACAAAAAAATCATCATATCAATTTTTAATCATCGAGTGTAGTTTTCAAACATTATTCATGGACAACAAGAAACAAAATTGAAAGTTAAAACAAATTATTTTTCACGTTCCGTAAATTTCCTAATGTTATAAATTAAAAATTGTAAACCATATTTTTCACGTGATACTTTTATAATTTATTAGTTTATTATTTTTAGATTTTATATGCATGTGTTCTGATTATATTAACTGATGATGCCTTAACCGGCGAAAGCAATTTTCAAAAACATGTTGTGGAAGTATTAAAAATGCGTTCTGTATTAAAATGTTATTAGTGGACAAAGTCACTATTTGTATGAAGATAAATTGTAATACCGAATACCGCAGAATGATTTAAACTTACCCGGAAGTTTTGGTACGTAGCTTTAAGCATTTAAATATATAATGTTATTTATTACATTTTTTGTTTTCATTGTTAGGCAGCCTGCATGTAGCCTATTATGGTTTGGACTTATAGTTCCCAAGATGTACTTTAATTTATTACTTTTAAGTCAAATATGGGAACAAGTTCAGGTGCGAGAATTTAAAAAAAAAACGTAAAAACATCTTTAACACGTATTAAAGCTTGAAGAATATGTAACTAACACATATGATGTAACTAACACACGCGTGGCAACTCCGCTTAGTTATAAGTTAGTTATACTTGTCTGCTATCTTTATAATTTAAGTTTAGTGCCATGTATAATAGCTGTTTTGTAGTGTAGTACTTTAAAAACCATTAAATAAAAATCACATAATAAATAATATTGAATTATATTTACTCTTAAGCTAGTGATTAAACTATATTGATTCATTTCTGACTAATATTATAACTAATGCTTCCAGGTTTTGGTATTTTATAACCCTAAATAAAGTGTGGCGTTTAGTACTAAGTCTGTTTGTCTGATTATTTACAAAGTACAACCCGACATTGATTATTCACCTGTCATTATAGTATCGTTGTGTTAATGTATTAATAAGTGAGGCGGGCAAGAGTGGGTAGGTGATGAAGGAAAGGTGTTGAAGAAACAAGAGTAAAGGAGATTAGAAGCATCGTAGAACGGTGTAGTTGATGAAGGAGCATGAGTACAGAATAATTATGGAGTATGAGTGTGAATTATTTACACATGCTATTAATTGTTTCAAATAGATTCTAAAGACTGGTTAGGTGTTAAAAACTCATGAACACCAACACAAGGAGACACAAACACTAAAAGAAAGTATAAACAGATTTTAGGAAAGGATTAAATAAATGCATCACTAGCTGGTATATTTACGCTTGAAAACAATATTTTTTTTATTTTGATTGTTTAAATTACTTGTACTAATGTATTGCAAGTTTAACTTTCAGGTTAAATTCATATTCCAATAACCTTCATGAACCAAGGTCCGTAGTATAGCCACCTTACGCTGTAGTCTTGTGATTCACAGCTGGTGCAATTCAGTTTTTTGTAGTGGGAGAGACCAGTGCGGGGAGGAAGTTAGGAAATTCATCCCCTTCCATGAAGACTGCATATGGTATACCCTCTCATGATTGTTATATCAAATCATTACAAGTATAATGAATGTAAGCTGTAATAATAATTATTTTAGAACTGCAGTATAACATTGCTATGATTTGCAGGTGGTGTGCCGGTAAATCTTGAGATTAATTTCAATTGTGATTGATGTCATGGATTTACCCACTTGTGCCACTAGTAGTAGACTGCATAGATTGTACTTTTTTGCACTTATGTTATATAATAATTTTGTTTATTTTTCCACCAGTATATCACAAAAACTGTTATTAGTGGACCCCGCTGACAAGTTCTAACTTAGCGGGGCCAAATGCATGTATGATTGGTGAATAAATGGATATTAACTTCCTTTGTTCGCCAGGTTACAGTTTGTACCAGCCAGATATTACGAGTTGTGACAATTAAGATAGAGAGGGAGACTTGATACTTACGTCCTCTCTGACAATAAGAGCAGACGACATGCCTGTTTGGTGCTATTTGTAACAACTTTATTATCCACTAATTTAACTTAATACCCATTTTGACGTTTGCAAAAATCTTTATTAATTCAATTGAGTTACGATATAATTGACTACGTGTCCATTTCATGAGGCACCCTTAATATTTTATTGTTCCTTGGTCACTAATTATTATCCATTGATATCTTCCGCTAATTTAATCTATCATTTAACAAATTGTCTCTAGAATAAACGTAATTGTTTATTCTCAAATTGTGTGCAATGATGTGAAACCTAATGGCTTTACATTCTTTCAATTATAATAAAGGAAAACTTTTCATAACTGCCTCGTAACTGTTTTACTACATTTAATGTATAATTTATTGTTGACATGTATTAATGAATGTATTTACTATCGTTCCAGATTACATAGTAGTGAAGGACGGTGAAGGGCTGAAGTACCAGTGTCCTACTTGTGATAAGACTTATATGTACAAGTACAACCTCCTGAAGCATCGTAGGTTTGAGTGCGGTGATCAGAGACCCTTCAGCTGTTCTTTGTGCCCTTACAGTTCCAAGCAGAAGGGCCACGTCAAACGACACATGTTCAACATACATCGAGATGTCTGTAATACCAGGGAACAAACGACATGTTGAGGACACAACAACTATTACTAAATACAAACCGTAAATATCACTCTTATAACTTATTATTTCTTTATGGTCAAAATGTGGAATGCCGAATACAATGGATATACTTAGCTCAGTTCCACCAACGAATGGTCATATTTCAGGTATGATTACCTGTTTCTTGGAATCGCACACGTATCCCGTCCCTTTTCCTTTTTTGTGTTTCTCGCAGTTTTCTTCACTCAATACATTTCCCTTTTTTGCCCTTCTTCGAGTAATAAATTTCTTGCTAGTTTATAGGTCGGCAGATTCCATACGGTCCTCGGCCTGACGATGCGCAGTAGCCTACTGCTCATGTGGAGTGGAGGGGGAAGTCGCGAGCTCAGTCTGTGAGACGGCTCCCACCTCCTTGCCAGCCGTGGTTCCCCTCTCGCGTAACTTGGAAACCACATGGAATCTCTCGGCCTGTAAACTTCTGACATTTTCTGTTTTTCAATTTGCAATACCATAATAATTTTGTATAACTCTAAGTATATGACAAATTGTAATCATGTATTGTCTTGTACATGTTACCAACTGATAATTTATTATTGATTAGTTTTTAAGCGTTATATTTGCTAGTTTTCATAATTGAAACATTCAGATAACTTTGTAGAGTTTATTTTGTAATAACAAAAAATAACTTGAACGCTGTACCTGGAAGTTTATTTATAAACATTAGTGTTATAACATGAAATGTTACACTATCTATTCTATAGTTTAGTATTTTATTTTAAGTAAAGCAACTTTTATGTTTGGAACTTATTATACTATATATTATTTGAACATCAGATTTATTTTCAGGCAATAAACAATTTGTAACTTTTACAGATTGATTTACAACAGTTTTTTGTGTATTAAGATTTCTTTTACTTGTGTTCAATAAATTAATTTATATGGAGGATTTGTTGTAGATATCTTGTGATTATATCTCTGATATTAAATTTTATAGAGAATTGTGAATCTTTTTTGAATGTATTCCCATCTCACCATAAAACGCACACTTTAGGTGATAAATTACCCAAACCACTGAATAATATCGCTTAGTAACACAGATACTAATCCATCGTTAAGAAACTATTTAAATAGGTAAATTAAATTTTTTTTTAACTCCAGTACTGTAGTAATATGAATTTTTGGTAGGTACTAGAAAAAAGTTGAAATATATACACGTAATTTAAAATTCTAAAAAATGACTATTGAATTTATGAAAAGATAATAGAACAACTACTGTCTGCCTAAAAATGACGAAGATTTGTGTATTCCTAAGTTAAAAGGTCAAGGAGTTTAGAGGTACAATAAAACAAAAAAGAGATAATATAAAGCGTACAAATATTTTGAAAATCCATTTAACCAATCCCTTCCAATTCCATCAAAGAAATTTCCAATTCTCTGAACAGTTGTTCAGAGGTTATAAATAAACCGTTTCTTGATTGATGTGCTTTCTGTAGGGTACAAAGTGGTCCAGAGGGAGAGCGGAGTGGAGAAGTTTCAGTGTTCCTTCTGCGAGAAGGTTTACGCCCACAAGTGTTCTTTGTTCAAGCACCAGAGATACGAGTGTGGCGACCAGAGACCCTTCAGCTGTACCCTGTGTTCCTATAAGGGTAAACAGAAGTCCACCCTTAAACTGCACATGTTCAACAAACACAAGAAAGAGTTTAAATGATAATAATATGTTGCAATACGAATTGAACATAATTGCATTAACAGGTATGATTGTACATGTCTTTTTATCATGGTCCATTGTCATACTCATAAAATATTTCAGTGTGCATTTTGTTATTTTAACTCTGTTTTATTAAGGTCATGAGTAACCTCAAAATTATGTTTATTTATGTTTTTGGATTATTGAATTCTTATTTTATTTCTGTATATTTGATTATCTTTGTTATTAGAAATAAATTCCATAATGGAGTATTTAGTTAATTTCTGTTTATTTTAATTATTATACTGATTACTGATACTTTTATAGCGTTAATTAATATAATTATGAGTTTGTTATAGCTGTTATGGTGAGAGTGATCTTTGTATTAAGAATCCGTTATGGTTGTTGTCCTTTTTTCAGTTTATTTTAAAACGCTAAGTGGGCATTCAAATACGAGTAGCTTAGGTCTTTACAAGAAATACAGTTTTAATATTTACTTAGATGGTCATCTCTTTGTAAATTCTAAATCTCCTTATCTATTATTTCTAGTATTATAGGTAGTTATCAGAATTTCAATTATGAAATTTCACAATAAAGTTACTGATATACTATGAGAAAAAGGTATTTTATATGTTTCCTACGTACTATTAATATTAAAGATGTGATTACAAGATTAATATTTTATAATTTGAATAAATAAATATATTTTCTTGATTTTGTGTGTCATTAATATTTTATAATTTGAATAAATAAATATATATTTTCTTGATTTTGTGTGATTTAGAGTATTTCTTTATCTTAGCGTGTGCAAGGATTTGATCTTAACGTTTTAAAATATCCTGTGACACAATGTGACATTTCTGAATCTCTCATTTAATCGAAACTACCTGAATTATAATAAACACAACGTGATAGGACCGTTACGTTAATACACTAAGTCGAGTTGTAACTACTCGTACGTTACAACCTTTCCCCAAGTTCACTTGTCAACAGTATTGTTTAACTGACATATAGTGGACACTATTTCTCCTCTTATTCTTCACTTAATTAGTAAATAAAATTAAATATTTTGAGAGATTATTAGGCTAATTATTTAAGTAGTTATTATATTCGCCCACTCCCTGTGATGAGGCTTGCTCACAGTGTCACCTTCTGTGTGACAAAATGTCGTCCTGTAGTGTAACACGTGGAAGAACACACTGAAGAATTTCAATCACTGTCAACTTTTATTCGTCCTTTTATAAATGGGTAATTAATAATTACTAATAAGATTAATAATTTAATTAATCCGAAGCACCTGATTCGTCTCTAACGTATTGTCACTTCAGTCTTAAAAGTCTTACAATCGTTATTTCACCTTACAGACATTTCTTGTTTTGTAGTTAGCCTTTGACGCCATCAAATATTTATATAAAAAAGAGTATTTTATTCCATTTGGTAATTATGAATTTATGGTTTGCACACGACAAAGTTTTTCCTAGATATAAATGCTAACTTTTAACTGTCTTTGCAGATTTCACCATCATCACAGACCACGATGGATGCTTGGCTTACCAATGTATCTCCTGTAGCGAAACTTTCTACTACAAAAACAGTTTCCTGAGTCACAAGACTTTCAACTGTATGGGGGATCGCACCTCCTTCTTCGCGAACCTGTCACTGAAACGGAGACCTACAAGACCCAGAAAGAACCGAGAGGCAGCACGTAAGCGCAAACAAGGTATGGCATATTTGTTTAATTCAAGAATTTCTCATATCATTTACATTAATAATTATTTTTATATGATATTGCATGAATATTTTTAATATAAATGAACGCCCGATTGAAATGTGCTAGAGCTGATAAATATGAAAATATACAAATGAACCAATGAAAACCAGTCATTTTAAATGAACGTGTAGCATACTCATATTAACATGCTCTTTTATGTTTTGTTTTGTATGAATACAAACCCAATAATATCTATAATATAAAAATGAAACTGTTCGTGTGTAACAGCATCACTCACAAACGGCTGGACGGATTCGCCTAATTTTTTTTTTAATTTGTTCGTCTTGATCTGTAGAAGGTTATAGGATACTTTTTATCCCTTTCCCGATTCAGGATTCCGCCCCACTGGTTACAGAAATACCCGTAAGAAATGCATTGCAGCAAACATATGTTATTAAGTGAAAGAGTCTTTTCAAATTTTTAATCAGCTGTTCTTTGTAAACATATATAATGCGACAAAAAATATATTTATATATAATTTAATTACTACACTTATAGTTTTTAAAGCATAGTAATATATATAAATGAATGTTTGTGGGTTTCTCCTTTATAGACTCAGAAACTATTGGACCGATCACTATGAAAATTTGTATTTATTTGTATTTTTCTATGTAGAAGGTTTATATGCAATGCCCATTGATGTAACTCACCACCAGGCTGTACTGCAAGATATAAAAGTTATCAAAGCGCCTGCACATTATAAACTGCAATTACGACACAGTTACGTATATTAAATAGCCAAACACTATTTGAAGGCAAAGAAATATACGGGCAAAGCTTAAGAGACGCGTGCGAAGCGCGGGAAACAGCTAGTTCTAATATATAATCTTAAAAACACGTTAAAATATAAGAACAATGTTTTCTAAAACTATTTCATAACTCGTACAGTTAATATTGAGTTTGTTTAAATCCGCAAAACAGGAAGCTACTTCAGTTTTATCATTTATAATATAACGTTTTGGTAACAAATATGGACAATTTTTTCAAATGCTGCAGGGATTATGAACTCTTGCTATGTACGTTAATTGGAAGCTCATTGTTTGTACCTTACATCTTAATGAAAAGAAAATAAAAGAAAATTTGAGATATCTGTATTTTCCCAGCCGTTCCAGTTGACATTCCAGTACTGGCAAGGTTCCAGTGTCTCCAGTGCACACGAGTGTACACACACCTGAGATCACTCAAGGTCCATCAGCGCAAGAGAAGACACCGAGGAGTCATTAACTTGGATCAGAACTTAGTTCAAAGTTCCAGTTTGTAATTATCGTATATGTTAAAAAAATGTGAACATTCTTTTCCCCTTACCCAATAGCGTAGTGTAGTGGGCACAGTGTTATCGCGAGATAACCGAATCAAGCAACGTAGAACGTGGCTGCTGCTGGGATGGGTGACCGCTGAGCGATCCTGTCCTTGCCAGCAGCCCGCCTGCCCGGACGTTGGCGGTGGTTCGGAAATCACCTTTAAGCCGTTGGTCCCCAGGTTAAGTGTTAGAGAGGACTTACTTTACTTTATTGTTTTACTTGTATCCGTCACTATCAAGTACAGATGAGTATCAGGAAATATTGTAAACACGTACCTTAAATAAATCGTATTACAAAATATGCGACAAGGCCTACCAAATTATAAGCTGTCTAAAAAGTGGATCTTGCTGTAATTTTAAATCTAGCCAAAACTCTTGTCTTTTTCCAGAAAAATAACTTTTTTGCACAAGAAGCATTGAAATTATATTAGACCCAAACCACCATATTTAAAGCTAATCCATAATATTGTGAGTGCCATACTTTTACATTTATATTAGCTCTATTTAAATATTTAAATTTACGTGTTTTATATGTTTGCAGTGTGATTAAAAGTATGGATACACTCTGATTAGTTTTTGATGGATAAAGATGAAGAGATGGAACTCGGGACACCTTTCTATGAAATAGAAGTGAACTTTTTAGTGTCTGTTACAACATTGACCATTTCCCCAAAATGGGATTTTGGTGGGGGAGGAGGGGGCGGCTCTAAAGTTTTAAATGTAAAATCCCATAAAGTGACACCTCATTTGAAAGGTATTGATAAAAGGAAAACAGTGAAAACTAGAGCTTTCTATCTCAACCAATGGTACACCTATTTGGGGGAAATGGTTCGCTTTTGTTTCCTAGAGGGATGTCCTGAGTTTCATTTGTCTATCTTTGTCCATTTATGTCTTGTCCATTTATCTTTGTCCATTGAGCAGGATCCATCCATCCGTTTAACTTTATTAACTTCAGTGAGCTGCCATTTTGTACTGGGTTGAGGTAGAAAACTCTAGTTTCCACTGTTCTTCTTTATCAGTACCTTTCAAATGAGTTGATAAGGAGAGCGCATGATAAACATGCCACAGTTGAGAGGTATCAGTTGTTTGTTGCTCCTGGCTGGGCAGGTGTACCTTTAAAGTGGTCGTGCTTGCTTATTAATTGACAGATTTCGTTTAAACAAGTACAGTTAGAATTGTAACAAAATTGTTCAAATAGTTGTTGTCTAGTAAACTTTTTTAATATACTGGAATTTTTGTTATTTGACTAAGTTTTTTTCAAAAGATACCATTTCGCTAATTAAAAAGAAAATAACACAATTATTTTTTTAATTTTCCTCTTATCTATTCAAACCTATGTGCCAAATTTGCTTTCTGTAGCTTAACTAGTTTGGGAGATAAAATGGCGGCTAGTAGCTAAACGAGACATTTCTCGACCTACATGTATATGATATTTTTGGTTTAAAATATGAATACTATCGTCCACAGAAGTTTGGCAAAGTTCCACAAAGACGATGCTCATCTTTTGCCAAAAAATAGCAGTCTCAATTGTGTCTACATGTGATCATGCAACTATTTGCGGACTATTTTTAAATGGTACAAGTTCCTTTTAGCACATAACGAAGCAAACTTCATAAATAGAAGGTCAAAAAAAAATTAACGGTTTCATATTTTTCATGTGCCTTATCTATTTCTTGCACATGATATGATTTATTGGTCAATGACTTAACTTATGATCATTTACAAGTTCAATTTTATAACGTAACATGTAATGTTACACTCATGTCCTTTTAACACTTTAAATTGCTTTACGATTATTACTTAACAAACCACTTAAATATATATATATTTATTTATTTATTTATGATACATATATGATTTATTACATATATATATATATATATATATATATATATATATATATATATATATATATATATATATATACTATACTTAAGCCCTTGTTAACGTTGTTGATTTTACAAATTTTATTATTTTTATTGTTGTAGATTTTATAATGTTTCATGTATTGTTTGGAATGTTATGTATATGAATATTATGTTATGTTATGTAATGTGATGTAAATGTTGTACATGTTATATAAAATAGGGTTTATAGTAATGCAAGGACCTTCTATTAAACCTACTGTTTACGAAACTCTGAAATAATGTAACACGAGTGTGCTAGCCATCGAATTGCTTATTGTATCGTTATATTTAGCATAGTGTGACTTGTAATAAAACATAAATAACAGTTGTGTTTGAATGTATTGCTTCCGTCACAATTGTACCGTGTTGTCCTGTTCCCAGTCCTAATACTGAATGAGAACATTTCCATCTTATAACTTATAAACAAACACTCTAATAATAATTACGTTTTATCTGTGGGAGGCCTTTCGTCGTGAATGATAACATCATTAGAACCATACAACTGAAAACGAAATGCCTCTCAAAAATTAAATTTAATTACTATTAGACTGTTTTTTCCAGATTAATTAATTACATACAATAAGAAAGAAGTTAATTTGTTAAAAATGTAAAATAATCGACACTTTTTATATAAACAGTTAACTATACGCATTCCATTTTAAGTGCTTTCATTTAATAAAGCATTAACTGTTTGACTGGAGTTGAAGTAATATGTAAATATGAGATGTGAGTCCTTGCAACTGGAACTATGTCGGCACAAGGCTAACTGGAACACTGGAACAGTCACGACAACCTTTACAACGGTACTGGAACAACGGTACTGGAGCGATGAAATAACTGGGACACTATGTGTTACATGGAGAATAAAGAGGTTGAACTTATTATTCCCACCTATCATCTCCTTCCTCTGATCCCCTGCTATCCCGGGACACATTATGTGTCTGTATTAATATTAATGAATAATATGTATGTATTAATAATACTCCTCTATATTCATGTTATTTTCGTAATAATTATCCTTATATGTTTTTATTATAAATAATTCAGGACTCACCTTTAACTATACATATAATTTTACTGTTTTGTGAGAAAGGTTCAAAAATATAAATTACGTTTGTTTTCCTTCAGGGGAACAACAGTTCCTGGAATTCTCAGATTCCCTGCTTAAGATCGCCCAGAAGAAGAGCTTCCCGTGCCCGGCTTGTGGGAAGAGCTATAAACACAAGAACAGTCTGAACAAACATCAGCGGTACGAGTGCGGTGACTTGCGACCGTTCTGCTGCAACCTCTGCCCCTTCACGTCCAAACACAAAGTTAGCCTTCGCCTGCACATGTTGAGAATACACCAGCAGCACACTGACGTCGCTCAGGAGTGAACAAACACCAGCGGTACGAGTGCGTACCTTGCGACCGTTCTGCTGCAACCTCTGTCCCTTCACGTCCAAACACAAAGTTAGCCTTCGCCTGCACATGTTGAGAATACACCAGCAGCACACTGACGTCGCTCAGAAGTGAACAAACACCAGCGGTACGAGTGCGGTGACTTGCGACCGTTCTGCTGCAACCTCTGCCCCTTCACGTCCAAACACAAAGTTAGCCTTCGCCTGCACATGTTGAGAATACACCAGCAGCACACTGACGTCGCTCAGGAGTGAACAAACACCAGCGGTACGAGTGCGTACCTTGCGACCGTTCTGCTGCAACCTCTGTCCCCTCACGTCCAAACACAAAGTTAGCCTTCGCCTGCACATGTTGAGAATACACCAGCAGCACACTGACGTCGCTCAGAAGTGAACAAACACCAGCGGTACGAGTGCGTACCTTGCGACCGTTCTGCTGCAACCTCTGCCCCTTCACGTCCAAACACAAAGTTAGCCTTCGCCTGCACATGTTGAGAATACACCAGCAGCACACTGACGTCGCTCAGAAGTGAACAAACACCAGCGGTACGAGTGCGTACCTTGCGACCGTTCTGCTGCAACCTCTGCCCCTTCACGTCCAAACACAAAGTTAGCCTTCGCCTGCACATGTTGAGAATACACCAGCAGCACACTGACGTCGCTCAGAAGTGAACAAACACCAGCGGTACGAGTGCGGTACCTTGCGACCGTTCTGCTGCAACCTCTGCCCCTTCACGTCCAAACACAAAGTTAGCCTTCGCCTGCACATGTTGAGAATATGCACCAGCAGCACACTCACGTCGCTCAGAAGTGAACAAACATCAGCGGTACCTTGCGACCGTTCTGCTGCAACCTCTGCCCCTTCACGTCCAAACACAAAGTTAGCCTTCGCCTGCACATGTTGAGAATACACCAGCAGCACACTGACGTCGCTCAGGAGTGAACAAACACCAGCGGTACGAGTGCGTACCTTGCGACCGTTCTGCTGCAACCTCTGCCCCTTCACGTCCAAACACAAAGTTAGCCTTCGCCTGCACATGTTGAGAATACACCAGCAGCACACTCACGTCGCTCAGAAGTGAACAAACACCAGCGGTACGAGTGCGGTGACTTGCGACCGTTCTGCTGCAACCTCTGCCCCTTCACGTCCAAACACAAAGTTAGCCTTCGCCTGCACATGTTGAGAATACACCAGCAGCACACTGACGTCGCTCAGGAGTGAACAAACACCAGCGGTACGAGTGCGTACCTTGCGACCGTTCTGCTGCAACCTCTGCCCCTTCACGTCCAAACACAAAGTTAGCCTTCGCCTGCACATGTTGAGAATACACCAGCAGCACACTGACGTCGCTCAGAAGTGAACAAACACCAGCGGTACGAGTGCGGTACCTTGCGACCGTTCTGCTGCAACCTCTGCCCCTTCACGTCCAAACACAAAGTTAGCCTTCGCCTGCACATGTTGAGAATACACCAGCAGCACACTGACGTCGCTCAGGAGTGAACAAACACCAGCGGTACGAGTGCGTACCTTGCGACCGTTCTGCTGCAACCTCTGTCCCCTCACGTCCAAACACAAAGTTAGCCTTCGCCTGCACATGTTGAGAATGCACCAGCAGCACACTGACGTCGCGTAGGACTGAACCCATGGTTATTAGAACCTCCAATCCCATCTGAGTGATACATTGAAGTAGACATTTCATAATGTTATACACAGATGCTGGTTGGTTGTGTGTATCCTGTATCGTCGGAGAAGACTTTATTGAATTGATCATTTAAGATTCATTTGGTCAGTTATTTTATTTTTACTATACACCTTCTCTACTGTGTATTTTCCATAACAATAAATCAATCAGCAACCAGTTAAGAGAACAATGTTCGATGATCTAAGAGGAAACCAAGTTGAAATGTCCACACCCCTTAGTTTGGAGATGTTAACATTAATAGTTATGTTTTAAAATTAAAAATAAAAACTTATTATTTTGAAAATATAAGATCTCAAAGTCACTTATTGTTATTCTGAATTGTCTTTTCATTAACTGTGCTTTAAAATACGGGTAATCTTATCTAATATGTGAGCGCGTAACGGAGCTAATAATAACTTTCTACTCGATAATACTCTGATAGTGCTAATCAGCAGTTTATATTGTCAAAGGATTTCTGGCGATAGTTATATTAAACGTAATGCACAGTGATGGAAGTATTTCTTTTCCTTGTTTTCCTAATATATTAAGTCTTATAATATATAATCCGTGTTTATGACGCTTTATTGGTAATTACTTCTACCAGATTTTCTGTCTCGAGGTATTCGCTTTTCGAATATAAATTTTGAATGTACGCTTCTTCTAATACAGATGACTAGAAATCATTTTAAAGCTAAAATAATTGTTGTGAAATCGAGTCTATGAATTGCAAATGGTGTTGAATTATTCATTAATGTATTTCAAAGCTTGGAAACAAAATAGTATTTAAGGATATGTAGATTACTTGCCAATTAATAAACAAAATAATTTACTTGTTAAAAATAAAGGAGTTTATTAATAAAAATAACAAAATAAACTAAAATTTCTCAGTTTAGACATTTTATAATCAAGATAACGAAAATCAATGAATTAAAATAGTATCTCTCTCACACACTTCTTGTGGTTTCTAATATAAATGTCTGCTTTCCTCAACTTATAGAGCAGTACTTTAATAAACATTTGGCTTCAGTGTATATTGATTATCTTTTAATACTTCTTTCTGAATGTTATCTATATTCTATCTGATTTGATTGAAAGTATCTATGGACAGAACAACAAGTTACCAGAATTTTACGCGATATAAAGCACATTTTATAAAAAGGCAACGTAAAACATTTTGAATTAGTTTACATGAAATACTGGGACATATACAAATATTCAAAAGTGAGTCGCAAAATACAAATCAATAATGTTTTTCATTATTTACTTACTCCGTGAAGTCCAGCACAATCAAGTAGGGAGTAATAAGCGCAGGTTTACACACCGAGCAAGTCTTAGCCGGAAAACAAACAACAAGAACCTCGAACAACTGACCTCTCGAACCCCTGCCCTCGCCACGGTCGCGAACAACTGACAGTAATTTAATTTACGGTAATTCCTTTTGAGAGTCTGATTTCCGAGAGCAATCACAGTGAAACACAAAACAAAACTACGCCCCACAATAACATTAACTTTACAAACGGTACAAGTAAATAAAAATTGTGTAACAAAAAGTTTCAGATGTTAAGTTACCTTTTTACTGAGTATTTAAATATATTTTTTATAAGACTAATTTTATAAATGGTAAAGTATCCTTCATTTTAAAATTGTATTTCAATACAATAGCTATTATAGGCTATCAAGCACTTAGTCTTTCTTAATAAGTATTAAATTATTATGTTTTGGAATAAAAACATAATGTAATAGGCTACTTTGTAAAAGCTGTAACTGATTAATATTAAGAAGAGGGCCACTATCGTATTATTGTTATTTCTATCATCCTTACAGAATGTATAACTGTATCTATAGAACAGTCCTTATAAGAACGACCACTTGTGTGTTGCAGGGTTCTCGATAGTTGAGGACGAGTCAGGTACGAAGCGGTACCGGTGCGACTCCTGCTGTCGTTCTTACACCCACAAACGTTCTCTGACCAAGCACAAGCGCTACGAGTGTATAACTGTATCTATAGAACAGTCCTTATAAGAACGACCACTTGTGTGTTGCAGGGTTCTCGATAGTTGAGGACGAGTCAGGTACGAAGCGGTACCGGTGCGACTCCTGCTGTCGTTCTTACACCCACAAACGTTCTCTGACCAAGCACAAGCGCTACGAGTGTATAACTGTATCTATAGAACAGTCCTTATAAGAACGACCACTTGTGTGTTGCAGGGTTCTCGATAGTTGAGGACGAGTCAGGTACGAAGCGGTACCGGTGCGACTCCTGCTGTCGTTCTTACACCCACAAACGTTCTCTGACCAAGCACAAGCGCTACGAATGCGGTGATCTCCGTCCTTTCTCCTGTAATGTCTGCAGCTACACGTGCAAACAGAGGGCGCACCTGAAGATACATGTTACCAAGAGGCATTACAGACTCTAGAGTTGGCGTTGTGGATGCTGACTATGATTTTGTTGTTTAAGAGAGTGATCTTTCTTCGTTTGGGTTAATTTTGATGACAATTTCAAAGTCAACCATTTAAAATTGAAGAGCGTTTCACTAAAAATAGGACATAGCCAACTGTAGGAATTTTAGCCAGTTTTATAGCAAGGCTAAAAAACTCATAAGGCCTGGAAAATTCAATATAAATTAAGAACATTTATTCTTTAACCTGGAAAACCAAGGTTCTTCTCAAATATATTTGAAATACATGCCACAAGAAAACATACTCTTATTATCAGCGGTTTTTCATTAGACTGAAAGTTTTAAAAAGTACTATTTGTAATGTTTTCAAAAAATGTTGGATAGTATGTGATACTATTTTGTCTTCAGAGGAAATGTCTGAAAGAATTATTGTCAAAATAAAAATAAAAATAACCCAACCGAAAATTGTTTTCACCAACTTAATGTTAAATGAAGAACAAAAATAAATCAAGCAAACAAAAGTAACCTTACTTTCATCTTTCTTCTTCTAGTTTGTAACCATTTGGATGAATGTGTTGCATTTGAACATTATTTATAATAAAAACGTGTAATTTTACAAACTTGTACTGTAGGTTAGATTTATTTCAAATGAAATCAAATCTTTTTTACTGCGAGTCAGTCTTCTAATTGGACGGTCTCCCAGTCGAATGCCAAAAACTCACCTGCATTATAGAATGCTTGTGACACCAAGAGGCGTTTAGGCGAGTCTTTAACGCCTTAGGCGTTGGGGCATCTTTAATTGAATTGGGCAGTATGTTGAGGAAATGAACCTGCGAAGGCAGGCATTCATAAACCACCGTTCTGTGTCTCCCAGTTCAGTAGTTAGCTCTGCCACGTGTCTCATACATGTGTATGTCTCGACCTCTGGTTAAGGCACATTTACTCATACAAAACAAAGTTGTTTCCAAAATGTAGAGGCACGGCAGAATCAACAGCTGCAATTTCTTGAAAGCTTCCCTGCACGACTCTCTAAATTTGATTTTGGCGTTTATTCGAATTGCTTTTTTTTAAGTCTGAATGCTCTTTGAAACTGTGTGTTTGCGCAAGCTCCCCAAAGGACCACACTGTAAGCCAGATGGGGGTAAATCAGTCCATAATACGCCGTAATCAGTACCTGACTATGGCAGTATTTGGCTAAAGATCTCAGAACAAAAATTCCAGCGCAGACTTTGGCGCAAACTTAGTCAATATGCTCATTCCAAGTCAGCCCTCGATCAAGGTGCATTCCTAGGAATTTTGAAGAGCTGACTTCTTCCAGTGTGGAGTCATCTAACAAAATGGCAGACCCACACTGGTTGCCTGCAGTGCGCAAGGCAAAATTCAAAACGTTGGTTTTTGAAGAGTTTGTTGTAAGATTGAGGCTGTGAAAGTATTGGACACAGATGTTGATGCCAACAAAAGCCTGTTGTTCCAACTTGATGTTCCATTGAAAAAGAGAGTCGTATCATCGGCAAACTGCACTAATTTTCCATGCAGAAGCGATGATTTTAGATCATTGACGTAAAGCAGGAAAAGCACAGGACTGAGGATGGATCCCTGAGGGACTCCGTAACTCAGTTCTATTTTTTCGGACGACTTACTAGATATCTGAACAACCTGGGATCTGTAAGTTAGAAACGAGCTAAGCCATTTCAGATGCACGCCTCGAATACCGTGAGACTCAAGTTTGTCAAGCAGTGTACCGTGGTCAACGCAGTCGAATGCTTTGGACAGGTCTAAGAACACACCCATTGTGTGGTTACGATATTCAATCCCCTCTACAATCATACATCATTTATTGGTAATTAATTTTCAAAATATATAGCTATAGATTTATTAGATTCAAAGTTGGACCATTGTATCAAATCATCAAAGGAAAACAGCTATGCTCGTACCTTTATATGGACAAGGAACCGATAGATGGGGTATATTCTCGTTACTTTCTATTTCTGAAAACACTAAGGAATTTGAAACTATTTAAAGTACAGACTATGGCTTTTTACATAATATTTTTATTGGCAGTTATGGTTATAATTATTATGACCTCAGGGAAAGGATTGCTGGTATATTTAATATTATATTTTAATGTGTTTAATAGCAATTATTTTATTATTTTTATAACTTATTAATGACTTGATTAATTATTGACTTATTAATACCTTGAAAATGCCAGTTATGATGATACTTGTTGTGGCGTATAAAATGGCAACAATGAAGATGTATTATACAAGTCGCTTTCACATCAATTTACTATGTTTATTTTAACATATGAGCTTTTTATTTTGCTCAGTATTTTAAATTTTATAATAATTTGTATTTATTGTTACACATTGTTAAAGCAGTCGTGTTGATTTTTTGTTTATATTTAAATTATTGCTTTCTATTTTGTTTTTCTATAGAATATATTTTGTAAATCTGATCCTAAACGAAAAATAACACTTACTGACTACCACATTTTAAAAGTTTTAGTTGTATATGCGTAGGCGTAAATAATAATACTAGAATTATATAGAGTGCTCTATTGTGACCAAATTATTTATTTGTTTTTTAATAAAATCCTACGCATAACAATGTTTTGTTCACTTATTGATAGTCTGCAACCTTACTCGCCAAATCGTTGCAATTATTTAAACCTTTCACCTCTTGTAATCATGCTTCAAAATATTTCATGAAAGCGCATGAAATTTAGTATATTCCTTTCCTTGCTTCTAAAACCGATAGGGAGTGGCAAAAAACCTATATATATATATATATATATATATATATATATATATATATATATATATATATTAGTAACTTTTTAATTGACACGGCGTATATAATGATACTGTATGTGTCAAATGGGCAATCGAGAGTGATTCGAACACAATATGAATTTCTTCAAACACTAAAGGTACACTCAGCGCCATCATACAGTCTAACTTGATGTCATGTACTGAATACAGCGCGACACTAGCGAATTCTGGTGCCTGGTGCTAGTATTAACCTCGGTGAGACGTCTAGCTTTGGATTGTATTTGGTTCTTTCTTTCGCTCAATTTAATTACAACACAACCCCGATTATGTTTTAATTCCATTTTGAATTTTAAGAGCCGGCTGCACTTGCGGTAATCTTGCTTTAAACCCCATAAGAATAATGTTAAACTTGTGCAAGCCACTACCTCACTTATTATTATTGTAGAATTGTGGTTGTAGAAATATAACTAGTACGTATTCCAACCCTTTTAGTTTCCTCGGTATTTTGTATTGTTTATTCTGAAAAACGTCTCAAACGTTCTTGTACTTTATTATTTAAACCCAAAAACTGTACAAAATTTACACGAAAAACTAAAATGCAGTATTCAACAATGCGTATTAATAATACCTTTAAAATGAGACAACCCACAACGCTACAATAAAAACTAAGGCAGTAAAAGTACATGATGTTTAACATTACTCTTATGAGGGAACTCGCGCTTTTACTTTTACGCGGCTCTTAAGAGTGAAAAATAAAGAAATCTTTACAAACAAATTACATGTGACGATCTAATATACATGGTTGTGATGATACATCAGTTTCTCTCACAGCACTCCGCTGGCTAGTTGCTAGCCGTTAGCAAAACACTAATTTGATAGTCCTTAAACCTTTTGTGTCGTGATATGTATTATTATACTGACCGTCCAACAGTCTGTGTGGTGGACCTTGATAAAAAGTTCCTAGGAGACGTGGTACATATATCTTAGTCCAAGGAACATCTGTATTGATTTTGGGATGAAATGGTCCTACAGAGTTGAAACGTGGTACATAGGTTTCTCTTAGTCCAAGGAACAACTGTATTGATTTTGGGATGAAATAGTCCTACAGAGTTGAGACGTGGTACTTAGGTTTCTCTTAGTCCAAGGAACAACTGTATTGATTTTGGGATGAAATGGTCCTACAGAGTTGAGATGTGGTACATAGGTTTCTGTCAGTCCCAGGAACAACTGTATTGATTTTGGGATGAAACGGTCATAGAGAGTTGAGACGTGGTACATAGGTTTCTCTTAGTCCAAGGAACACCTGTATTGATTTTGGGATGAACAGGTCATAGAGAGTTGAGACGTGGTACATAGGTTTCTCTTAGTCCAAGGAAAAACTGTATTGATTTTGGGATGAAAAGGTCATAGAGAGTTGAGACGTGGTACATAGGTTTCTCTTAGTCCAAGCAACAACTGTATTGATTTTGGGATGAACAGGTCCTAAGAGTTGAGACGTGGTACATAGGTTTCTCTTAGTCCAAGTTAACAACTGTATTGATTTTGGGATGAGAAGGTCATAGAGAGTTGAGACGTGGTACATAGGATTCTCTTAGTCCAAGGAACAACTGTATTGATTTTGGGATGAGAAGGTCATAGAGAGTTGAGTCGTGGTACATAGGATTCTCTTAGTCCAAGCAACAAATGTATTGATTTTGGGATGAACAGGTCCTAAGAGTTGAGACTTGGTACATTTGATTTCTCTTAGTCCAAGTAATACTGTATTGATTTTGGGATGAAAGGGTCATAGAGAGTTGAGACGTGGTACATAGGTTTCTCTTAGTCCAAGGAACAACTGTATTGATTTTGGGATGAAAAGGACCTAGAGAGTTGGGACGTGGTACATAGGTATCTCTTAGTCCAAGGAACAACTGTATTGATTTTGGGATGAAATGGTCCTACAGAGTTAAAACGTGGTACATATATTTCTCTTAGTCCAAGGAACAACTGTATTGATTTTGGGATGAAATGGTCCTACAGAGTTGAGACGCGGTACATAGGTTTCTCTTAGTCCAAGGAACAACTGTATTGATTTTGGGATGAAACGGTCATAGAGAGTTGAGACGTGGTACATAGGTTTCTCTTAGTCCAAGTAACAACTGTATTGATTTTGGGATGAGAAGGTCATAGAGAGTTGAGACGTGGTACATAGGATTCTCTTAGTCCAAGGAACAACTGTATTGATTTTGGGATGAGAAGGTCATAGAGAGTTGAGTCGTGGTACATAGGTTTCTGTCAGTCCCAGGAACAACTGTATTGATTTTGGGATGAAACGGTCATAGAGAGTTGAGACGTGGTACATAGGTTTCTCTTAGTCCAAGGAACACCTGTATTGATTTTGGGATGAACAGGTCATAGAGAGTTGAGACGTGGTACATAGGTTTATCTTAGTCCAAGGAACAACTGTATTGATTTTGGGATGAAAAGATCATAGAGAGTTGAGACGTGGTACATAGGTTTCTCTTAGTCCAAGCAACAACTGTATTGATTTTGGGATGAAATGGTCCTACAGAGTTGAGATGTGGTACATAGGTTTCTGTCAGTCCAAGGAACACCTGTATTGATTTTGGGATGAAAAGGTCATAGAGAGTTGAGACGTGGTACATAGGTTTATCTTAGTCCCAGGAACAACTGTATTGATTTTGGGATGAAATGGTCCTACAGAGTTGAGATGTGGTACATAGGTTTATCTTAGTCCAAGGAACACCTGTATTGATTTTGGGATGAAAAGGTCATAGAGAGTTGAGACGTGGTACATAGGTTTATCTTAGTCCAAGGAACACCTGTATTGATTTTGGGATGAAAAGGTCATAGAGAGTTGAGACGTGGTACATAGGTTTATCTTAGTCCCAGGAACAACTGTTTTGATTTTGGGATGAAACGGTCATAGAGAGTTGAGACGTGGTACATAGGTTTCTCTTAGTCCAAGGAACACCTGTATTGATTTTGGGATGAAAAGGTCATAGAGAGTTGAGACGTGGTACATAGGTTTATCTTAGTCCAAGGAACAACTGTATTGATTTTGGGATGAAAAGGTCATAGAGAGTTGAGACGTGGTACATAGGTTTCTCTTAGTCCAAGCAACAACTGTATTGATTTTGGGATGAACATGTCCTAGAGAGTTGAGACGTGGTACATAGGTTTCTCTTAGTCCAAGGAATACTGTATTGATTTTGGGATGAAAAGGTCATAGAGAGTTGAGACGTGGTACATAGGTTTCTCTCAGTCCAAGGAACAACTGTATTGATTTTGGGATGAGAAGGTCATAGAGAGTTGAGACGTGGTACATAGGTTTCTCTTAGTCCAAGGAATACGGTATTGATTTTGGGATGAAACGGTCATAGGGCTGAGCGATAACTCTTGCGTCATGTTCTGTCACGTCCGTCGACTCTCAGTTGTATGAGTTTATGTCATTATAAATAAAAAGAGTTTTAAGCTACCAATAAGGCGTAAATACTCATCAGATACTTATTTCAGTAGATCCTTGTGTCACGATCCTTGTGTCACGCTGTAGCCTTGCTGCTCACTCGCATTGGTAGCTCCTTATTTGTAGGCATCTGTCACACTTCCTTCGCTTATTTCATGCATGCCCATATTACTCTGATTACACATCCTTCGCCAACACATCCCTCTCTTCCACCCAATGTTGAATTGCCAGTAAGAAACGCAGTAAAATATTTAAGGTTAAGCGTGTTGGAAAAGCCTAACGACTGTTAATCATTGCTCCTCATACAATCCAGTAAAACTATAAATTATTTAACGTGTTCTTTAATTCACAAAGTGCTTTTTATTTATAATATGCTTCATTAAATTCTTATTACATGGTTTAACGCAGTTCTAACCGGGTTTGTGTGCATAAAATCTTAGATTAATTGCTTGGTGACGGATTTCAACAACTGAAAAGGCTCTAGGATATTAATGAACTGTTTTTATAATTAATTGCTGCTAAACAATTTGTAAAAGGTGTTTATACATATTTCATAATATATTAGTGCATTAAAATTAGTAAAATCAGTTTAACAAACATATAACGCAAGTTGTTAGTTAAATAAAACTGTTTGTGAAAAACAATTTAGTTTAACGTACAATGTTTGGTTTTATATATTCACAATTGTGTGCTTTTAATTAAAAACTAATGACTCAAAGACGCTGCACGTAATTTTGAATATTTATGTCAATAAAAACTGTTTTACTGCTAGAAAGCTAAATAAACATTAAAATGAAATATTTATTGCCAGTTAACAAACAAACTGTGGACATTGCCAAATCACCGTCTTAGTTTTCAACAAATATTTGAAGAAGCATATTTTATTGCCCCCAATGACAAGAAATATTACAAATGTTTGCTCTTGAGGATGAATTTAACACACTTCGACATTTATCATGTCTCGGCTTAGTACACAAATACTAGTAATGTGCGTCCACTGCAGTCATTGTGTTAAACAATATATATATATATATATATATATATATATATATATATATACGTTAAACTTTATAAATATATATATTTAATTTCAATAAACATTGAATCGCAAAAAGTACTTGCTCCGCCGGGAGTCGAACCCGGATCTCTCACTTGCCGGGTGAATGTGCTACCATTACACCAAAGAGCGCTTACTTTTTCCGATTCAATTATTTTGTATTTGGCCGTATCTGTCACATATGTGTTTAAATAAGCAAACTAACATATGATCGGAAGACCAAATACCTGTCAAACGACTTTTATTTACATTAAATTGTATAAATGGCAATTGCCTTATTTAATTTCAATAAACATTGAATCGCAAAAAGTACTTGCTCCGCCGGGAGTCGAACCCGGATCTCTCACTTGCCGGGTGAATGTGCTACCATTACACCAAAGAGCGCTTACTTTTTCCGATTCAATTATTTTGTATTTGGCCGTATCTGTCACATATGTGTTTAAATAAGCAAACTAACAAACAATTGTTTTAAATATATATATATATATATATTTAAAACAATTGTCATAAAAGATTTTTAAATTGTATACTTCAACTGTTTAATACCCGACCCACATAATTGTTTTATTTGTCTGGATTATTTTTGTCTCTTATATCAGTTTGTCAATATGTCAGCTTTCCAGTTCCAGCTTTCGTGCAATTCGTCATCACATTTTTTCACTTCCTGCCTTTTTTTAGTAAACGCTACACAGATCAACGGAAATATGAGCTAGTGAGATCCTGTATATTTTAATATTTTGTATTATCCAATTTGACCAAAAACTGACGTTATTGTGCTTTAAGTAGAATTCAGAAACGCTCTGTATACAGGCATTAGTACTTCGGCTAAAGTGGTTTCTAATAAAACGTTATGTCTCAGGTTTGTTGGGTCTCTTCTAAAATAGGATCGACACCCTTATAAAGGCGTTGTGTAAGTCCACATGACATATATATAAGCAGTTTCACTTATGTCAACGGAGTGATATACGTGCATATCTCGCCATTAACGACTGTGGTAATCCACCTCTGTTGGCCCTCTTCTAACAAGAAGAGAAGTTGTATACTGTAATGAAGCCTCTACACGGCTGTGCCCTGATGCTATGTTGTGTTGTGTTGTATACAGATGGAGGAAAGTTCGCCTGTCCCTCGTGCAGCAAGCAGTACTTACACAAGCGGAACCTGATCAAGCACCAGAGATACGAGTGTGGAGACCAGAAGCCCTTCAGCTGCTCCCTGTGCACTTACAGTGCCAAGCAGAAAGCCAGTCTCAAGCTTCACGTCTTCAACAAACACAAGATCCACCCTACGAATTAAATTTGCTACATATACATTGTTTATCGGTGGTGGACATTGAATTTTTCATAATCTTCTGTACTAACTTCAAAATATTCAAATGTCATTCGTCAATTTTTAAATTATGCAACTTTTAGTTCTAAGGTGCGTATGGCAAGTGTTTCTCAAATCGTTGCTAGACATTAGAAAGAAGCCTCAGAATATATAGCCTAGTTTGTTGAGGTTGGAACCCATCGTGCTCATCAGTATCAGTGCACCAGACTCGCGTGCAGAACCCAGTCTCATCTACAACATCGTGCTCATCAGTATCAGTGCACCAGACTCGCGTGCAGAACCCAGTCACATCTACAACAACGTGCTCATCAGTATCAGTGCACCAGACTCGAGTGCAGAACCCAGTCTCATCTACAACATCGTGCTCATCAGTATCAGTGCACCAGAGTCGTGTGCAGAGCCCAGTCCTCATATCATATACAACATCGTTTGCTATTTGTTTACTATGGTTTATTGTGTTATTCTTGTAATCTTATTCATCTAGTTGTTCGCCATAATTGTATTAGTTTTTTAAAGAATTGGCTTTTAAAGAAAGAATGTCGGTAACATGTGTTCGTTTTAATAATGTTTAAGAAATTGTTGTGGACGAGTTTTATCATTTTATGTTTATTTAAAGAAATACATTAAAAATGTACAATGATGTTCTCTTGTTTATTTCTGTAAATTAAAACTGGCTAGCGCAAATTTGATTTATAATAACACTTTTAACTATAAAGATAATTTTAAACATCTCTGTTAATTTTAGCACCTGTCGGAATTACTGTTGATACTGGACGTAATAGTTGATACAATCCATCGTAATATTTACAAAATGTATCATGCATATTTTATTACTTAAATGTAGGCTATATGTTGTGCAAACAAATCGAATACTTATATTATAGACTAGCTTACGTGACACTGTGTTACGCATTTCGTCAAAATTAAAAATAAAGTTTTGTGTAATTTAAGCCATTTATTTAAATAACATTAATAATTTTGAATGTTTAACATTATTCCAGTGATAAATAACAAGGTGTGACTAAACATTTATTCCTTTTATTGTTTATTATGCTAACCTTAGAACGTTACTTAATTTTAAGGTGACGAGTGTAAATTTGCTCGATTAGACCTTTCTGTTTCATTTGCCAAAAATTATCTGTGTGTCATACCAAGCTAGTAGCATTAACAGGCAGACTGTACCTCATATCAGTTACTTCCAGATAGACTGTGTATCACACTTGGTTATTTTTGTAGGCATTCAAACTGTACCTCACAACAGTTGCTGTCATATAGACTACGTATCATACTTGGTTATTTGTGTAGGAATTCAAACCGTACCTCACAACAGTTGCTGTCAAGTAGACTGTGTATCACACTTGGTTATTTGTGTAGGCATTCAAACTGTACCTCACAACAGTTGCTGTCATATAGACTACGTATCATACTTGGTTATTTGTGTAGGCATTCAAACTGTACCTCACAACAGTTGATGTCAAGGTGGACTGTGTATCACACTTGGTTATTTGTGTAATCAGACAAACTGTACATCACAACAGTTGCTGTCAGGTAGACTGTGTATCACACTTTGTTATTTGTGTAGGCATTCAAACTGTACCTCACAACAGTTGCTGTCAGGTGGACTGTGTATCACACTTGGTTATCTGTGTAATCAGACAAACTGTACCTCACAACAGTTGCTGTCATATAGACTACGTATCATACTTGGTTATTTGTGTAGGCATTCAAACTGTACCTCACAACAGTTGCTGTCAGGTGGACTGTGTATCACACTTGGTTATCTGTGTAATCAGACAAACTGTACATTACAAAAGTTGCTGTCATATAGACTATGTATCATACTTGGTTATTTGTGTAGGCATTCAAACTGTACCTCACAACAGTTGCTGTCAGGTGGACTGTGTATCACACTTGGTTATTTGTGTAGGCATTCAAACTGTACCTCACAACAGTTGCTGTCAGGTGGACTGTGTATCACACTTGGTTATTTGTGTAGGCATTCAAACTGTACCTCACAAAAGTTGCTGTCAGGTGGACTGTGTATCACACTTGGTTATCTGTGTAATCAGACAAACTGTACATCACAACAGTTGCTGTCATATAGACTGTGTATCACACTTGGTTATTTGTGTAATCAGACAAACTGTACCTCACAACAGTTGCTGTCAGGTGGACTGTGTATCACACTTGGTTATCTGTGTAATCAGACAAACTGTACATTACAAAAGTTGCTGTCATATAGACTATGTATCATACTTGGTTATTTGTGTAGGCATTCAAACTGTACCTCACAAAAGTGGCTGTCAGGTGGACTGTGTATCATACTTGGTTATTTGTGTAGGCATTCAAACTGTACCTCACAACAGTTGCTGTCAGGTGGACTGTGTATCACACTTGGTTATTTGTGTAGGCATTCAAACTGTACATCAGAACAGTTACTGTCATATAGACTATGTATCATACTTGGTTATTTGTGTAAGCATTCAAACTGTACCTCACAAAAGTTGCTGTCAGGTGGACTGTGTATCATACTTGGTTATTTGTGTAGGCATTCAAACTGTACCTCACAACAGTTGCTGTCAGGTGGACTGTGTATCACACTTGGTTATTTGTGTAATCATTCAAACTGTACCTCACAAAAGTTGCTGTCAGGTGGACTGTGTATCACACTTGGTTATCTGTGTAATCAGACAAACTGTACATCACAAAAGTTGCTGTCATATAGACTATGTATCATACTTGGTTATTTGTGTAATCAGACAAACTGTACCTCACAAAAGTTGCTGTCAGGTGGACTGTGTATCATACTTGGTTATTTGTGTAATCAGACAAACTGTACCATCACAACAGTTGCTGTCAGGTGGACTGTGTATCACACTTGGTTATTTGTGTAATTCAGACAAACTGTACATCACAACAGTTACTGTCATATAGACTATGTATCATACTTGGTTATTTGTGTAAGCATTCAAACTGTACCTCACAAAAGTTGCTGTCAGGTGGACTGTGTATCATACTTGGTTATTTGTGTAGGCATTCAAACTGTACCTCACAACAGTTGCTGTCAGGTGGACTGTGTATCACACTTGGTTATTTGTGTAGGCATTCAAACTATACATCACAACAGTTGCTGCCATATAGACTATGTATCACACTTGGTTATTTGCTGTAATCAGACAAACTGTACATCACAACAGTTGCTGTCATATAGACTATGTATCACACTTGGTTATTTGCTGTAATCAGACAAACTGTACCTCACAACAGTTGCTGTCAGGTGGACTGTGTATCACACTTGGTTATTTGTGTAGGCATTCAAACTGTACCTCACAACAGTTGCTGTCATATAGACTACGTATCATACTTGGTTATTTGTGTAAGCATTCAAAACTGTACCTCACAACAGTTGCTGTCAAGTGGACTGTGTATCATACTTGGTTATTTGTGTAAGCATTCAAACTGTACCTCACAACAGTTGCTGTCAGGTGGACTGTGTATCATACTTGGTTATTTGTGTAAGCATTCAAACTGTACCTCACAACAGTTGCTGTCAAGTGGACTGTGTATCATACTTGGTTATTTGTGTAAGCATTCAAACTGTACCTCACAACAGTTGCTGTCAGGTGGACTGTGTATCATACTTGGTTATTTGTGTAAGCATTCAAACTGTACCTCACAACAGTTGCTGTCATATAGACTACGTATCATACTTGGTTATTTGTGTAAGCATTCAAACTGTACCTCACAACAGTTGCTGTCAAGTGGACTGTGTATCATACTTGGTTATTTGTGTAAGCATTCAAACTGTACCTCACAACAGTTGCTGTCAGGTGGACTGTGTATCATACTTGGTTATTTGTGTAAGCATTCAAACTGTACCCCACAACAGTTGATGTCAGGTGGACTGTGTATCATACTTGGTTATTTGTGTAAGCATTCAAACTGTACCCCACAACAGTTGCTGTCAAGTAGACTGTGTATCACACTTGGTTATTTGTGTAGGCATTCAAACTGTACCCCACAACAGTTGATGTCAGGTGGACTGTGTATCATACTTGGTTATTTGTGTAAGCATTCAAACTGTACCTCACAACAGTTGCTGTCAAGTAGACTGTGTATCACACTTGGTTATTTGTGTAGGCATTCAAACTGTACCCCACAACAGTTGATGTCAGGTGGACTGTGTATCATACTTGGTTATTTGTGTAATCAGACAAACTGTACCTCACAACAGTTGCTGTCAGGTGGACTGTGTATCACACTTGGTTATTTGTGTAGGCATTCAAACTGTACCTCACAACAGTTGCTGTCAAGTAGACTGTGTATCACACTTGGTTATTTGTGTAGGCATTCAATCTGTACCCCACAACAGTTGATGTCAGGTGGACTGTGTATCATACTTGGTTATTTGTGTAAGCATTCAAACTATACCCCACAACAGTTGCTGTCAGGTGGACTGTGTATCACACTTGGTTATTTTTGTAGGCATTCAAACTATACCCCACAACAGTTGATGTCAGGTGGACTGTGAATCATACTTGGTTATTTGTGTAAGCATTCAAACTGTACCTCACAACAGTTGCTGTTAGGTGGACTGTGTATCACACTTGGTTATTTGCTGTAATCAGACAAACTGTACATCACAACAGTTGCTGTCAGGTAGACTGTGTATCACACTTTGTTATTTTGTGTAGGCATTCAAACTGTACCTCACAACAGTTGCTGTCATATAGACTACGTATCATACTTGGTTATTTGTGTAGGCATTCAAACTGTACCTCACAACAGTTGCTGTCATATAGACTACGTATCATACTTGGTTATTTGTGTAGGCATTCAAACTGTACCTCACAAAAGTTGCTGTCAGGTGGACTGTGTATCACACTTGGTTATCTGTGTAATCAGACAAACTGTACATTACAAAAGTTGCTGTCATATAGACTATGTATCATACTTGGTTATTTGTGTAGGCATTCAAACTGTACATCACAAATGTTGCTGTCAGGTAGACTGTGTATCACACTTGGTTATCTGTGTAATCAGACAAACTGTACATTACAAAAGTTGCTGTCATATAGACTATGTATCATACTTGGTTATTTGTGTAGGCATTCAAACTGTACCTCACAAAAGTTGCTGTCAGGTGGACTGTGTATCATACTTGGTTATTTGTGTAGGCATTCAAACTGTACCTCACAACAGTTGCTGTCAGGTGGACTGTGTATCACACTTGGTTATTTGTGTAGGCATTCAAACTGTACCTCACAACAGTTGCTGTCAGGTGGACTGTGTATCACATTTGGTTATCTGTGTAATCAGACAAACTGTACATTACAAAAGTTGCTGTCATATAGACTATGTATCATACTTGGTTATTTGTGTAGGCATTCAAACTGTACCTCACAAAAGTTGCTGTCAGGTGGACTGTGTATCACACTTGGTTATCTGTGTAATCAGACAAACTGTACATTACAAAAGTTGCTGTCATATAGACTATGTATCATACTAGGTTATTTGTGTAGGCATTCAAACTGTACCTCACCAAAGTTGCTGTCAGGTGGACTGTGTATCATACTTGGTTATTTGTGTAGGCATTCAAACTGTACCTCACAACAGTTGCTGTCAGGTGCACTGTGTATCACACTTGGTTATTTGTGTAGGCATTCAAACTGTACATCACAACAGTTACTGTCATATAGACTATGTATCATACTTGGTTATTTGTGTAAGCATTCAAACTGTACCTCACAAAAGTTGCTGTCAGGTGGACTGTGTATCATACTTGGTTATTTGTGTAGGCATTCAAACTGTACCTCACAACAGTTGCTGTCAGGTGGACTGTGTATCACACTATTTGTGTAGGCATTCAAACTATACATCACAACAGTTGCTGTCATATAGACTATGTATCACACTTGGTTATTTGCTGTAATCAGACAAACTGTACATCACAACAGTTGCTGTCATATAGACTATGTATCACACTTGGTTATTTGCTGTAATCAGACAAACTGTACCTCACAACAGTTGCTGTCAGGTGGACTGTGTATCACACTTGGTTATTTGTGTAGGCATTCAAACTGTACCTCACAAAAGTTGCTGTCAGGTGGACTGTGTATCACACTTGGTTATTTGTGTAGGCATTTAAACTGTACCTCACAAAAGTTGCTGTCAGGTGGACTGTGTATCACACTTGGTCATTTGTGTAGGCATTCAAACTGTACCTCACAACAGTTGATGTCAGGTGGACTGTGTATCACACTTGGTTATTTGTGTAGGCATTCAAACTGTACCTCACAACAGTTGCTGTCAGGTGGACTGTGTATCACACTTGGTTATTTGTGTAGGCATTCAAACTGTACATCACAACAGTTACTGTCATATAGACTATGTATCACACTTGGTTATTTGTGTAGGCATTCAAACTGTACCTCACAACAGTTGCTGTCAGGTGGACTGTGTATCACACTTGGTTATTTGTGTAAGCATTCAAACTGTACATCACAACAGTTGCTGTCAGGTGGACTGTGTATCACACTTGGTTATTTGTGTAGGCATTCAAACTGTACATCACAACAGTTACTGTCATATAGACTACGTATCATACTTGGTTATTTGTGTAAGCATTCAAACTGTACCTCACAAAAGTTGCTGTCAGGTGGACTGTGTATCATACTTGGTTATTTGTGTAGGCATTCAAACTGTACATCACAACAGTTACTGTCATATAGACTACGTATCATACTTGGTTATTTGTGTAAGCATTCAAACTGTACCTCACAACAGTTACTGTCATATAGACTACGTATCATACTTGGTTATTTGTGTAAGCATTCAAACTGTACCTCACAAAAGTTGCTGTCAGGTGGACTGTGTATCACACTTGGTTATCTGTGTAATCAGACAAACTGTACATCACAACAGTTGCTGTCATATAGACTATGTATCACACTTGGTTATTTGCTGTAATCAGACAAACTGTACCTCACAACAGTTGCTGTCAGGTGGACTGTGTATCACACTTGGTTATTTGTGTAATCAGACAAACTGTACATCACAACAGTTGCTGTCATATAGACTATGTATCACACTTGGTTATTTGCTGTAATCAGACAAACTGTACCTCACAAAAGTTGCTGTCAGGTGGACTGTGTATCACACTTGGTCATTTGTGTAGGCATTCAAACTGTACCTCACAACAGTTGATGTCAGGTGGACTGTGTATCACACTTGGTTATTTGTGTAAGGCATTCAAACTGTACCTCACAACAGTTGCTGTCAGGTGGACTGTGTATCACACTTGGTTATTTGTGTAGGCATTCAAACTGTACATCACAACAGTTACTGTCATATAGACTATGTATCACACTTGGTTATTTGTGTAGGCATTCAAACTGTACCTCACAACAGTTGCTGTCAGGTGGACTGTGTATCACACTTGGTTATTTGTGTAAGCATTCAAACTGTACATCACAACAGTTGCTGTCAGGTGGACTGTGTATCACACTTGGTTATTTGTGTAGGCATTCAAACTGTACCTCACAACAGTTGCTGTCAGGTGGACTGTGTATCATACTTGGTTATTTGTGTAGGCATTCAAACTGTACCTCACAACAGTTGCTGTCAGGTGGACTGTGTATCATACTTGGTTATTTGTGTAGGCATTCAAACTGTACATCACAACAGTTACTGTCATATAGACTATGTATCACACTTGGTTATTTGTGTAGGCATTCAAACTGTACCTCACAACAGTTGCTGTCAGGTGGACTGTGTATCACACTTGGTTATTTGTGTAAGCATTCAAACTGTACATCACAACAGTTGCTGTCAGGTGGACTGTGTATCACACTTGGTTATTTGTGTAGGCATTCAAACTGTACCTCACAACAGTTGCTGTCAGGTGGACTGTGTATCACACTTGGTTATTTGTGTAGGCATTCAAACTGTACCTCACAACAGTTGCTGTCAGGTGGACTGTGTATCATACTTGGTTATTTGTGTAGGCATTCAAACTGTACATCACAACAGTTACTGTCATATAGACTACGTATCATACTTGGTTATTTGTGTAAGCATTCAAACTGTACCTCACAAAAGTTGCTGTCAGGTGGACTGTGTATCATACTTGGTTATTTGTGTAGGCATTCAAAACTGTACATCACAACAGTTACTGTCATATAGACTACGTATCATACTTGGTTATTTGTGTAAGCATTCAAACTGTACCTCACAACAGTTACTGTCATATAGACTACGTATCATACTTGGTTATTTGTGTAAGCATTCAAACTGTACCTCACAAAAGTTGCTGTCAGGTGGACTGTGTATCACACTTGGTTATCTGTGTAATCAGACAAACTGTACATCACAACAGTTGCTGTCATATAGACTATGTATCACACTTGGTTATTTGCTGTAATCAGACAAACTGTACCTCACAACAGTTGCTGTCAGGTGGACTGTGTATCACACTTGGTTATTTGTGTAATCAGACAAACTGTACATCACAACAGTTACTGTCATATAGACTATGTGTCACACTTGGTTATTTGTGTAAGCATTCAAACTGTACCTCACAACAGTTGCTGTCATAGTGGACTGTGTATCATACTTGGTTATTTGCTGTAATCAGACAAACTGTACATCACAACAGTTGCTGTCATATAGACTATGTATCATACTTGGTTATTTGCTGTAATCAGACAAACTGTACCTCACAACAGTTGCTGTCAGGTGGACTGTGTATCACACTTGGTTATTTGTGTAGGCAGACAAACTGTACATCACAACAGTTACTGTCATATAGACTATGTGTCACACTTGGTTATTTGCTGTAATCAGACAAACTGTACCTCACAAAAGTTGCTGTCAGGTAGACTGTGTATCACACTTGGTTATTTGTGTAGGCATTCAAACTGTACCTCACAAAAGTTGCTGTCAGGTGGACTGTGTATCACACTTGGTTATTTGTGTAGGCATTCAAACTGTACATCACAAAAGTTGCTGTCAGGTGGACTGTGTATCACACTTGGTTATTTGCTGTAATCAGACAGACTGTACCTCACAAAAGTTGCTGTCAGGTAGACTGTGTATCACACTTGGTTATTTGTGTAGGCATTCAAACTGTACCTCACAACAGTTACTGTCATATAGACTATGTGTCACACTTGGTTATTTGCTGTAATCAGACAAACTGTACATCACAACAGTTGCTGTCATATAGACTATGTATCATACTTGGTTATTTGCTGTAATCAGACAAACTGTACCTCACAAAAGTTGCTGTCAGGTAGACTGTGTATCACACTTGGTTATTTGTGTAGGCATTCAAACTGTACCTCACAAAAGTTGCTGTCAGGTGGACTGTGTATCACACTTGGTTATCTGTGTAGGCATTCAAACTGTACATCACAAAAGTTGCTGTCAGGTGGACTGTGTATCACACTTGGTTATTTGCTGTAATCAGACAAACTGTACATCACAACAGTTGCTGTCATATAGACTATGTATCATACTTGGTTATCTGTGTAATCAGACAAACTGTACCTCACAAAAGTTGCTGTCAGGTGGACTGTGTATCACACTTGGTTATCTGTGTAATCAGACAAACTGTACCTCACAAAAGTTGCTGTCAGGTGGACTGTGTATCACACTTGGTTATTTGCTGTAATCAGACAGACTGTACATCGCAACAGACAAAACCTTTATCTGACAAACAATATTTGGGGATTCCGTAAACAAGTTAATCTGTGGTGCTAACAAAACAGAATGGGTATTGTGATTATGTTGACTGATTATTTGTAGGTGATCACCCCTCACTAAATCCATGACACTTTAAGAATCCCATTCAAATACGAGAGCATCTTTTAAAACGCTGCAATCTGCCCACAGACATCGCCTTGATCCACGACGAGTCCGGAGTGAAATATCAGTGCTTGAAGTGTGACAAGATCTACGTACATAGGCGCAGTCTCCGCAAACACCAGCGGTATCAGTGCGGGGACAAGCGTCCCTTTAGCTGTCATCTCTGTCCGTACAGTGCCAAACAGAAGATACACCTCAGGTCTCATCTCGCCAGCCACCACAAGGAGTACTCTTGTCCTCCCTGAACTATGTGTATTCAGATATATGGCGTATTTTCTTTGTTGGTTGTCTTAGAAATGTTGGCCTAATATTATGAGTGTTTCAATGTTCAAAAGTTCTTGTGAATATTATTGTACAAAGTTGATATTCAACAAATTTGTTTATTTAACTTTGGGAAGCAACAATATCGGTATATTCATCTCGATTCAGGTTTGTGTTTTTGGTTTGTGCTTCCCATGTTTAAGTATACTGACTAGAAATCTGCTACGTTTGTGACAAGTCTATGGCCGACTGTATTTTGTTTTTATTTGTTTATATTGCTAGAAAAGTCTCCAGAATTGTTGAATTTGCCTTCTGGTTCAGTTGATAAATATCAAATACATTTTGTGACACCAGTTAGTCATTACATTTTTGGAACCCTAAAAAGTGGGATTGTGTTGTGGGAAATTTGATATTCTGAAACAACGCATCATTGTAGACCACGTATTGCCTGTAAGATATGTTGGATATGCTGACACAACGGACATTTTATATTTTATTAAATAAGATTGTTTTTCTTTAGTTCCAATATGGCTAATGTTTTAAAGTGTTTTACTACATTTTCTCTTAGTCAAGTAAATATAAGGTATTATTCAGTTATTTTACAAAATGAAACGTATTTTAATGTGAATAATAAAATCTTTATAACACCTATTTTGTGTGCATTATGTAACTATACCTTACAATAGAATTATTTGTTGTTTAGTTAAGTAATGTTTTGTAAAATATGCACATGTCTTTACCTACATGTATATATATATATATATATATATATATATATATATACATAAACTAAAAAATATTAAATTATATAACTATATATATATATATATATATATATATATATATATATATATATATATATAAAACAGTTTAAACAATTATTAGCAATTTGACATGTGATACAAAAACGTAGTGTTTCAAATCCAGTGTAAAAATGCCCGAAAGACTACATTGGCTGTACAACAAATAACCTAAGAATGATGAATGATGAAACAAAACCATTAGTCATTCATAGTAAAAAACACAAATAATCTTTTAAACATTTATGTAAAGTAAAACCATTTAATAATAATATCAATAAATCAAAATTTAGAACAAGCATTGCAAATTGTCACAAAATCTAAATTTCCTTATGGATTGAATCTTCGGTAGTAAATTTAAATCATCTGAACACTCATCACATCTTTACAACAACAGTTTGAACATATGTTTTCAAAAATATTATGCTTATTCATTAATTTATCTGTTTGCATTTACGTTCTAGGTTATGTTATGTGTTTCATTTGTTAATTGTACCTGAAGAAACGTAATCAAAATACATAGTACATCAATACTAATATATTGGGCTAATATAATACTAATATATGTGTATATGGAACAGAAGGTATAATGATGTAGTTTCAGTAGGTTACAACAATCCACAGGCATAGAAATGTATTGCTCATGGAGTGTGCACTGCATCTGTGCTGACCCGGGACGATGAGTGTAACTTCTAGACGAATGAGAGGAGATATTGTTTATAATGTTACTAAATACAGTACGCACATACCGTAGTAAACATGAATGTAACGTTGTTTTGTTACCGTGTAGGTTTTACAATGGCGGGCGAGAAGTACCAGTGCCTGGACTGTGGCAAGACTTACCGGCAGAAGAAGAATCTCGTGAAGCACCAGAGGTACGAGTGCGGGGATCGTCGGCCGTTCTGCTGTACGCTCTGCCCCTACAGCAGCAAGCAGAAGGCACACCTCAAGCTGCATCTGGCCACGAAGCATAGAGAGCATTTGGTCGTCATAGGGAACAATTCACCACATTCTGTACACAATTAACTAACTAGGAAGTGTTACGTTCGGATCTAATTCGTGAATCATATGAACTCGTGTAAGCAAAACTATGATATTCAAATAGAATTTTTCAGATTGTTATGTTAATTTTGATTTTAGAAACGAAATTGTGAGTTTCGCAATTGGAAACTTGGTATTTTTATCAAATTGATCAACATCATATTTGGAACTTTTATACTCGAATCACGAAAGCAGAAATTTGATATTTGAAATTCGTTTCAAATTGATATTCTTATCGGAATTTATTAATTTCATATTCATAGTTCGGATATTTGAATTGAAGTATTGCGTTAAAAACATATGTTTCGACTCAGGAGACAGTCGAGTTAACGATTTACTTTTACTTTCGTCTGTTACAATCGGGACTTTGGTATTCACAATTTTCGTTAGTTTCAAAGTATGTTTATACAAGGTGTTGGTTTCTATAGCTGTTATTTTTAGAACTTATGCTTTTATAATAATTTGTCAGTAATGTATTTTGCGATATAAAATCTTTCACAATTGTGATGTTTAGTTGCAAACTGTTTATTTTATATGAGTACTGCAAGCAATTTATTGGCACTGTAAAAATACAAGTTTAAAATTGTGTTAGTCAAGTTCTGTTTTTAGTATTTTTTTAAAATTATATATATAATTTAATAATTATATATTGTTGTTTTATGAAAGTTCACTACATTCCCATAATGTAACATTATAAGGATCTGTAATATTGTAATAAAATTGTATTTTGTGAAATAAATCAAATTTATTGTGACTAGTAATTGATACTGAATCCCAGCCAATTGTCCTATGACCATTATCCTGATTTGTAACATTTTTGCAGCATTAGGTTTCAGAAGAGGAGCGTTACTTTACTATTAAAATATTTATTGTGCTATATTTCTGTGTTTTGTGTATTTTAAATATTATTTTATATTTAAATTAATTTATCATTCTCTATCCCATGCAATTCTGTTTTCTGTGGTGGTCGCCTTGTCGTGAAACATAGTATTTTGGATTCTATCAACTGCACAAAACTCAGTTCTGAACTCCACAAGGTAGACACGATTGGTTCACAATTAGTGTCACTAAATAACACCGAAAATGTAATTATAAATCTATATGTTAATCCATAAGTAACGGTGTTTGTAAATGAACTCTAAATTAATGTTTCACTTCTTGCAGGACTATATCTCTTCCAGGAGAAAGAAGGCGGCAAGCACAAGTGTATTCTGTGCGGCAAGTGTTACCAGCACAAGTTTCATCTCACCCGACACTTGAGATATGAATGCGGTGACCGCCGGACTTTTCCCTGTAGCCTCTGTTCTTACAGGGCTAAGCAGAAGATTCATCTTAAAAGTCACGTGTTAAACAGGCACAAGACTCTCGTGGATCTCGCCCAGTTGTAGACCCCAGGAGGGTCGCACGTTTAAATAAATCGTATCTCATTTCTTTATACTGTTCATTTCAACGACCCGACTTTATGTTCTGAATCAAAGAATGATTATAGTAATCTCTCTTGCCGTTGTGAATACCTATATTATTGGCTTGTCTCGTAAAAAAAACAAGAATTGGCACGAACTTTAGCTTTTAGTTAGGGTAAAATTAAAAGCAAATAAAGTGTTGTAATAAAAAATACTGAATGACTTCTTACTCGAGAGAGAGAGAGAAAGATTCGTATCCGTTACATTTCGATACAGGAAGATCCGTGAAAGTGTTCAGAAGACGACAATTATTGATGATTGGAGAAAAGCCTTTATAAGTGTGAGATCCCAGTTAACGACACGAAAACGGACGTTAAATAACATTAACGGTTACTGCTTGTCACACTAAGCAATGATAACAGTTGCTGTGAGTGTAGGGGCAACTTGATCTTAATATAACAGTTGCAACTATACGTAATCTTGGCGAATAACAAGGACCATAATACATTTTTTAAAGCAGTATCTTAACTCTTTAGAAGTTATTGTCATTTAAAGATATGCCGAACCTTGGAAGCACTGTTGAATCTCTACCTTTAAATGCCAATTACAATGAGAAATCTGAAGGATGCATCTGAACGTGACGAGAGCAACTGCATACTTACTATAAACCAGTTCTTGTTGCTCTCGCATACTTACTATAAACCGGTTCTTGTTACTCTCCCATACTTACTATAACCGGTTATTGTTGCTCTAACATACTTTCTATAAACCGGTTCTTGTTGCTCTCCCATACTTAGCCTACTATAAACCGGTTCTTGTTGCTCTCCCATACTTTCTATAAACCGGTTCTTGTTGCTCTCCCATACTTTCTATAAACCGGTTCTTGTTCCTCTCCCATACTTTCTAAAACCGGTTCTTGTTGCTCTCCCATACTTACTATAAACCGGTTCTTGTTGCTCTCCCATACTTACTATAAACCGGTTCTTGTTGCTCTCCCATACTTTCTATAAACCGGTTCTTGTTGCTCTCCCATACTTTCTATAAACCGGTTCTTGTTGCTCTAACATACTTTCTATAAACCGATTCTTGTTGCTCTAACATACTTACTATAAACCGGTTCTTGTTGCTCTAACATACTTACTATAAACCGGTTCTTGTTGCTCTCCCATATTTACTATAAACGGGTTCTTGCTGCTCTCCCATACTTTCTATAAACCGGTTCTTGTTGCTCTCCCATACTTTCTATAAACCGGTTCTTGTTGCTCTCCCATACTTTCTATAAACCGGTTCTTGTTGCTCTCCCATACTTTCTATAAACCAGTTCCTGTTGCTCTCGCTGGTTCCCTCAGTCAGTGACGCTCGCCGGGCGGTCGCTTACAGTGTTCTTTAAAGGGGCGCAAAAAAGTAATACGAATGAATGTCTGTAAAAAATCTAATAACGATTAATTCACTAATTGTTATTTGTAATAATTATACAAAATTGGGGACCTTGCGGTTTATCGCGAATTTTATGGTAAAGCGCCTCCGAGCCAAGTGCTATTGAAAACAAAAGTACTAACTTCTGCTGCCAATATATCCTTATATATTGAGATATAGAATAAGTTTGTAAATTTTTTCTGTGATAAGTGCTTTCCTCGCAGAATTCGTATTAAACAGCATGACATCAAGTTTTTACAATTATTACAAATAATAATTAGTGTCGGTATTTGGTTTATTACCTCCATAAGTCGGCAGCTGATTCAAAAGATTTACCTTTTGTCGAGAATGTACGTAGGAACATGTATAATATTCTACCATCTCTCAGAGAACGCTTGCGGTCCATAGATCACCAGAAACTCTCCGCATAAACCCAGGATTATTATTGTATGGAATAAGCAATATTTGTTCTTTTGTTAGTTTTAAAACTCATGAGTTTTGTTGAGTATTAATTAACACAGTCAAACTTCGGACATAAAATTATAAGACTTCTGTTTTACTAATAACGGCTAATTAAAAATTTTTTTGTAAAATTTCATAATAACCCATGTAACACAGAAGGATTTCCAGAGATTAAAAATAAATCCCCAAGCAGTAAAAATATGTACTACCTCTTTTGTTAGAATAGAAAAATAATATACATTGCATATTTCTTGTTTTAGTTAACATATCGTAAGAAAGTGCATTTAAAAAGAGTTGGGCATGATTATTAAAGTCATATTCTTCGACCACTAAAAGAAGTACTTTACGTTATGGCCAAGGTTACTCTTAGAGTTACTTATTTTCGTTCTGAAACACTGCGGTGACCACAATAATCATACTAGGCTTGAATTGCATACTTGAGTGAATTTGGTCCTCAATGCGGTAATAGTTAATTCAATGAAAATTCTGTTGTAGTCATTACAGAGATCTATCTGTTCAGTGTAGTAACGGCGCGGTGTGAGAAAACTTTTGATAAATATTGTATCCCTTCCATAGATCCTTCATAGATTGTACTGTTATTATTTCGTAAATTAGTTTACCCCAAAATCTATCCAGCAACAACGACAAGTTCTAACAGCTTATTTTGTCATTGCAGGTATAATGATCGTACACAGCTCCGAAGGTGACAAGTTCCAGTGCTTGTCATGTGACAAGTCGTACCATCACAAGGGCAACCTTATCAAACACCAGAAGTACGAATGTGGAGATCTCCGCCCCTTCTCGTGCAGCTTCTGCCCTTACCGCTCCAAACAGAAGGGTAACCTCAAGACCCACGTTGCCAAAAAGCACCCCGGACACTCGCTGGAGGACGAGAGCAGTGTGTTCATCATCGTTCCCACCCCTGACGTTGAGTACACACCGACCGACATTTAATACTTGTTTGTTCTCAAAGGCGGCTTTCGTAATTTTGTTACTATTAAGTTCATTTGTCTCCTACTTATTACTTTGTGTGGTTCAAAATCATATTTCGTTATACAATTTATTGTTTCCGTCATAAATTTCATTTTGTAATCGACTTGTTTGTTTTTTGGAGTTTGTATTAACCATAATAATGTATTGTTATTGTTATTCATTTTCAGTGAATCAATTTGAATTTGACTGTGAGTATTTAGATACAAATCCTCTTGCAAATGTAATGTACAATTTACATTAATTTAATTTTGTTTATTTAGTTCATAAGTTGAGTTAGTAACTGGGTAGACATTCGTGTACATAGTAAGTTTTATACTGTTCTGTAGATTAGTTACAAAAATCTATTAAAGATGTTTAACAGTTATGGGGATGATTTTTTTATATTGTGTGTGTTACCTCTATGTAACTTTTACTTGCTTAAAGTGAGCATACTTTTTTATATTGAAACGCGCACTTTGTAGTTTTCGTAACATGATATAACACTACTTTCTATTTTTATAATATATATATTTAAGCCGTCAGTCTCCAGGTTGTGTCAGAGAGGGCTTCTTAGCCCTAACTTTGCCGGGTGCAATAAGACATACTCTACCTTTAACTTTTTCCTTGTAATTTGCGGTAATTAGAACAAAAGCTGATGGCAAGATGTAGGGAAGTATTCCGTTTGCAGATGAAGGGAATAAGGGGAAAATATATATTTTTGCATAACCGATATTTTACACATAAAAGATTAACGTTAGTAGCAGCATTTTTAGAAATCCAATACATTAATCCTCAACAGTTACTATTTTTAAATTTAAGTTTCTTCCAAATTCAAATGAATGCAATGTTATAATCAGTTAATTGTTTGCGAACTTTAAATCAATTGTGTTGGTGTTTAATCTTGTTTATGATATAATCTAAGGTTGTTTTCCACCCATTCTGTAAAACTGTTACCCACTATATATTTTATATATATAGTGTTATAGAATATATATTTTAGTACCGAAAAAAATATATATTCTATAACATAAGTACATGGACTAATCCATTGTGTTTTTTGTCATTTTTATGTCAAAGCGAAGCTCCCCAGTTTCGAGTTCGTCATCCGGAGAAAGTGCAAAGAAAGTCACGTGATAGTTGCCATATTGTATTACTAGAACATGTGTACGTCTCGGTCACGTGCGCCAGTGTTGCCACTTTTCTGTGGAACGTTGTTTTAAGAAAGTGGTTCATTATTTATACTAGCGTATGTTACCGTTCCAGGGATGAATGTGGCAGGCGCGTGCAAGGCATTCATATGTTCGTTCTGCAACCAACAGTACCGCTACAAGAAGAACCTCCTGAAACACCAGCGCTACGAGTGTGGCAAGGAGCCTCAGTTCGCCTGCCCTCTCTGTTCCTACAGGGCCAAGCAGAAGGGCAACTTGAAGACACACTTGTTCATCAAACACGGCAGCGCAGGGCTGGCGGCAGCGCCCTTCCACCATCACTCCGAGGCCGCACCGCTGTCCGACAATTAACTAAAGGATTGTGTCAATTCTCGAAATATTTGGGTTTTTTATTGTGTCATGAGTTTTATTATTCCTCTTATTAATACACACTTTGTATTAAAATTGCATTAACAGTGTATTATAACTTATTTATTTTATTATGATGTGAAACATAATGGTAACCATTAAAAATGTACAAAACTTATTTGTGTTTAATTGTAGTATTTTCATGAACGACTTCATATTACATCATTTGATTAAGAGGATCCTTATTGAATTACGTATTGTACTGTCCTGGACAGCAGTATAAGGCTAGAAACTTTCAGTTTTATTTAAAAATATATTTAACTTGTATAATATAAAAACATAAATTAAATATTTTATATTATATTACACACTCTTAAAAGGTAAAAAGTCTAACGATAGTAAATCACTCGCGCAACATTTACATACTCAAATATATCCACCCTAACGTCAATATTCTCTTTTTATGTAGATAACTGTCACCTACTTTCCTAAGTCATTATGTTAATTTCTAAAGTCATCAAGTATCCCGTTACCCTACTTCTTCATGCCTAAAAGTCTACATTTATTTTTCTTACCGACTTGTTGGTGATTCAATTTTCCGAGTGGCCAAGTGAATTGAGATTAGAATGTTGAGGGTGCGCAACCCCTAAAATGGTGTCCCCGCTCCTCTACAATGCGTTCTTGTTTTCATGTATAATGTTTTGTTAGACTAACTTGTGCTACTTATCACAGTAGAAAAATTTGTGTGAGATTTGACGTTATACAGTACTCAATATCCTCTGTCAAACTTGGTGATAAAAGAAAATGAATGGTGGAACTAAACGTCCTTACCTCATTTCTTTGTCGAGGCTTATCAGTTAACTGTTGGTAACTGATCATTTGGTAATTGACCGGTAACTGTTGGTAATTTGGTGACTGTTGGACACCAAACCCTAGCAAGTCATGCACATCCCTTTCACTTCAGCTCCAGCTTCACAATAACCAAAGGAAACAATTAACGCTCCATACCGAGGGCCTGGGACAGTGCGATGAGTATGGCCTCCTGGATACAGCGCTATTTAACCGATATGACGGCGTTCCTTCTATATCTATCCCACGGAAGTCATTGTCAAATGACCTGTCTGTGGTATTTACCAAATAAGAAAATAATTGTTCTGAATTAAAAAATATAATGAATATTTCAATATATAATGACAAGAAATTGTTTATGCAGAAAGAATTGTAAAAATAGTATTCTTCATCGTTTTCATAGCACATAAACATATATTGTAATTTTAAAACTTTAGTATATACAAGATACTAAAGTTTGTATGTGTTCTTCCAACACATGCCGTAGTTGTGGTTGGAAGAATTGATTCAATGTGAATGTTGAGTTTAGCTCCAGTTCACCTTCCTCCTAGTGCAACTTCTGGAATCTGATTTTGCACCTAACGAGATAATGAGAATACCTCTTCACCTAGATTATACTATATTTGATACTGTAGGTGTCTCTGATCTCGAAACGATGTAAGGAGTTAATTTTGAGCTTCTTCGACGGCGGATTGTTTTATCTATTCAGACGAACATGCCTCCTGATTCCACGAATCAAGTCTTTGATGCTGAACTAAGAGGAAGGTGAACTGGAGCTAAAGTCAACAGTCACACCTAATACTTGCTTAAAACAATTATATCACCTTACTTAGAATTGCTTTTTAATAGCATTGCGTTGTGTAAATAAATAAACCACCCAAAGTTTCATCCAACACAACCATACTCGTATAACGATGTTGAAGGTGTGACTTTACCAGTCCCTTTTATGTGTACTATGTAAGCTGTAGTTCGATATCCGATTTAGTATGTGAAGACTGTTTGTAACTGTTCGGTCCTTATCAACAAGCAAATGCAAGCGATTTTAAACGAGCAATTTTGTAATGTAGAGTTTTTAGGATTATCGAAATTAAAATTTGAATACTTCCAAGGAGTAATAAAAACAATATAAACTCGAATCTGTACACAACAATATCAAACACGGACACGGTCCTGTATTAGTTACATTTAGGTCCTGTGTATCAACATTAAAATTTGAATACTTCCAAGGAGTAATAAAAACAATATAAACTCGAATCTGTACACAACAATATCAAACACGCACACGGTCCTGTATTAGTTACATTTAGGTCCTGTATTAGTTACATTTAGGTCCTGTATTAGTTACATTTAGGTCCTGTATTAGTTACATTTAGGTTCTGCATTAGTTACATTTAGGTCCTGTATTAGTTACATTTAGGTCCTGAAACGAATTAAAAAATAAAATATTATTTCGTTTGTTTCAGGTTGTCCAAGTGTTCAAAGGTGTTTATTCTAAATTAATATTAGATATATTGATTAAATGATTCTCGGAATGAAATTAAGCAATTTTCTTTATTTATCGAGACGAAAACAGAAGTAAATTGGACTAAACGAAACCCAATTTTGTTGACCGATCGTCGTTATTAACCGTATTAAGCGTTTAAAATTAATTTATTGGATTTACTATTATATAGACGAATACAAGTTTTGGAGAGGAGGTTTGGCCGCGAGATGAAACAGAATGCGCGACCATACATCACAACTAAACATATACATTTTAACATGTGCCATTGTTAGACACGTTTACTAAGCTCCTGTACACGAACTAGCCTAACAGTTGTGACTAACCGGACATGAATTTCAGTGGACATGCTGTTTCCGAGAAGAACTGTGCCTGTGAGGAAGCCTGTAGTTCCGCCACGCTGTAACGGGGTCAACTGTAAGTTGGCCCGGCAGTGTTTACAGATCTCGGAGGCAGACCGGATAAGGATATGCTCGGACTTCCACAACCTCGGCGATCGCGACCTCCAGCGAGCGTTTATTTCGCGCCAAATCCGACAGTATGATCTCCAGCAGACGAAGTTCCCCCGGTCACATCGGAGCAAGACGAACTACTATTATCTTCCTAACGCGGACGGAGAAGATGTCAATGTGTGCCAGAAGATGTTTCTCAACACCCTTAACATCTCGGAGAAAGTCATGCGCACAGCTCTGGCCAAAGGGAAATCGTCGGAAGATGTTTAATAGGGATACACTGCCTCGCTGTGGAGAGCTATCATCAGTCAACAAACGGTATACCAGGACATTTATTGTAGACTAAAAGGATACTCATAATATCTCGCAAACACAGGTCGCAACTATAAGTAAGCCCCAGGATTAAGAATGCTTTATCTATCTCCATTCCTATTGGGTTAAAGGTGGAAACCTTTAGCTCAGTCTTAGTTTCTTAAATCTGCTGTAAGCCTGTCTTAGCGGTTTCCTTTTTTTCCGAAAAGAAATATATTTCTAATTATTATGACATCCCATTTTTCAATTTTACATTCCAATCTATAACCATTTACATGGATGTGTTTAATACTTTTTGGGGTATTACAAGAACCCTACATTTTTTCAAATACCCTTAAAGTGAAAGATAACAAACTTGTTTAAGGGAAATGCGCACTTCTAAACACTATCTTGCCTCGTTATACCGAATCTGGAAGATCTGAAGAATCTGGAGAATAATTAATGGTACAGTACTGTATGAAATATAGTATACACTGCATCTCACTAATACAGGTGGGGACATTCTGAAGAGTCAACCAACACTAGTCAGATACACGTACCTGAACAAAACGTGCACCACTGGGCACCAGAGGAACACAATTACAAAAGGACGGGACTATGTAGTTAGTGTCCTTGTTGCTGTCATGTTCAAGCCTTTCCCTTATCCCGAGTATTATTAATGTTAGATTTAAAAACTATTAAAAACAGTCCATAGACAGCAGTTGGTCTGTTGTGTCAAATTTTAAAATGTATCAATACAAATAAATATCAAAGATGATTGTAGGAATGTACTTGTGTTCCACCAGTGTCAGACAAATCCGGATTCACTCTATTTCTTAATAGTTTATGAATTTGATGTTGTTCATTGATCACAGGTTGCCTACGCATAGAAGCTGCGGCGAATCAGGTGTTCGAGTGTCCCAAGTGCCGCAAGAGCTACGTCCATAAGAGAAGTCTCAGGAAACACCAGCGCTTCGAGTGTGGGAACCAGAGGCCCTTCAGCTGTCACATGTGTCCCTACAAGGCCTCACAGAAAGGGACACTCAAGAGCCACGTCCTTTTCAAACACAGGGTCTCGATATGACTCGAGGTCTCAAGAGTGAAAGATCTCAACCCAGCGCACCATCAAGTGGAGTTGAATCAATTCTTTGTACTTTCATTGTTTCTTTGTTCTTACCACTCATTGTTACCATTGTTTGAATGAAAAATAAAATTTATTTCTGTACTATTTATTTACCAACAAATTGTTTCATTAATTTGACTCATATTATGTTACTTCTCCAATTTAAAACTAAAAAATTACGTAATTTAATTTTATTAAGATCATAATTTATTACTCGTACCTTATTCAGCTCTTGAAATCATATTTCTAGTCAGTTGGTACTATATTAAACATGAATTACAATTTAGAAAGTCCTCTTACTCGTTGAAGCTATCGCATTAGTTTCCGTTGGTATTTTTTTCTGGTCACGATGATTTCTTAAAAGCCGTGTCAGCAATAACATGTCTTTGAAAGACCAGTGGTGTATAGCTTAACACGTTGTTACAATTATACACTATGATTCAGCTTCAAGACCAGAATTTGAAGTTGAGAGACCAGAGTGATATCACATTCAACCTTTAATTCCAGATAAGTCACTGTCCACGTCAAAGCAGTCCAGTAACTTCTTTGTTCTCAAAAATACCGAGGACGAGAGCACCCGGTACCGCTGTGGTTCCTGCGGGAAGGACTATCTTCACAAGTCCAACCTGATCAAGCACCAGAGGTTCGAGTGTGACCGCCAGCGGCGCTTCTGTTGTCCGGTCTGTCCTCACAAGGCTTCTCAGAAAGGCAACCTCAAGCGTCACGTGCTCATCAAACACAGCGGCTACGAACACAAGTTGTTAGACCACATCTAGTGTGGGACAGAATGTGTTAGTCAAGATCTAACAGAGCAAGGAAACAATCCAAGCAGTAGTACTAACAACCCAAGTTGTAGTCATGAGTTTCAAATTTGTCCCTGCGTAGTTACCTTACTATTAATAATCCAATTACATTTTACTTGTGTATTTAATTACTCTTTATATTTTACTCTTCAAGTTATTAATACTTTATGTACGATGAATAATTTTCAATTGTTGTAATCTCGTAAAAGGAAACACAATAATTAAAAAAGACAATAATGATTTGTATGTCATTGATAGATTTTTGACAAAATCCAACTGTATTATTTTAAATAAAAACTTAAATTCTATTATACTTGCAAACTTTTATTGCTCTTTTCCTTTATTTGCACTCATCTAGCTTAAACCCCTACTTGTATTTAGTATGTGTCGGTAAATTAATTTTATATTATGTGTGTTCAAGTATTTCTGTAACGTTCTCTGTTGTCATATACACTTAATAAGTGTTTTGTAAATAATATCATAAAATATATGTTATCTGGTCACCTGAAACTCAGCATTTAATTGGTTAGTGATAAATTACTCTTACAAGTACAAGGACAACTTGACCCGTCACAAGCGCCAGGAGTGCGGCAAGGAGCCTCAGTTCGCTTGTAGTTTCTGTGTCAGGTATATAATGATGTAATAACCTGTTACTTGTGAGTCAGGTGTTAACGTGTTCCCATGGATAAAATCTCAACCCCAGCCACACAGCCGTGACGTGTGTGGCCGCTCCTACAAGTACAAGGACAACTTGACCCGTCACAAGCGCCAGGAGTGCGGCAAGGAGCCTCAGTTCGCTTGTAGTTTCTGTGTCAGGTATATAATGATGTAATAACCTGTTACTTGTGTGCCAGGTGTTAACGTGTTCCCATGGATGAAATCTCAACCCCAGCCACACAGCTGTGACGTGTGTGGCCGCTCCTACAAGTACAAGGACAACTTGGCCCGTCACAAGCGCCAGGAGTGCGGCAAGGAGCCTCAGTTCGCTTGTAGTTTCTGTGTCAGGTATATAATGATGTAATAACCTGTTACTTGTGTGCCAGGTGTTAACGTGTTCCCATGGATGAAATCTCAACCCCAGCCACACAGCTGTGACGTGTGTGGCCGCTCCTACAAGTACAAGGACAACTTGACCCGTCACAAGCGCCAGGAGTGCGGCAAGGAGCCTCAGTTCGCTTGTAGTTTCTGTGTCAGGTATATAATGATGTAATAACCTGTTACTTGTGTGCCAGGTGTTAACGTGTTCCCATGGATGAAATCTCAACCCCAGCCACACAGCTGTGACGTGTGTGGCCGCTCCTACAAGTACAAGGACAACTTGACCCGTCACAAGCGCCAGGAGTGCGGCAAGGAGCCTCAGTTCGCTTGTAGTTTCTGCCCCTACAAGGCGAGATATCGGAGCACGCTGCACGCACACCTCGTCTGCAAACACTCGGCAGACAAGTAGCGACATGTCAGCTGCAAGTCTGACAAGTGAACCTGTCAAGACTGATCTCCTTGTAGCCTTATTCTGCTTGTCCACCGAGGGCACGTGTGTTTTAAGGGTCTTTCAAAATTTTGTAACGCAATTTTATTTCTTTATGGTCAGATATGATGTTCACATTGTGGAGTATGCGATGTATAATGATGTTATGATAACTGAATATGATACGTACATATCTTTCAAGGATAATAAGGGAATTTTAAAAATAACCAAGAAAGCAAATAACTTCAACAAAGAAAACAATTAGTTCATCATAAAAGTGGCAGGATAATGTCTTCCGTTGATTGGTTGAGCTCGAGCCCATCACAGAACAGATCCACCCCCCCCCCTTATACCTGTATAAGCGGATATGTATAGCTAGCTCAGTCAGTTTCAGCATTAAATGACTGAGGATGGTTACCCACAGTAAGACTGAATATCTCGAGATTCGTGATATAGTTTTAGAGGGTAGTGTGAACATATTAATTCTGAATATAGTTAAATTTCATGATGAGTAAAAAATACAAATTTTTACTGTATTTTTAATTAATTCGGACGAGAATAATCGTAGATTTGTTATATTTCGGTGATCTTATCCTTTATTTGAGAATACAAATATATACCTGAGGTTTGTTTTCGATTTGAAAGAAACATTCCCGTAGTCTGGGTATTAGACTTGTTATCCGATGACTTAATTCAAAATTGTATCTTACTTAAGGAACTAACGAAGTCCGATGATGTACCCAGAACGACTTTGTATATTTGACAAGTTACCTGTGTGTAGTAAGGAATTATTTACTACTTTATCACGCCTTTGTTCTTGTTAAAATGAATACTAATCACCCTGTCAATAGTGATATCCTATCTGAGTATGATGATAACAAACTTGGTACATCATGTAATTGAACTTTAAATATGGCAATAAGAGGGATTTCACCACATTTTCAGTGATCTGGCGACATAGACATCGCAAGCAGTTTTTTCATCTGAATATATTCTTATCTATAGTTCCTACATGTGCTGGAACAAAAGAGAACTGAGATGGCGGTTGACTTAAGATTGGAATATTACACAGTTTCAGTTTTCGTTCGATTCCGCGTTATTTACCACATGTTTATCGCAAATATTGTTCCGCCCAGGTATAAAATATATTTTGTACTACTAATGAAAATTGCATTAACTACTACTTCAAAATCAAACAAAATAACGTATACTTTTATCTACCAAATTATGTTCTGTATCATCAAAATTTAACTCTATTTATCTGTTGAACCAATGCAAAATATACCGTTTCCTCTATTCCTATTTCTTTAAATATCATTTGTGCTATCCTAATATTTTTATGATGTTAAAAGTTTGTTGAATAAAGGTTGTATTTTTACACATTTGTTTGTTGGTTTTGTTTTATTCAATATAATACCGTCTTTTCTTACAGGTTGCAACACACCTCGCACTTCAGAGTGAGAATAGCACGAGGGGGGAAACGAGAGAAGGAGAGCAAACATCTCTCCTCTATTTGTTGTTATCTTTTCCATTAGTGGATGGAAACCAAGTTCACGGTTTTAGGCATGGATGGAAGCGCTGCCGTAGTGACGTCATAATTCTGGAGATACTCTCCCTCTGACCTCGAGCTGGGGACGTACTGTATAGATATCGTGCTCTAGGCATGGATGGAAGCGCTGCCGTAGTGACGTCATAATTCTGGGGATACTCTCCCTCTGACCTCGAGCTGGGGACGTACTGTATAGATATCGTGCTCTAGGCATGGATGGAAGCGCTGCCGTAGTGAAGTCATAATTCTGGGGATCCTCTCCCTCTGACCACGAGCTGGGGACGTACTGTGTAGATATCGTGCTCTAGGCATGGATGGAAGCGCTACCGTAGTGACGTCATAATTCTGGGGATCCTCTCCCTCTGACCTCGAGCTGGGGACGTACTGTATAGATATCGTGCTCTAGGCATGGATGGAAGCGCTACCGTAGTGACGTCATAATTCTGGGGATCCTCTCCCTCTGACCACGAGCTGGGGACGTACTGTGTAGATATCGTGCTCTAGGCATGGATGGAAGCGCTACCGTAGTGACGTAATAATTCTGGGGATCCTCTCCCTCTGACCACGAGCTGGGGACGTACTGTATAGATATCCTGCTCTATCATAATGGGTTTGCTGCTGACTAGGAAACTATAAGCTAGCCTATAGAATTGCTAGCTTAGTGACTAAGGAAACTAAGGACCTATAATGTGAATATTGAATTCACCAATTCACCTTCCAATTGGTGCAGCGGAATCTGACGCTGTCACAGACTTGACTCCTGGAGAGATCGAATACAAGTCGGAGATGAAGAAGTTTTTTACATCGTGTCGACATGAATCAACTCTTCCCACTTTACTACATGTGTGTAGGTTGCTCCACCGTGCTTAGAGATCGTTTCTAAAACATCGTAGTGATGGGACAGTGAGGATACCGCTTTACCTAGATTAGACACCATGTAGTCAGGTGTCTCTGATGTTAAAGCGATGTAAATAGTTCATTTTGAGCTTCCTCGTCGCTGATTTTTATTTAAAATCTTCAGACAACATGACTTCAGATTCCAGGAGTCAAATTTGTGATAGCGTCAGATTCCAGACGAAGTATTAAGAGGAAGATGAACTGGAGGTAAACTCAACATTGACATTGAATGAACTCTTCCCACCTTAATAGGTTATGTGTAAGGGCCTACAGTAGAGCAGGCAGTGAGCTGTGGACAACTTAGCCATTAGTCTGATTACATAGAATGATCGATAAGAAAGCTCAACTATTAACAAATACACACTCTGTGCGCGCCGAAAACACCTTTTTTGCAGTACAGTCGGATGATGGTAAGTCATCCGACTAGTAGGGGAGGACACTGACACTGGATACTCGTGGCATATCCATAAAACTCCCTCTAACACTGTCCCAGGCCAGTTTCGTACTTCCTGTAGCGAGAACTCAAGACAAACGAACATTTTTCTCTCAGAAGCACGAAACAACTGAGAGCACAGATGAAAAAACTAAATTTTGGTTCATAAAGTTATACGGTGAGCGGCAATGAAAAAAAAACGTATATAACATAACTACAGTGCCAGACTGTCACAGCTCCCGACATTATTCACACATAAAAATGACAACCACTAAAAGTGTTACTTGTATTTTGGATGAAGAATTTAATTTTATCACAGTGAACTCATGAGACGTTTAGGTTCAAAAATGTATCCTTTGTTTCGCGTTTGTTGAGGAAAGGACGGCGAGATGATGATATTTGTCGCTGTGCAGGGAATCAGCTGGAAGTGGTGTTCAAACCGAAGCCCTGGAAATGTATCCCGACCTCCCTCCGCTTGACGGACCCTGACAGCCACGTGCCCCAGTGGGGGAACTCCCGCCGCTGTGCCGTCTGCTCCACCAAAGCCCTCCCGAAGAGATCGAGGTTCTACTGCGTCGTCTGCAACGTCGGCCTACATCCCGAGTGTTTCGCTCTCTTCCACAGTTGATCAACCTCTTTCTGTCCTGTTTTTCTATTGTGTATTTTTTCTAAAGCTAAACTCTTGTTTGTCCTTTCGCATACGATGGGGTAGATGGGTAGGCAGTTGTGTCACAGGTTATTCCGTTTCAGTATTGAACTACGATATCTTTCTCTAATCTAGTCATAAATAAGTTTATAACTTTATAATTATAAAGATTTGTCGCATGTTAATACTTAAAATTAAATTTTATCTATCAATATAAAAAATTTTACATAGCTAAATTAAATTTCCATTTTGTTTTAATAGATAGTTTTTTTTACACTTGTGTTCCAAAAACGTTACATTCTCGACGAGTGTATCAATACAGAGAAATTGAAAGTGTGGTCCTTCTGTTCAGATCTGCATTCTTCCCGTATTAGAACGATCATCCTTTCCATATGTTGTAGATGACAAATTTGTACTATTAATTAATTTTCGCGCCAAAATTTGGAACGCTATTGAATGTTAATATTATTTGGAATTACATTGTTTGTAAAATTGGTTTTGAAACACTTATCGTTGGCGCCACTTAGCCCAATGAATGCCTAAGTTTTTAGGTAGATTTTGATACAAAATCAGCCTTTTGCAATTGTCTCCAAGGTAGGATTGGAAAAAATGTCTACATAACTCCACCGAACACGACTCCAGAACCTAAAACCATCCCCCCTTCAAAGATTTACGAGCTACGTTTGCCATATAGATATTTCAATAAATTCGTATTTCAGTTGTCACAAAATTTACGTACTTCTTTCGACTGAGCCGGAAGGACTATATATTATATTGAAATAAAATAATTACGTTTCCAGTAGGAAATATCTGAATCATCAGCCTGGACATGGACTTCCTTAAAATTGTAGGGAGACGTTTTCTAATATGTGGAGAGTGAGGAGGTAAAATGCGTTGGACCTTTTATTTAAAGTTTTGATCTTCTACCATACACTGTGTATTACTAAAACGTTTGTTCAATAAATCGTGCAGTGAAAATATACAACGTTACATATATCTCTTTCGTAATTATTTTTACGTATCCTAAATTTAACTTTGGTTTATCATTTGTGTTTGATGTCCTGTGGGTTGTGTTGTGTGACTTGGGCAATAGGTTTTATGTTGTGTTTTGTCCTCTGTGTGCTATTGGGAGGTTTTTCAAACTCGTAAGGGATACTATTTGTGTAGAGTTCTACTTTTATGTTTCACGTAGCCTCAAATGGGAATTTTGTGTGCACTTCATACGTTTCTACTTTATGTACATAATTTTACTGTTTCATTGTTTCTTATTCATGTGCCTTTTTTGTTTTTCAATTTGGGGCATTCACAATGGAGGTTTGCAATTTTCCTTTAAATTCACATGTTTTTTGAAACTGTGAAATGTAGATAACGTGGTGCTGTTTCAGGCAAGCCCATATTCACTTGCCCGAACTGCCACCGCAGCTACAAGCACAAGACTTCGCTGACACGTCACCTGCGCTACGACGGCTGCGGCTCCGCCCTGGGCTGGAACCTCTTCACCTGCGAGATTTGCGACTTCCAGACAACGAACAAGGCCGCCCTCACCATGCACTGTTTCCACAAGCACATCTAGGCCTGCAGGAGTAAACGTGCTGTGTGCTGACATAAATACGTGGTTATCCATGCACTAAGTTAGGTCATTATTACGAGTACATAATACTTAGAATTTTGTGTTACCATTGAATTTACCCGTATGAAATATTTAATGTAAGTCAATAAGTCGCATTTTATTTGAATATTTTCAGTGGGGAGGGATATCAATTAAATATGTTTATTGTTGTTATTGAAACTAACTGTTCATCTTAGGAAAAAGAGGCTAGGTTGCAATTATTACCTACCAAGAATGTTTTAATTGGCCCGAATGATGTTTTAACAAGTGTGATGTAATTACTTTTTTTACACACACACACACACACACACACACACACACACACACACACACACACACACACACACACAATTAGTTTGTTAATAAAATAAATAATTATTTTTAGTTGCCTTTATCTTTTTGATAAGTCTACATAATTTTAGGCCATTAGATAATAAAACCCCTTTTATTCGGTTTTGTTATAGGTTTATCGCTTACTTTGTCGTGTGAAATTTACCAAATATATCCTAGTTAACATATTATTTTTATTTATGATGTTCTGTAGGGTTAATAATGATGTATAATTATTTTTTAGTTATAATAAATATATATATATATATATATATATATATAATATATATATTTATATATAGTTATAAATAACCGGATTAATGTTTTGATTGTGTTCGGTAATGGTTACACAAGTTACGATGTTTTACACACTTTGAAATTTGTATGTAAAACCGCACTTGCACACCAAAGAAGCCTTACCAAATGGAAGTTAACATTCCTTAGTGGGATTAATAGAGAAACCACAACTGTTTTGTGTATAATGTATCGGTGATACATTAGACTTTACTTTACATCATTATGTACTTTACTATCTTTATTGTTATTTGTCATACGCGCATTTCCTTCGCTCGCCATTTATCCCATTCATATATGATGATATTGTTTTTGAATACAGGTATATACATATACACGACCCAGACCCAGAGTGAGTGAAGTAGGAGTTCGCTGCAACACGTGTCGCGTGGTGGTAACTTCGCTGAGGTTGCTGCAGAATATTGCATTCTCGAGATATCTTGCGGGCGGGTAGACAAACAGACAGACCACATATACACGACCCAGACCCAGAGTGAGTGAAGTAGGAGTTCGCTGCAACACGTGTCGCGTGGTGGTAACTTCGCTGAGGTTGCTGCAGAATATTGCATTCTCGAGATATCTTGCGGGCGGGTAGACAAACAGACAGATCACATATACACGACAAAGACCCAGAGTGAGTGAAGTAGGAGTTCGCTGCAACACGTGTCGCGTGGTGGTAACTTCGCTGAGGTTGCTGCAGAATATTGCATTCTCGAGATATCTTGCGGGCAGGTAGACAAACAGACAGATCACATATACACGACAAAGACCCAGAGTGAGTGAAGTAGGAGTTCGCTGCAACACGTGTCGCGTGGTGGTAACTTCGCTGAGGTTGCTGCAGAATATTGCATTCTCGAGATATCTTGCGGGCGGGTAGACAAACAGACAGATCACATATACACGACAAAGACCCAGAGTGAGTGAAGTAGGAGTTCGCTGCAACACGTGTCGCGTGGTGGTAACTTCGCTGAGGTTGCTGCAGAATATTGCATTCTCGAGATATCTTGCGGGCAGGTAGACAAACAGACAGATCACATATACACGACCCAGACCCAGAGTGAGTGAAGTAGGAGTTCGCTGCAACACGTGTCGCGTGGTGGTAACTTCGCTGAGGTTGCTGCAGAATATTGCATTCTCGAGATATCTTGCGGGCGGGTAGACAAACAGACAGATCACATAGAAAAGAATGTGTTGTGTTTGCATTCCTCGGCAACACAAAGCATTGTGTCAGCTTATTGAGGCTTCAATGACGCTCAGCAAAATCCCTAGGTGAAAAACATGATGGAACTCATTCTTGTCTACACAGGAAAGAAGTTCGTACTAGTACTACAAGCAAATTTTCGACTTTAGATAAAATCATTTGCGAGATATCTTGCCACATGATACATTCACATTTTTGTTGACCAAGTTAGGTTCCATAGCAGTGTTGAAATAATATAAGTTTCTGTGAGTCACCACAACCCAAGGTTGTGCTGAAATCGAATCTTGTCATTGGCTTTAATACCGATTTTCCATCTGTACTGTTCTCGTTTTATTCTATGAATATAAATTTCACATGTTGAAATGCCACATGATTGTATTCTGTTTGTTTACACATTTCTATATTATATTTCTCGTTGTCACCATGTTTACCAATACGACAAATCTAAACATATTCGCTAACGCTCAGCCAACTTCCATGCACTAACGTACACCATCATTGAACTCAGCTTTAGTTATATATAAATAAAGCTATGTTATTAATATTAATAAAGCTTATATAACCATACGCACACTGTGTAGTTGTTGTGTCCAATTAACAAACAAAAACTCACATTTTCTACGAGATTTTGTTTCTCAAAACAAATCATGTCTATTGGTCATACCAAAAATGTATTTTCTTTTGCATAAATGTATATATTGTATTCTTTTTGTTCTAAAATTAATAAATTAATAATGTTTTTAAAATTATAAAAATATGTAAAATTCACAGATTGATCCTTGTCAGTTTTACTCCTAATGCAATAATGAATTGTAAAATTTTTCTATTTCTTGTTTCTAGACTGTTTAAAATTACGATGTTGAGATAGCCTTAGGTCACTATGAGATTTATATTCATTTAGTGCACTTTCCAGAAAATGTTCAAAGAAAAACGCACGGTTAAGTGATATATTTAAAATAGGCCTATAATAACTTTTAAAAATGTTATCTTCATCCAAAATATGTTTTGAAAATTGATTATCTTATTATACAACGGAAATAATTTTGATTTGGGATAAACTTAAACAAAATAAAATCAGACAACAATTAAATTGAATTGTGAATCGAGTTTTGGAGTACCTGACGTCACCAAGCTCATGCCGACCTATGCCTCATGGCGAGGAGGCACTCTCCACACTCGCATAACATATTCGAGTGTTCGTTAGATTTGTCTAACTTTAAATAAATCAAAATCAAACAAATGATATAGTTTTTAAATAAGGTAATTAATTTTACTACACAATTTTGTGGATTAATATTAAAAAATAATTTCTCTGTGTGTTCAATTTTAAATATACCTCCATACAATGCGCCCCTTCGTGAACATTTCATGAAAATGGAGCTCGCAGAATTGAAACAGTCTTTGAACTAGACGCATATGAGTGCCCATACTGTTCTGTATTTTGTTACGTTTGTTATCTTTTGCATTTGTTTTTTCATACCGGAAGAAGAGTTAATGATATTTGAAAAAATGTTCAAGTATTCATGTAATTGGATTCTAGACATTCGAAACTCTACAGAGTTAGGTACATGATACCTCTCTTGTACTAGTTTTGAAAATATAAAGTAAAAGACAGAAGAAACAATAACAGTTATTAACTATATACAGAAGGGAAACCAACGTGTTTGTTTGTCTTATAATCATTAAACTTTATATTGTTAGTTAGTCACATTTCATATAGTGTTATTCACATTCCAGTCAAGTTACGTACATTAGTTTATTGTTTTCAATATAGCGGTTTTTCATGTTTTATTGCTTATACTGAATATATCATATTTTTTATTGTTTTAGCGTATATTTACCTACTTTAAGTAAAGAAAAGTTGTGTTTAATGTATTTAATATAGTTGCAAATTGTAATCTTCATTACGTAGTTGGTTATGTAGAGGGAACTATAATTTTGTAGTGTTTTGTGTAGAATGTATCATGTACATTCAATGTGCCTTATTGCAATCATTGTCTTTGTTATATTACTTACTTATTAAATGTTGTTACAACAGCCAATTTATGCTTTACGATTTATTGTAACAAAGTGTTTATTGACTTTAGTCTATAATTAAAAGATACCACATGAGATATATTAATTGTAACGTACTTGTCTTTTATCGAATTTTATTTTTATTTTTTATTACGAAAGTATCATTTATATTAAATTTCAATACCATAATTCAGTCACTACAGTGTTACAGTAATAAGTGTGGTATTATTTTAAATGAATGATAAGGTAAATTGCGTGCCCTTATTTATCAATATATCTGTGCCTTAATAAAGACACCATTGCTTCAACTTACGATAACTGCCTTATCTATAGTGTACGATTCTATACGTTATATTTTTCATTATATGTAAGTTTTATCACTATTATGTCAATAAAATGTTGAAAAATATTTTGGTCTTGTTTATAATTGCTTTCACCTTTTTCTGTGCGTGTTAGATGCTTTCCGTATGTCGTTTAAATTTTAAAATTAAAATGAATAGAAGGGAACGTTAATCGTGTGTTCTTTAAGTACCGTATAAATGTTGCTTCTTGATTTCTTTAAACAATTCAAAAGTTTAATTTGAAAGCCTGTAAGGAATATTAGTAGAACAATGGTTTTGCTGGTTTTGAAGTTTTTATCAGCTCCGCTTGCTTAGTCTGTTTGTGCGAGGAGCTAGTTAAAATAAACAGTAAGTTCATTTTTGGCCAGACCAATGGAAATGGTTTATGATGAGACTGCATGTTATTTTTAAATAGTTCTTCATTTTGTCAAAAGAAAAATTAATGAGACTTCATATTTTGACTCTTTCTAACTGATAAGCAGCCAAGACAGTATAAATTGCTGCAAGAGCAGAAAAGTAGAAAAATATCTTTATTAATTGAATCTGAAAAAGCTTAATGAATGGCAATTATTGTAATTAAAACTCATTGAAATAACAAATTCCCACATGAAAGAAGATACATTTTGTTAAATAATATTCTACATTCAAAACAACTGTTTCCAAAAATCCTAAAATGCGTCAGCAACGGAATTGTTGTCCAAAGCTACAAAAATCATTAAAACAGTCTTGATTTTCACTTGTTCCATAAACATCGTCAGCATTATAACATGAACACGAAATGACGGTAATCTGTAACATAAAGCAGATATTGCTTTATAGCATACACATTCTAATAAATCATTACAATTAATTGTGTTAATAATGCCTACACAGGGGGACTGTAAACATGTTGAGGTATAAAGATATTAATATTTATTTGTGTAATGCGGATATTTACATTTAATTTGTGACGACCAATAAAGAAGTTTTATATTAAATATACGTTTTTACAACGAAGTATTTTTTATGGGCGTTAAAGTACTTAACTAGCAGCTCTGAATTTTTAAAAATATTGCACTGCGGATTTTGTGCAGATTCTTTAATGCCTCTAAAGTAATCCTGCAGTCTTTTCTGATTCTAGTTTAGTTCTTGAATTCATGTTGGCATGTTTGAGATAGTTATCTATTCTTTAATTCTAAAGTATATGTACGCTTTAGAATCTAGGTCACTACAAAGTATATGTACGCTTTAGAATCTAGGTCACTACAAAGTATATGTACGCTTTAGAATCTAGGTCACTACAAAGGTCTGCGAGTTTCAACTACTACGAACTTCTGGTTTTTAACTGAAGAAAATGGAAGAAAGTAAATTTTTTAATAATATAATAAAATAAAACAATGATATTTTTGCTGTTTTTGACAAGAAACAAAATCTGAATATCTTATTAATTCTCTCATCCTATTATACCCTTCTATAAAACTCACTTGTGAAATAGAACATAGAAAACAAATCCCATTTTTGTTTAACACAAAGAACCTGAAAATGGATCTCTGTTTCTTACAACAATATAACTACAGAAATTACTAAGAGTTTTAAAAATCATAGCAATAATAATGTATTCTTACAGAAATTTTGCACTCTTACCAAACAAGATATTCAGAACATGTTGGTAATTCATGTAATTAGATTAGATAAATCCTTTTCAAAAACCAATTCTTACTATATTTCACATTTGTATTTAGAAACATATGTAACAAATTTCAGCATTTAAATTTATTTGAATCAGGTAGTATTACAAAATTTAAATCTCGTAATGTCACAGAACTGTTGTTACAAATTGGAGTACAAGGATCCGAGACTTTCATTCACTCAGACTGGGGACCAACCTGACCTTGACCCCTCCTCATCACCCGGCGCTCGTCATATTACGGTCTTGTGTATGTGTGGTCTTACTTCTGCCGATGGTTTTGTCTAATACGACAGTATTATCTCTTATCACACAACTACATTTCTACATTATATGCCTTAAAACACACCGACACGTAACAGTAACACTTTTTCGACATCTAGATAACATAAACTTTTTAGTACGACTCTAGCCTACGCACAGGCTGCTTGCCCATGTAGGCTAATTTCCATTGTAGAATATATGTTAATATGTAATATATAGTTTACTTAAATTATATAAATAATATTTATCCAACTACTGTACTTAAAATAAAATTGTTTTATTTTATCGCCACTTAGTAAGTATTGTAAAAGGGTAATTTACTATTTATCAAACGTAAATAAATCTAATATCTTGGTGTATATGTTTTTGGAAATAAAAAATGTTTCTATTCTATTCTATTCTATTATTCTCAAATTCCAAAATCAAAGTAAAAAATATATTGGGAAATCCAAAATAGATAATGATGAAAAATCTGGAATTTATCAAATTAATTACGACAACTTTAGTTTAAAATACATTGACCAAACAAAATAAAAATGAAAAAGAGAGCGAAGGAACGTAAAGATTGTCTTAAATACCAACAAAAGGATAGATCGGCCATGGTAAAACATGCACTTCATACTGGACACTGCTTTTCACACGTAACATTATTAAAACAAATCCAAGATAAAGAATTCTTCGATGCTCACGAAACTGTTTTTATACAAAAGTACCAAAGCGACAGTAAATAATGAGCCTGGAACTTTCCTAAATTCACCGTTACTGCCTTTAATTTAATTAGATATTAATTTTACCTATACAGTAGACATACTTCCTGGTCTTTAAAATTTCTCCTTGTATTTTTAATTACATGTGTTTGAACACGAAAAGCCTCACAAAAATAAAATTTCATAATTATTGGTGTTACTTTATAAATTAATTAATTGTTTCAATGATTATTTCTTCAAAATTGAGACTTTTTATATATTCTACCTAAAATAGGGGCTTTAAATTTTACTTATATTATATATAATATAACCACTGGCCTTAGAGCTTCTTGAGCGGACGAATTATCCAACGAAATCCCTACGGAGTAATCTTTTGGATGAATGAATGTGCAACCCTTCTTTGGATGTAATTTGTGTCTTCGACTCCTTGGCATTGTTTAGGAGTAAACTGTATTAGGACGTAGGACCAAGACTGCAAAAGTTTGATCACATCAAATTTCATTCTCTAACCTGCTTACGTTCTATATTTAAACTAAATCAAATAATTATTTTAAATAGTTTCATATTTCATTATATCTTTGGAATAAATTTAGATGATATTAACTATTATAATATGACTTGTCTAATATGATTCTATCTCAAAATAATAATATTGATTTTAGTGTACCTTGCTGTGAAAGTATATTTATTTTTATCCATTTGGAGAAATAGTTATTTTACAACTATTACATTTATTTCCGATGTACTAGTTAAGCAAAAATAATTTCGGATCCATCTAGTAACAGTCAACTAGAAAATATCGATAGTTGGCGAATTAATTAAATTGTATTAATAATTTGGAATTGAAATTGTAAAATAAATTACATATTTTCTGAGCATGAAAATTCTAAATAAATTGCAGTCTCTGTTACGTAACTGCACACACCAGCATAAAATAATTAACTTGGATACTATCCTCCGTATCCTCAACTCTCTTGGATACGATACGTGGCCTACCTAATATTGATTGCTAAGCTAAACTATTTCTCCTTGCAGACAGCTGGCCGCTGTTCGGCTGCGGGATGTTTATCCTCAACTCTCTTGGATACGATACGTGGCCTACCTAATATTGATTGCTAAGCTAAACTATTTCTCCTTGCAGACAGCTGGCCGCTGTTCTCCTGCGGGATGTTTATCCTCAACTCTCTTGGATACGATACGTGGCCTACCTAATATTGATTGCTAAGCTAAACTATTTCTCCTTGCAGACAGCTGGCCGCTGTTCGGCTGCGGGATGTTTATCCTCAACTCTCTTGGATACGATACGTGGCCTACCTAATATTGATTGCTAAGCTAAACTATTTCTCCTTGCAGACAGCTGGCCGCTGTTCGGCTGCGGGATGTTTATCTTCAACTCTCTTGGATACGATACGTGGCCTACCTAATATTGACTGCTAAGCTAAACTATTTCTCCTTGCAGACAGCTGGCCGCTGTTCGGCTGCGGGATGTTTATCTTCAACTCTCTTGGATACGATACGTGGCCTACCTAATATTGACTGCTAAGCTAAACTATTTCTCCTTGCAGACAGCTGGCCGCTGTTCGGCTGCGGGATGTTTATCCTCAACTCTCTTGGATACGATACGTGGCCTACCTAATATTGATTGCTAAGCTAAACTATTTCTCCTTGCAGACAGCTGGCCGCTGTTCTCCTGCGAGATGTTTATCCTCAACTCTCTTGGATACGATATGTGGTCTACCTAATATTGATTGCTAAGCTAAACTATTTCTCCTTGCAGACAGCTGGCCGCTGTTCTCTCCTGCGAGATGTTTATCCTCAACTCTCTTGGATACGATACGTGGCCTACCTAATATTGATTGCTAAGCTAAACTATTTCTCCTTGCAGACAGCTGGCCGCTGTTCGGCTGCGGGATGTTTATCTTCAACTCTCTTGGATACGATACGTGGTCTACCTAATATTGATTGCTAAGCTAAACTATTTCTCCTTGCAGACAGCTGGCCGCTGTTCTCCTGCGAGATGTTTATCCTCAACTCTCTTGGATACGATACGTGGTCTACCTAATATTGATTGCTAAGCTAAACTATTTCTCCTTGCAGACAGCTGGCCGCTGTTCGGCTGCGGGATGTTTATCTTCAACTCTCTTGGATACGATACGTGGCCTACCTAATATTGACTGCTAAGCTAAACTATTTCTCCTTGCAGACAGCTGGCCGCTGTTCGGCTGCGGGATGTTTATCTTCAACTCTCTTGGATACGATACGTGGCCTACCTAATATTGACTGCTAAGCTAAACTATTTCTCCTTGCAGACAGCTGGCCGCTGTTCGGCTGCGGGATGTTTATCCTCAACTCTCTTGGATACGATACGTGGCCTACCTAATATTGATTGCTAAGCTAAACTATTTCTCCTTGCAGACAGCTGGCCGCTGTTCTCCTGCGAGATGTTTATCCTCAACTCTCTTGGATACGATATGTGGTCTACCTAATATTGATTGCTAAGCTAAACTATTTCTCCTTGCAGACAGCTGGCCGCTGTTCTCCTGCGAGATGTTTATCCTCAACTCTCTTGGATACGATACGTGGCCTACCTAATATTGATTGCTAAGCTAAACTATTTCTCCTTGCAGACAGCTGGCCGCTGTTCGGCTGCGGGATGTTTATCTTCAACTCTCTTGGATACGATACGTGGTCTACCTAATATTGATTGCTAAGCTAAACTATTTCTCCTTGCAGACAGCTGGCCGCTGTTCTCCTGCGAGATGTTTATCCTCAACTCTCTTGGATACGATACGTGGTCTACCTAATATTGATTGCTAAGCTAAACTATTTCTCCTTGCAGACAGCTGGCCGCTGTTCTCCTGCGAGATGTTTATCCTCAACTCTCTTGGATACGATACGTGGCCTACCTAATATTGATTGCTAAGCTAAACTATTTCTCCTTGCAGACAGCTGGCCGCTGTTCGGCTGCGGGATGTTTATCTTCAACTCTCTTGGATACGATACGTGGCCTACCTAATATTGATTGCTAAGCTAAACTATTTCTCCTTGCAGACAGCTGGCCGCTATTCGGCTGCGGGATGTTTATCCTCAACTCTCTTGGATACGATACGTGGCCTACCTAATATTGATTGCTAAGCTAAACTATTTCTCCTTGCAGACAGCTGGCCGCTGTTCGGCTGCGGGATGTTTATCCTCAACTCTCTTGGATACGATACGTGGCCTACCTAATATTGACTGCTAAGCTAAACTATTTCTCCTTGCAGACAGCTGGCCGCTGTTCGGCTGCGGGATGTTTATCTTCAACTCTCTTGGATACGATACGTGGCCTACCTAATATTGACTGCTAAGCTAAACTATTTCTCCTTGCAGACAGCTGGCCGCTGTTCGGCTGCGGGATGTTTATCTTCAACTCTCTTGGATACGATACGTGGCCTACCTAATATTGACTGCTAAGCTAAACTATTTCTCCTTGCAGACAGCTGGCCGCTGTTCGGCTGCGGGATGTTTATCCTCAACTCTCTTGGATACGATACGTGGCCTACCTAATATTGATTGCTAAGCTAAACTATTTCTCCTTGCAGACAGCTGGCCGCTGTTCTCCTGCGAGATGTTTATCCTCAACTCTCTTGGATACGATATGTGGTCTACCTAATATTGATTGCTAAGCTAAACTATTTCTCCTTGCAGACAGCTGGCCGCTGTTCTCCTGCGAGATGTTTATCCTCAACTCTCTTGGATACGATACGTGGCCTACCTAATATTGATTCCTAAGCTAAACTATTTCTCCTTGCAGACAGCTGGCCGCTGTTCGGCTGCGGGATGTTTATCTTCAACTCTCTTGGATACGATACGTGGTCTACCTAATATTGATTGCTAAGCTAAACTATTTCTCCTTGCAGACAGCTGGCCGCTGTTCTCCTGCGAGATGTTTATCCTCAACTCTCTTGGATACGATACGTGGTCTACCTAATATTGATTGCTAAGCTAAACTATTTCTCCTTGCAGACAGCTGGCCGCTGTTCGGCTGCGGGATGTTTATCTTCAACTCTCTTGGATACGATACGTGGCCTACCTAATATTGACTGCTAAGCTAAACTATTTCTCCTTGCAGACAGCTGGCCGCTGTTCGGCTGCGGGATGTTTATCTTCAACTCTCTTGGATACGATACGTGGCCTACCTAATATTGACTGCTAAGCTAAACTATTTCTCCTTGCAGACAGCTGGCCGCTGTTCGGCTGCGGGATGTTTATCCTCAACTCTCTTGGATACGATACGTGGCCTACCTAATATTGATTGCTAAGCTAAACTATTTCTCCTTGCAGACAGCTGGCCGCTGTTCTCCTGCGAGATGTTTATCCTCAACTCTCTTGGATACGATATGTGGTCTACCTAATATTGATTGCTAAGCTAAACTATTTCTCCTTGCAGACAGCTGGCCGCTGTTCTCCTGCGAGATGTTTATCCTCAACTCTCTTGGATACGATACGTGGCCTACCTAATATTGATTGCTAAGCTAAACTATTTCTCCTTGCAGACAGCTGGCCGCTGTTCGGCTGCGGGATGTTTATCTTCAACTCTCTTGGATACGATACGTGGTCTACCTAATATTGATTGCTAAGCTAAACTATTTCTCCTTGCAGACAGCTGGCCGCTGTTCTCCTGCGAAATGTTTATCCTCAACTCTCTTGGATACGATACGTGGTCTACCTAATATTGATTGCTAAGCTAAACTATTTCTCCTTGCAGACAGCTGGCCGCTGTTCTCCTGCGAGATGTTTTATCCTCAACTCTCTTGGATACGATACGTGGCCTACCTAATATTGATTGCTAAGCTAAACTATTTCTCCTTGCAGACAGCTGGCCGCTGTTCGGCTGCGGGATGTTTATCTTCAACTCTCTTGGATACGATACGTGGCCTACCTAATATTGATTGCTAAGCTAAACTATTTCTCCTTGCAGACAGCTGGCCGCTATTCGGCTGCGGGATGTTTATCCTCAACTCTCTTGGATACGATACGTGGCCTACCTAATATTGATTGCTAAGCTAAACTATTTCTCCTTGCAGACAGCTGGCCGCTGTTCGGCTGCGGGATGTTTATCTTCAACTCTCTTGGATACGATACGTGGCCTACCTAATATTGACTGCTAAGCTAAACTATTTCTCCTTGCAGACAGCTGGCCGCTGTTCGGCTGCGGGATGTTTATCTTCAACTCTCTTGGATACGATACGTGGCCTACCTAATATTGACTGCTAAGCTAAACTATTTCTCCTTGCAGACAGCTGGCCGCTGTTCGGCTGCGGGATGTTTATCCTCAACTCTCTTGGATACGATACGTGGTCTACCTAATATTGATTGCTAAGCTAAACTATTTCTCCTTGCAGACAGCTGGCCGCTGTTCTCCTGCGAGATGTTTATCCTCAACTCTCTTGGATACGATACGTGGCCTACCTAATATTGATTGCTAAGCTAAACTATTTCTCCTTGCAGACAGCTGGCCGCTGTTCGGCTGCGGGATGTTTATCTTCAACTCTCTTGGATACGATACGTGGTCTACCTAATATTGATTGCTAAGCTAAACTATTTCTCCTTGCAGACAGCTGGCCGCTGTTCTCCTGCGGGATGTTTATCCTCAACTCTCTTGGATACGATACGTGGTCTACCTAATATTGACTGCTAAGCTAAACTATTTCTCCTTGCAGACAGCTGGCCGCTGTTCGGCTGCGGGATGTTTATCCTCAACTCTCTTGGATACGATACGTGGCCTACGTAATATTGACTGCTAAGCTAAACTATTTATCCTTGCAGACAGCTGGCCGCTGTTCGGCTGCGGGATGTTTATCCTCAACTCTCTTGGATACGATACGTGGCCTACGTAATATTGACTGCTAAGCTAAACTATTTATCCTTGCAGACAGCTGGCCGCTGTTCGGCTGCGGGATGTTTATCCTCAACTCTCTTGGATACGATACGTGGCCTACGTAATATTGACTGCTAAGCTAAACTATTTATCCTTGCAGACAGCTGGCCGCTGTTCGGCTGCGGGATGTTTATCCTCAACTCTCTTGGATACGATACGTGGCCTACGTAATATTGACTGCTAAGCTAAACTATTTATCCTTGCAGACAGCTGGCCGCTGTTCGGCTGCGGGATGTTTATCCTCAACTCTCTTGGATACGATACGTGGCCTACGTAATATTGACTGCTAAGCTAAACTATTTATCCTTGCAGACAGCTGGCCGCTGTTCGGCTGCGGGATGTTTATCCTCAACTCTCTTGGATACGATACGTGGCCTACGTAATATTGACTGCTAAGCTAAACTATTTATCCTTGCAGACAGCTGGCCGCTGTTCGGCTGCGGGATGTTTATCCTCAACTCTCTTGGATACGATACGTGGCCTACGTAATATTGACTGCTAAGCTAAACTATTTCTCCTTGCAGACAGCTGGCCGCTGTTCGGCTGCGGGATGTTTATCTTCAACTCTCTTGGATACGATACGTGGTCTACCTAATATTGACTGCTAAGCTAAACTATTTCTCCTTGCAGACAGCTGGCCGCTGTTCGGCTGCGGGATGTTTATCTTCAACTCTCTTGGATACGATACGTGGTCTACCTAATATTGACTGCTAAGCTAAACTATTTCTCCTTGCAGACAGCTGGCCGCTGTTCGGCTGCGGGATGTTTATCCTCAACTCTCTTGGATACGATACGTGGTCTACCTAATATTGACTGCTAAGCTAAACTATTTCTCCTTGCAGACAGCTGGCCGCTGTTCGGCTGCGGGATGTTTATCCTTCAACTCTCTTGGATACGATACGTGGTCTACCTAATATTGATTGCTAAGCTAAACTATTTCTCCTTGCAGACAGCTGGCCGCTGTTCGGCTGCGGGATGTTTATCTTCAACTCTCTTGGATACGATACGTGGTCTACCTAATATTGACTGCTAAGCTAAACTATTTCTCCTTGCAGACAGCTGGCCGCTGTTCGCCTGCGGGACGTGCGGGCGAGCTTACCGCTATAAGACACACTTGTACCGACACAGGCGCTACGAGTGCGGCAAAGCTCCTCAGTTCCACTGTCAATTGTGCCCCTACCGCGCTAAGAGAAAAGAACACCTGCAGGCCCACACTCTTAACAAGCACGCCGGCCAAGTATGACGTATCTGGTGACGTCATTCCTATTGCTCATCGTTCTGCCATCGCGCTATTCTTGTGTATCAACGGTTCTGTGATAATCCCTATATTTGTTACAACATGTTGTCTAGCATTTCAGTAAAGTGAATTTAGTTGGTAAAGTGGTTTATAAATTTTACTAATTCGTTGTCGTGTTAAATTATCTAGTAAAGTAATTATACATTGTTGTCGTATTGGAACACTGAAAGTGATCTACTCGACAAGAAAATGGAATTTTAATTCGTCTACCTAAAAGGTGTAAAATTGTAAATATATTTATAATAATATATTAATAATCACGTTTAACGTGTATTTTAAAATGTTGTTCTGTTTTTAACTATTGACATTATGTAGACTTTATTTTTCATTTAGTGTTACTCACTTGGAGTTAATTTAATGTTACTTACATTAGTTCTATGTAAAAGAAAACTCTATTTCAAATGTGTTTTAACTTGATGTTTTCAAATTTGTCATTTTAAGTACTATTTATACAGGAGTGTTCTAAGTTGTTATCACTCATGTTAGAGACGCAGTTGTCTCAGCACAATAGTAACAAATGCTGCCTGTGCCAATAAACACATGTATTTTATGACTGTGTACACTGCTTTTCTTTTGCCCGCAAATTAAAGGATTGTGTTTAAAAATGTTAATTATAATACTAGACTTTGTATTAAAACTTGAAATACTTATTTGAAAGCCGTAAAAATGAGATGCAGAAGACATAGATGTGTTCTCCCTGTATTTGGTAACAGAACTATACATGTCTCATATTATCATACAAAAAAAAAATGATTTCCACGTTGTCTGAAAAACATATTCAGTGAATCTAATAGTCTGAGGTGTGAAGGCCTATTTGTATTGTTTATACTCAGTACACACTCTATCGATTTAACGAAAAACTAGACCAAGAGTTTACACATTGCTCTTGTTTCCTGGATCAAGATAAAATTGTATGGTGATTTTTTTAACATATATAAATTCAAAATGATATCTTTTATATTTTATGAATTATATAAATGAATTAAGTTGGACTATACAAAATCTGCTGTAGGAAATGTACATATTAATCATTATTAATATGATCAATGCTAATACGATATACTTTAAATGATACTTTTTGTACTTATATTCTGTCGTATTACTTTAGTATACTGTATTTTGTACTGATGTCCATTAAAACTAGTGTTAACACACAATGTCTAGAAGTGTGTTAAAATTTTCAATATAAATATAGCAACATTTCGTACTGTTCAAAAATACATGATGCGTCCACCACGCATGTTTAAAAAAAGTAATCAGTATAGAGGGTGTAAAGTAAGTCCTGATACGCCTGGATACATTCCAAACAGTCTGAGATATCAATGAACAACCTTCACCATACTTATTAAAATACTTTTTTGGATTTTTGAATGTTTAAAAATCCCCCACCTTTTCAAATGGGGATTACGGAGGGGTAACTTTAAATTTTAAAATTGCAACCCCTATCTTGTGACATAATTGTAATGGCCTATTCAATAGAATAACAATGGCATTTGCTCTCTCGAGTTATTCTATTGAATAGGTAACAAAACATCGCTATGACGATTCTAGCAAAAGTTATGGGCAAATAACCCCTCACATTGTAATGCCATCTAGAAAAATGCAGCAACACCAAACTGCAAGAACCAAAGAACCAAAACTATGCACACAAGAAACATTAGTACTACGTAAAGGTAATAAGCTGGGCACCTCAAAGTCTTAATAAAAGATATAACGCATATATTGTGTTGAAATGCGCAAGACATAGGCATTATCCCTACAGATTATTATTTGCTGTGTGTTATTTGCCCATAACGTTTACTAGAAATGGCGTAGAGGTGTTTTCTTAGTGTCATTGTGTTTCTATTGAATAGACCTTTAAAATTACATGTCACAAGATAGGGGTTGCATTTTGAAAATTAAAGTTATCCCGTGCCCTCCTGTGAGAAGGGAAGATTTTTTTTATCCTTCAAAATATCCAAAAAAGGTATTTTAATAAGCTCGGTAAAGAGTGTACATCGATATCTCAATCCGTTTTCAATATATTCAGGTGTTAATTTACACCCTGTATATAAACAATCAAATAGTTTCAAGTACCGTAACTAAAGCGTGTGTTAACGCTCTATACTATCAGTAGATGCTGACAACACTAACTACGGCTTATTTTAAAGGGTTTCCCTGTGCCGTGTGTGGAAGAATGTACTCACTGAAATGCAACATGCTGCGGCACCGACGTCTAGAGTGCGGGAAAGCTCCTCAGTTCCACTGTCAACTCTGCCCTTACAAGGGCAAACGCAAGGAACATCTGCAAGCACATCTGGCGTTCAAACATAAAATGCTGTGATATCCTTTTGTGTGAAAGTATGGTGATTCCCAAAAGGTATATGTCGTTTGTTACATGAAATGTCTAATTTATTTTTCAATTTGAAGAATTACATTGTGATTGTGCATTTGCACTTTAACAAAATTGTGATATCTATTGTAAACACTTCAATAGATCGCTTTCTTTTCAGTCGTTCAGTCTTTGTTCTTACCCGACTCGCTTACTATTTCTGTGACCTTATTAACTGTCTAAACTCACATAAGATTGTCGATAAGTACCATAATTTATAATTTTAGTAAACCGTCTTTGTTTATATATTACTTTATTGATCGACTATTTATTGTGACAGTTTGAAAGTATACTTTTGTGTAGTCTGATACATTGACTCGGTCATTATGAAAATTGTAAAACACTTGTACGTTTTAATTTAGTGTACAATTCACTTGAGTAATTATGAGTATTTTTGTCTGTAAGAAACAGTTCTGCTTACTTAATATACTCACACGTTCCATCTAAGTTTCATTTCGTAAAGTTGAGTATTACCTTCAAATCCATCGCTGTTATGATGAAACCGATGTTATTTAGTGCACAATTCACGTGAATAATTATGAGTATTTTTGTCTGTAAGAAACAGTTCTGCTTACTTAATATACTCACACGTTCCATCTAAATTTCATTTCGTAAAGTTGAGTATTACCTTCAAATCCATCGCTGTTATGATGAAACCGATGTTATTTAGTGCACAATTCACGTGAATAATTATGAGTATTTTTGTCTGTAAGAAACAGTTCTGCTTACTTAATATACTCACACGTTCCATCTAAATTTCATTTCGTAAAGTTGAGTATTACCTTCAAATCCATCGCTGTATGATGAAACCGATGTTATTTAGTGCACAATTCACGTGAATAATTATGAGTATTTTTGTCTGTAAGAAACAGTTCTGCTTACTTAATATACTCACACGTTCCATCTAAGTTTCATTTCGTAAAGTTGAGTATTACCTTCAAATCCATCGCTGTTATGATGAAACCGATGTTATTTAGTGCACAATTCACGTGAATAATTATGAGTATTTTTGTCTGTAAGAAACAGTTCTGCTTACTTAATATACTCACACGTTCCATCTAAGTTTCATTTCGTAAAGTTGAGTATTACCTTCAAATCCATCGCTGTTATGATGAAACCGATGTTATTTAGTGCACAATTCACTTGAATAATTATGAGTATTTTTGTCTGTAAGAAACAGTTCTGCTTACTTAATATACTCACACGTTCCATCTAAGTTTCATTTCGTAAAGTTGAGTATTACCTTCAAATCCATCGCTGTTATGATGAAACCGATGTTATTTAGTGCACAATTCACGTGAATAATTATGAGTATTTTTGTCTGTAAGAAACAGTTCTGCTTACTTAATATACTCACACGTTCCATCTAAGTTTCATTTCGTAAAGTTGAGTATTACCTTCAAATCCATCGCTGTTATGATGAAACCGATGTTATTTAGTGCACAATTCACGTGAATAATTATGAGTATTTTTGTCTGTAAGAAACAGTTCTGCTTACTTAATATACTCACACGTTCCATCTAAGTTTCATTTCGCAAAGTTGAGTATTACCTTCAAATCCATCGCTGTTATGATGAAACCGATGTTATTTAGTGCACAATTCACGTGAATAATTATGAGTATTTTTGTCTGTAAGAAACAGTTCTGCTTACTTAATATACTCACACGTTCCATCTAAGTTTCATTTCGCAAAGTTGAGTATTACCTTCAAATCCATCGCTGTTATGATGAAACCGATGTTATTTAGTGCACAATTCACTTGAATAATTATGAGTATTTTTGTCTGTAAGAAACAGTTCTGCTTACTTAATATACTCACACGTTCCATCTAAGTTTCATTTCGCAAAGTTGAGTATTACCTTCAAATCCATCGCTGTTATGATGAAACCGATGTTATTTAGTGCACAATTCACGTGAATAATTATGAGTATTTTTGTCTGTAAGAAACAGTTCTGCTTACTTAATATACTCACACGTTCCATCTAAGTTTCATTTCGCAAAGTTGAGTATTACCTTCAAATCCATCGCTGTTATGATGAAACCGATGTTATTTAGTGCACAATTCACGTGAATAATTATGAGTATTTTTGTCTGTAAGAAACAGTTCTGCTTACTTAATATACTCACACGTTCCATCTAAGTTTCATTTCGTAAAGTTGAGTATTACCTTCAAATCCATCGCTGTATGATGAAACCGATGTTATTTAGTGCACAATTCACGTGAATAATTATGAGTATTTTTGTCTGTAAGAAACAGTTCTGCTTACTTAATATACTCACACGTTCCATCTAAGTTTCATTTCGTAAAGTTGAGTATTACCTTCAAATCCATCGCTGTTATGATGAAACCGATGTTATTTAGTGCACAATTCACGTGAATAATTATGAGTATTTTTGTCTGTAAGAAACAGTTCTGCTTACTTAATATACTCACACGTTCCATCTAAGTTTCATTTCGTAAAGTTGAGTATTACCTTCAAATCCATCGCTGTATGATGAAACCGATGTTATTTAGTGCACAATTCACGTGAATAATTATGAGTATTTTTGTCTGTAAGAAACAGTTCTGCTTACTTAATATACTCACACGTTCCATCTAAATTTCATTTCGTAAAGTTGAGTATTACCTTCAAATCCATCGCTGTTATGATGAAACCGATGTTATTTAGTGCACAATTCACGTGAATAATTATGAGTATTTTTGTCTGTAAGAAACAGTTCTGCTTACTTAATATACTCACACGTTCCATCTAAGTTTCATTTCGTAAAGTTGAGTATTACCTTCAAATCCATCGCTGTATGATGAAACCGATGTTATTTAGTGCACAATTCACGTGAATAATTATGAGTATTTTTGTCTGTAAGAAACAGTTCTGCTTACTTAATATACTCACACGTTCCATCTAAGTTTCATTTCGTAAAGTTGAGTATTACCTTCAAATCCATCGCTGTATGATGAAACCGATGTTATTTAGTGCACAATTCACGTGAATAATTATGAGTATTTTTGTCTGTAAGAAACAGTTCTGTTTACTTAATATACTCACACGTTCCATCTAAGTTTCATTTCGTAAAGTTGAGTATTACCTTCAAATCCATCGCTGTATGATGAAACCGATGTTATTTAGTGCACAATTCACGTGAATAATTATGAGTATTTTTGTCTGTAAGAAACAGTTCTGCTTACTTAATATACTCACACGTTCCATCTAAGTTTCATTTCGTAAAGTTGAGTATTACCTTCAAATCCATCGCTGTATGATGAAACCGATGTTATTTAGTGCACAATTCACGTGAATAATTATGAGTATTTTTGTCTGTAAGAAACAGTTCTGCTTACTTAATATACTCACACGTTCCATCTGAGTTTCATTTCGTAAAGTTGAGTATTACCTTCAAATCCATCGCTGTTATGATGAAACCGATGCTATTTAGTGCACAATTCACGTGAATAATTATGAGTATTTTTGTCTGTAAGAAACAGTTCTGCTTACTTAATATACTCACACGTTCCATCTGAGTTTCATTTCGTAAAGTTGAGTATTACCTTCAAATCCATCGCTGTTATGATGAAACCGATGTTATTTAGTGCACAATTCACGTGAATAATTATGAGTATTTTTGTCTGTAAGAAACAGTTCTGCTTACTTAATATACTCACACGTTCCATCTAAGTTTCATTTCGTAAAGTTGAGTATTACCTTCAAATCCATCGCTGTTATGATGAAACCGATAAAATGCTTCTAATTCTCCATACGAAACTCGGGTATATTATAAAATATATGAAATTGAATTAATATTTAAGAACTCGGCCAAAGTTGAATGGTACACTGGTCTGTGTATACTTAGTTACTTCAAACAGGTTTCTAACATTTTGTTGTTTTCTCATGTGTAATTTATAAATTCTCTTCCCAAAAATCATTTTCCTTTCTTTTACTTTCATTCTATTAGTCTCCATATACATGTATGTTCCTTAGAGTGTTCAACAATCAGTGTACTAGGTTACGAACGGTTGTGTTTAAAATTCTATAGCTTTAACCTTTTTACACTTTTTACTTTTTTAAGTGTCTTTTATTTTTACTTGTTTTTAACTTAATATTAAAAATTATATTTAAATTTGGTTTTCCCAAATGGCTTTTTGTCCCAAAGGCATTTATTCTCATAAAGATGTTTCAGTGAGATTCAGTGTAGTCATTTGTGTTAATCTACTGACACATGACTGTGTGCAGGTCTGCCCGTATACTGCTGTAAAGCGTGTGGGCGATGGTACAAGAACAAAGAGACTCTGACGAGACACCGGCGCATAGAGTGTGGACTGGAACCTCGGTGCTTCTGTCCTCTCTGCCCCTACAAGACCAAAGCGCAGAGACAACCTCCAGAGACACATCGCTGTCAGGCACGCCAGATAGCACAGTTTAGCTTGTTTGGTTGTACAACTGAATCTCGTATTGTTCAACTCACACCATATTTTAAATTATTTGTTATGTTACAAATTTATTTTTTGACATTTGTTATTTACTGGTGAATAAAACCACTTTAAATTAAAGAGTTGTAATGTGTTTATTTTATACCTCTATATATAAAAGGCAGACTCCTCACTCATCACTAATTCTCCTTGCCGATATTAAAGAACATGGAAATTTGAAACACTCTTGTCTCATGATTTAATAAATAGAATAACTAAAGCATTTCATAAAAATCAAAAATCAATACGGGTTGAAACATTGTTGCAAGTACTAAAATAACTATACATTTTTTTCATTTTCCCGATGTTCTATAAAAATGACGTTTAAACACAAAGGTGCTTAAAACTTAAAAATAAATACAACAGTTGTTTCGTGAATCCAACCTTAGGGATCGAAAAAGTATTTCATCCCTAGAATAACTAACTCTTTGTTTGTTGACTTCCAAATTACCTACAACGATTAAATTTGGCACACATGTGCCTCAAGCTCTCAACAGACAATTAAGAGTATGTGGATGAAGATCAACTATCAATAGGGATTTAAAAAGGGGTGCATATCCGAGATAATAAGATATAGAATACACTTGGATTAGGCTCTCAACAGACAAAGTAAACATTTCTCATGAAGATCAACTATCAATAGGGATTTAAAAAGGGGTGCATATCCGAGATAATAAGATATAGAATACACTTGGATTAGGCTCTCAACAGACAAAGTAAATATTTTTCATGAAGATCAACTATCAATAGGGATTTAAAAAGGGGTGCATATCCGAGATAATAAGATATAGAATACACTTGGATTAGGCTCTCAACAGACAAAGTAAACATTTCTCATGAAGATCAACTATCAATAGGGATTTAAAAAGGGGTGCATATCCGAGATAATAAGATATAGAATACACTTGGATTAGGCTCTCAACAGACAAAGTAAACATTTCTCATGAAGATCAACTATCAATAGGGATTTAAAAAGGGGTGCATATCCGAGATAATAAGATATAGAATACACTTGGATTAGGCTCTCAACAGACAAAGTAAACATTTCTCATGAAGATCAACTATCAATAGGGATTTAAAAAGGGGTGCATATCCGAGATAATAAGATATAGAATACACTTGGATTAGGTTCTCAACAGACAAAGTAAACATTTCTCATGAAGATCAACTATCAATAGGGATTTAAAAAGGGGTGCATATCCGAGATAATAAGATATAGAATACACTTGGATTAGGCTCTCAACAGACAAAGTAAACATTTCTCATGAAGATCAACTATCAATAGGGATTTAAAAAGGGGTGCATATCCGAGATAATAAGATATAGAATACACTTGGATTAGGCTCTCAACAGACAAAGTAAACATTTCTCATGAAGATCAACTATCAATAGGGATTTAAAAAGGGGTGCATATCCGAGATAATAAGATATAGAATACACTTGGATTAGGCTCTCAACAGACAAAGTAAACATTTCTCATGAAGATCAACTATCAATAGGGATTTAAAAAGGGGTGCATATCCGAGATAATAAGATATAGAATACACTTGGATTAGGCTCTCAACAGACAAAGTAAACATTTCTCATGAAGATCAACTATCAATAGGGATTTAAAAAGGGGTGCATATCCGAGATAATAAGATATAGAATACACTTGGATTAGGCTCTCAACAGACAAAGTAAACATTTCTCATGAAGATCAACTATCAATAGGGATTTAAAAAGGGGTGCATATCCGAGATAATAAGATATAGAATACACTTGGATTAGGCTCTCAACAGACAAAGTAAACATTTCTCATGAAGATCAACTATCAATAGGGATTTAAAAAGGGGTGCATATCCGAGATAATAAGATATAGAATACACTTGGATTAGGCTCTCAACAGACAAAGTAAACATTTCTCATGAAGATCAACTATCAATAGGGATTTAAAAAGGGGTGCATATCCGAGATAATAAGATATAGAATACACTTGGATTAGGCTCTCAACAGACAAAGTAAACATTTCTCATGAAGATCAACTATCAATAGGGATTTAAAAAGGGGTGCATATCCGAGATAATAAGATATAGAATACACTTGGATTAGGCTCTCAACAGACAAAGTAAACATTTCTCATGAAGATCAACTATCAATAGGGATTTAAAAAGGGGTGCATATCCGAGATAATAAGATATAGAATACACTTGGATTAGGCTCTCAACAGACAAAGTAAACATTTCTCATGAAGATCAACTATCAATAGGGATTTAAAAGGGGTGCATATCCGAGATAATAAGATATAGAATACACTTGGATTAGGCTCTCAACAGACAAAGTAAACATTTCTCATGAAAATCAACTATCAATAGTGACTGAAATAGTGTGCAACTTCTAGAAAATTATATTTTTTTGTTTCAACTTCCCGCTGTCCTGGAAATTAAAGTACGACACAAATGTGTATTACACATTTAACAGACTATCTGTACCGGAAATACATTGGACCGGAAGTAGATTACAATGGCCGGAAGATGATACTTTTTTTTACCAAAGTAACGTTTTAAACCGAAACTTCAAAGTAAACTCATGATTCGAACCAGGAATGCGTTACACGCTGAACCTAACGTAAGAGCCAGTGTATGTTTTGTGTAACTTGAACCTCTTAACAATAAACACAGAAATAATATATAATTTAAACGTGTCTATCTCTGATTCAAAATTATCATATGGCTCAATCATATTACATCATATATGCTTTCATTAAGATTACTACAGATTTAGTGTTTCTACATTCTGACCTGAAATAGTTAAAATTCTACTGAAATTGTTATTCAAATATTATGACATTTATTGGGAAATTTTCGTATTTCGTAATTGATACCAATAAACATTGTAATGAGTTAGTCCTTTGACTACGTACCATTAAAGTTATATTTATATGGTTGATTAGCTTATGGTTACACTTGAGAGCTTTTGCTAGCTAGTTCGATCTATGACGTTTACAACAGGTGACTTATGGACCAATAAACGTTCCTTCAGAAATGAGGTGGCATCTTGAGTGCACGGATACAAAGTGACTTGGACCTTCTAGTTGGTTCACTTCTTACCCAGGTTAGTTATTCGGTGTGTTTGATAATATAAGAACAGGCAACCATGCGATTTAATTATTTCCAGATTGATAATGGAATACTTTTGTATAGTTTAACGAACTTTAGCTGAGTTTTGATACATTTACATGCCAGTCGCAGTTCAATAATTACTTAACTGGTCCCAGACTGGGGTATATTTTATTGTTGTATAAGCCTGTTATAAGTATGACAATAAGTCGGTTTCATTGATCTAACCTCCGTCTTTATACATTTACATGCCAGTCGCAGTTCAATAATTACTTAACTGGTCCCAGACTGGGGTAGATTCTATTGTTGTATAAGCCTGTTATAAGTATGACAATAAGTCGGTTTCATTGATCTAACCTCCGTCTTTATACATTTACATGCCAGTCGCAGTTCAATAATTACTTAACTGGTCCCAGACTGGGGTAGATTCTATTGTTGTATAAGCCTGTTATAAGTATGACAATAAGTCGGTTTCATTGATCTAACCTCCGTCTTTATACATTTACATGCCAGTCGCAGTTCAATAATTACTTAACTGGTCCCAGACTGGGGTAGATTTTATTGTTGTATAAGCCTGTTATAAGTATGACAATAAGTCGGTTTCATTGATCTAACCTCTGTCTTTATACATTTACATGCCAGTCGCAGTTCAATAATTACTTAACTGGTCCCAGACTGGGGTAGATTCTATTGTTGTATAAGCCTGTTATAAGTATGACAATAAGTCGGTTTCATTGATCTAACCTCTGTCTTTATACATTTACATGCCAGTCGCAGTTCAATAATTACTTAACTGGTCCCAGACTGGGGTAGATTCTATTGTTGTATAAGCCTGTTATAAGTATGACAATAAGTCGGTTTCATTGATCTAACCTCCGTCTTTATACATTTACATGCCAGTCGCAGTTCAATAATTACTTAACTGGTCCCAGACTGGGGTAGATTTTATTGTTGTATAAGCCTGTTATAAGTATGACAATAAGTCGGTTTCATTGATCTAACCTCTGTCTTTATACATTTACATGCCAGTCGCAGTTCAATAATTACTTAACTGGTCCCAGACTGGGGTAGATTCTATTGTTGTATAAGCCTGTTATAAGTATGACAATAAGTCGGTTTCATTGATCTAACCTCCGTCTTTATACTTTTACATGCCAGTCGCAGTTCAATAATTACTTAACTGGTCCCAGACTGGGGTAGATTCTATTGTTGTATAAGCCTGTTATAAGTATGACAATAAGTCGGTTTCATTGATCTAACCTCTGTCTTTATACATTTACATGCCAGTCGCAGTTCAATAATTACTTAACTGGTCCCAGACTGGGGTAGATTCTATTGTTGTATAAGCCTGTTATAAGTATGACAATAAGTCGGTTTCATTGATCTAACCTCCGTCTTTATACATTTACATGCCAGTCGCAGTTCAATAATTACTTAACTGGTCCCAGACTGGGGTAGATTCTATTGTTGTATAAGCCTGTTATAAGTATGACAATAAGTCGGTTTCATTGATCTAACCTCTGTCTTTATACTTTTACATGCCAGTCGCAGTTCAATAATTACTTAACTGGTCCCAGACTGGGGTAGATTCTATTGTTGTATAAGCCTGTTATAAGTATGACAATAAGTCGGTTTCATTGATCTAACCTCCGTCTTTATACATTTACATGCCAGTCGCAGTTCAATAATTACTTAACTGGTCCCAGACTGGGGTAGATTCTATTGTTGTATAAGCCTGTTATAAGTATGACAATAAGTCGGTTTCATTGATCTAACCTCCGTCTTTATCCTTTTAAATAAATTTGCTCCAAAAATTGTCTTCAGATGTCACCATTTAAAAATTAAAAAACTTAAAACATTGTTTTTTAATTTCCTTAGTTATTATCTTGTTATTATTAAATTAATAATAATTTTATGAGTTTAAAGGATCTTATGCGTTGTCATAGTTCGAGTGTACGTTTATAAGGCATGGCGTTGTTTAATTGTTAATTGTTTATCCCTTATAAGGAATTGTTTTGTTATATTTAATACCAATAAAGCATAATTGTTCTTTTTATCTATAATCAGTTTATTTCTTCGAGTATTATAGAGTCTAAAAATAAGGTTCCGCGTAGTGTTTATCTCTATGTTATTTGCGTTCTTGCTTAGAAGATTATTCAGGACAGATAGTACATAAGTTAAGCTATGTTATCTCTTCCTGCGTGTGGCGTCTGGTTAAATAATGAAAGATGTCACATGTTCTTATTTCAGTTTCTGTCTTCATTCCTCCCATGTGTCTTGTATTCTCTGTCACCAGTGGTTCTGTGTACAGAGGCGGCCGGTACCCACGCCTGTGATGGCTGCGGCAGAGTGTACAAGTACAAGCGCAGCCTGGCTCGCCATCAGCGCTACGAGTGCGGCACCGAGCAGCAGTTCCCCTGTCCCATGTGTCCGTACCGCGCCAAGCAGAAGTGCCACTTGGTCACCCACACCGTGCTCAGACACTACTCCGATGTTTCTAAAATATAATGTACCACAAAAATAAAACAGGCTTTTATTCCTACCTAGTATTTCGGATCCCACCTATAAACGGGTCGTAAGAAAATCGACCTGAGTCGTTTTAAAACCGCCTGGAACCAGTCAAAACTGGTTACTGCCTCGTGATGGTAACGTGTGTTGAGTAATATAAGTTTAGTACACGAACCTGTCGACAAGGATATTTATCGTAGAAAATAGTTCAACAATTTCGATTTAAGAATGCCAGTTTTTGGTTAGCCGCTTACAAAACTGTCATAAGTGTGGTAAATTAGTTATCTATGATTTGTGTTAAAAAATTTTATCTGACACCATTGTACTATTTTACATATTTTAAAGATTGAATAACACAAGTTGTTCATCCTGTAATGATGAAGTTTAACCATTTAATATGATTGTGACATTTACTTAACTTAAGTATTACAGTTGAATGAATATATTTACTTGTTTCATTAACCTACATCACATGTTGATTCAGTCATGCTTCTTTATAATTTGTGCGTTATCCTTCGAAAGGAAAGTGGCTCCCTCTTAAATAAATATTTTATGGACAAATTTAAATTGATTAAAGTAAGTGTTATACTTTGGAAAATACAGGTCAAAGATAATCCAAACATAGACGTCTCACTGAGGTTAGTACTAGGACCTACCGACAGATTTCGCTAGTTTTGCGCTATGCCCAGTTAACCGTAGTTACTAGGTCTGATCGTAGGATCGCGCTGTGATCTGCGTTCCAGTGAGACTGCCGTGCTATATGTTTTATGTCGTGTAGACAAAGGTAATGCACCAGATCTAGATCTAGATTGAGTTAGTGGCTTTTATTTTTTGGTGGGAGAACTCGTTAGAAATCACAGGTAACACGCTCTCATAACTTTCCTCACCCTTAAGCGTAGAAGACAATGTAACTGATCCGTCACAACTTCTACAGCTCTGGTGGTTTACCTCACTTCGTTACTAAGGTCAGTCTGATCCGGAGAACTCGACACGTGTCTCTGAGTAGCCTCGTAGTGTACGAGCCACACAACATAGCATTCTACTCGCCACTTGATAGTCAATCGTCACTTTATCACTTATAAGACACGGTGTCTTGTCACTTGGAGTTTCACAAATTGTTAATGCGTTCATTAGCGATAGCTATTACATTATTGTTACATATATCCCGTTTGGCGACAGCCTGCAATTAAGATAGTTTTGTATATTTTAACATCTACACGTTTTATTTAACACTGTTCTAAAAATTACGCACATTAAAGAAGATTTTCACAGTCATGACTATCTACAACCTTTTTGTTCATATTACTTTTACTTGGTTATGATTATCAACAAATATTGTCATCAGATTATATGCCGTGTTTATAAACAATACAGCTAAATTAAAAAAAAAATACATACATCGTATATATTAATATGGCACTATGTTCATGTTTATAATCTTCAGTGCAGTGCCAGTTATGAAAATAATTCTGAAAAATGTTCTTTGGAAAAAGGTTTTTAGTTTGTAATCTTGAAATTAAAAGTTCAGGATGAAATCCTGCGATAAGGTAGGTGGACACACGCCGTGTATTGCGGTGTTCCCGAAATCATTTTCGAACAAAACACCAGATCAACCTAATGACAAGTAGTGTCAGTGTTAATGACAACACAACTACAGACGAGAATGTATAGTCTTGGACAGCTTGTATGAGAGCTCGACCTTGACCACCTACTGAAGGGTCGCAGTCACGCGCATGCGCACTGCAGAGTTCTCCTTCCCTCACACAACGGATTAGTCGATTTGAAATCGAACGTGTGCCATAACTCTAGCAATTTTGTACTCCTTATCAACATCTTGTACCATCCTATTTGCTGCAATATGTATCGTTGCTCTTGTGACTGCTGTTGATGTACTTAATCAGCCCTGTTCACTGTCCAGTGTCAGTGCACGCGTGCGATGTCTGCAACAAAGCCTACAAGTACCGCCGGAGTCTGCTGCGTCACAAGCGGTACGAGTGTCAGCAGCTAGAGGGCCAGTTCGCCTGTCAGTTCTGCTCCTACCAGACCAAGTGGAAGTCCAACCTCAGCAGCCACGTACTGTTCAGACACTCGGACATGCTCGCCATCTCTAAACCTAAAGTCGCCCAGGTTCTCCATCAATAGTCGCGATGTACTACTCTACAAGTACCGCCGGACTCTGCTGCGTCACAAGCGGTACGAGTGTCAGCAGCTAGAGGGCCAGTTCGCCTGTCAGTTCTGCTCCTAACAGACCAAGTGGAAGTCCAACCTCAGCAGCCACGTACTGTTCAGACACTCGGACATGCTCGCCATCTCTAAACCTAAAGTCGCCCAGGTTCTCCATCAATAGTCGCGATGTACTACTCTACAAGTACCGCCGGACTCTGCTGCGTCACAAGCGGTACGAGTGTCAGCAGCTAGAGGGCCAGTTCGCCTGTCAGTTCTGCTCCTAACAGACCAAGTGGAAGTCCAACCTCAGCAGCCACGTACTGTTCAGACACTCGGACATGCTCGCCATCTCTAAACCTAAAGTCGCCCAGGTTCTCCATCAATAGTCGCGATGTACTACTCTACAAGTACCGCCGGACTCTGCTGCGTCACAAGCGGTACGAGTGTCAGCAGCTAGAGGGCCAGTTCGCCTGTCAGTTCTGCTCCTACCAGACCAAGTGGAAGTTCAACCTCAGCAGCTAAATACTGTTCAGACACTCGGACATGCTCGCCGACTAACTCAGAACGACCTAACTTTAATATAACCCAGTATTTCGCTTTCCTCTATAGAATATACAGATCTCAATTTGTTTACTTTTAGTATTAAGTGATTGTGTTCAATCTTTTGTCAAATTGCTCGTTTAAATGTTTACTGAATTTTAGTTTGCTCTATTCATGTGATATTTCATTTTAATTTTTGTCAATTTTGATACTTGAACTTAAATTGTACTTAACTTATGTGATTTGTAAAACAATCTTTTTCAACCCACAATTACAAGAAACCATCCAAAACTTACAATGTTAGTAATAATTTACTAAAACTACTGATTTTCAAACACAAAAATGGCGGTTTAAGTTATTACAGTTGTTTGGTCGTATCCTAAATTGTATTATAATGCTTTATAAAAAAATAGACTCCTACCATTCAGTGAATTGCTTATTACCTATTACTTTATGACAATTGCTATTCCGCAGGACATACTGTGATTCTATAGTTCATAAAATTGTTACATTCAAAGTATAATTATTATTCTATGGTTGTCAATGTAGATAATCTTATAAAATATTATATAAGACTTGATAGTTATGACATATTTAAAATAGTTTTGTATATATTGTATATCCAATAAATGAATAATGCATTAATTCATCATTGCTTCAACAGTTTCCCGTATTTGTCCGTTTTGAGACTGCTGTTAGTATATCGAATATAAGAACTACATTACATAGTTCCTACGGAGAAGCTTGAGACTGCTGTTAGTATCCATTATGAGGATTACATTACATAGTATGGGAAAGTTTGAGACTGCTATTAGTATCCATTATGAGGATTACATTACATAGTATGGGAAAGTTTGACTGCTATTAGTATCCATTATGAGGATTACATTACATAGTTTGGGAACGGTTGAGACTGCTATTAGTATCCATTATGAGGATTACATTACATAGTATGGGAAAGTTTGAGACTGCTATTAGTATCCATTATGAGGATTACATTACATAGTATGGGAAAGTTTGAGACTGCTATTAGTATCCATTATGAGGATTACATTACATAGTATGGGAAAGTTTGAGACTGCTATTAGTATCCATTATGAGGATTACATTACATAGTATGGGAAAGTTTGAGACTGCTATTAGTATCCATTATGAGGATTACATTACATAGTATGGGAAAGTTTGAGACTGCTATTAGTATCCATTATGAGGATTACATTACATAGTTTGGGAACGGTTGAGACTGCTATTAGTATCCATTATGAGGATTACATTACATAGTTTGGGAACGGTTGAGACTGCTATTAGTATCCATTATGAGGATTACATTACATAGTATGGGAACGGTTGAGACTGCTATTAGTATCCATTATGAGGATTACATTACATAGTTATGGGAAAGTTTGAGACTGCTATTAGTATCCATTATGAGGATTACATTACATAGTATGGGAAAGTTTGAGACTGCTATTAGTATCCATTATGAGGATTACATTACATAGTATGGGAAAGTTTGAGAAAAGTTAATGTTTGTGTTATAAACAAATTGACTCCCAGTACCATAAGCGGTAACTATATTTATTTGAGTTGAGCATTTTTTTCGAAACGTGACAGGTACAATCTTATAAATTTAAGCAAAAAAGTTTAGATGTGAAGAAACAATTTTTAGTATCAATTAGTTTGTGTTTCATATTTTAAAGTCACCGATAGATGATTAATTAAATAAATTTTGGATAATGCGATAAAAATAGTGCAAATTTTACGTCTTAAAACATTAAAAGTAAAAAGTGATATTAGAGCTTTTGATTAATGCATGACTCGTTTCTGCTCACATGATCGTAAATTATATATATTCATTAATTATATAATACCAGCCCTTGGACCCCAGAGAAGATTTTGTTATGAAGTATATCCTATGCTTCGTCTTTCCATGTCGTTAGATAGAACTCAGAGGGTTAACGACTTATTAAATTATATTTTTGAACTGATCACCAATTTTATCGGAACATGTTTTGTTTCTTGACACTTTTCCCGTCCAATCGAGATCTCTGACAATGTCTCACAGTGGTGTTGGTTATTTTCAGGAGACAATTACAAGTTGGCCCTAGGGGACGATGGCAAGACGAGATTCGTGTGTTTGGACTGCGGAAGGTCGTATTGCCGAAAACCCAATCTGACCAAACACCAGCGCTACGAGTGCAAAACTCCGCCTCGATTCCACTGTCCCGTGTGTCCGTACCGTGCCAGGCAGAAGACTTCACTCAAAACTCACGTATCTTTCAAACACAAGGAATACTGGAACACCAGCCACCTTCAGTTGAACACCCAACCATAAAGTTTACATATCTGATTTACGGTGTGCCTTTTAAACATTTAATCACAGATTCAATTTTATGTAGCTATAAATTATGTATGTTTATACTAAATAGGTTACTTAAGTATTGTTATAATTTATTTTATTACTTAATCACATCACTTAAATATAATTTTGTATATATTGTTTGACACATATAATACTTGGTTTCATTTCTTTTAGCTAGCCAACAAGTTTTTACATATTATATCTTAATACCAGTTCCATTAGTTTATAATCATATACTTTTTAAAAGGCAGTGTTTTTAATTACCTAGCAACAGAATTTCTGTTCATAATTGTAGGTAGATACACTATATCCTTACACGTTTTTGCTGTTTTTTGTGTTTTTAACACTTTGACTGTGTAGACGACTTAGGTAGGTAGGGCTAAGTGTATTATTAGAGTACTCAAGATTATTCAGGATGGAGTCGAAATGAAGGTTTTAATATAACAAATATTTTGTCTTACGTTTTTAAGAAATCAGGTATTGATTTAATTAAAAGTATTTACTGTTATGTTATCAAAATGTGTTTTTTTTTTAAACAGTAATCAGACTTCATTATATCAGAGACACGTAAGAAATATACCCGGATAGTTTTTGGTGCTTATAATATGTGGGAATTACTAAACCAATTAGGCCTATCTATTCTATCTGCTCAGCCTCAGAACTCTGATGAACTCTCCATTCCACCCACATCTCCACTAAATATAAAACAATGCTGACAGTTATTCAGTTCGCGCCTGTACCTCGACTGATATTTCCCCTTACTTCCAGGTGAGACGTACAAAGTTATCGAAGGAGACGAGGGCAAGCCCAGGTTCGTCTGTCTGGCGTGCAATCGCTCCTACTCCCGTAAGCCTAACCTGACTCACCACCAGCGTCACGAGTGCGGCAAGGATCCTCACTTCCTCTGTCCCGTCTGTCCGTACGGGGCCAAGCGCAGGAACACCCTGTACACTCACATCAGCTTCCGACACAGGGAGTACTGGCAGGAGAACTACCAGACTCTCAACGCACTCAAACACAAGAGGCTGTTGGTCTGACGGACTTTTCCTCTTGTGTCGTATGTTGTATTATCGGGTTTCTGGAGACTCTTGTGTCTTTGACTACAATATTGTACGCATTCGCAGAACCTCCTAACAAACTATGATCGTAGATTTATTGTATTATATAACTGAACATATACGTACAAGACATTAAATGTTTATATAATTAATAAATTATAAGGCAAATTAAATGTAGCAGCCTGTTAAAGTATATTTTGGAATAAACGTAGTTATATTGATTTGTTTTAATTGAATACTAACCTGTAAATAAACCTGTCGAGAATTTCCGTCCCATTTAGTATTATATTCCTGTATTTCTAAATTACAAACATGTTTATTTAGTAGCTTTTTAGCCAGATAATGTATTGGATATATAACAGTGGTATTACAAAAGATACACTTCCACATCATAAAATGTCGAAAATTAAATCATACATATATTTGATTCTTTTGTGTATACTGCATGAACAACGCACACTTTAAATTTTGTATTGCGAGTAAAAATTGTACATTATATTTAATGATAAATGTTTAATGTCCACACGATGATGAATTTCGACATTTAAGTATTCCATTACTTTAATATAATATATGTCATGAATAGCTTTATAAAAACGTGATCAAGATCGGAAAAGGTCTTTGGATGAGTTATGAATAATAATTTTCAATGTAAAATAAAAATTTTAAAATGTTTTTGGGAGCAGGTATTTAGTACGTTTTTTTTAACTTGATTGAACTATTTGACAACGGATGTTCAAATTTTAAATCTTTGTCTGACATGTTTTGTTCACTCTTGCAACAATTTATTGTTCTACAAAGTACTTCAACATTTCACAAACTGGGTGTCGTACTTTTATATTCGTTACTAAATTAATAGAAACAGCAAAGCACAAATGTTAAGGCTGCTGATGGAACAGTAGTTTTTCAGTGCCATTGTTAGGAGTAGAATAGTCCAACTCGAGGGAAAAGCCTGTAATTTTAATTTTTAAGCTTATACAATAATAACAAACAAACTTAAAACTAAACCAGGATTAATAAGAATAATATTTTGTTCTTACGGTTTAATTGATTTATAATCAAATTTTATCACTGTCTTTGTTTACTGATAATGACAATTTCGTTTTAAGCAATCCAGTAAGTAAAGAAAGTTTTATAATTACGGAACATATTACCCTCCTCATTGAAAGCTGAGAAAGAACAATTGTACTAATGAAGAAACATCGGGATATTAATCTGCATTTACATCCCAAACTTAACCATAAATATTATTTTTAAACTAATAAAACCCTATTTTTAGTTTACAATATGTTTTAATAACGGATATATTTTCATACAGAAAATGTATTTTTAGTATAAAAGTTAACTAGGGCATATTAATGTGATTTAACTTGTCCTGTCTCGTTTACAGAGCTGTTCACGATGCCGCGACGTCCGGGCAGACCGCCGCAGTTTCCGTGCGGTTTGTGCGGTAAGAGGTACAACCGCAAGGACAACCTACTACGCCATCAGCGCTTGGAGTGTGGTAAAGCGCCGCAGTTCAAGTGCCCGCACTGCCATCACCGTACGAAGAGGAGAGACAACATTCTGAGTCACGTGGCCATCAAACACCCAGAAATGTTTTCGGGATCTGAGTTTGACGGGATCTGAGTTTGACGCATCTTAACGCAGGGCGTTGCTGTATAGCCGAGTCGGAATTGTGAATTTGACTGGTTTTATCTAATTAAATACTTGTAAGAGAATAAACTGCTCCGGTTTGATTACTAGAGTGTAGCAGTTGAATACGATATGTTCATTTCCTGATCCCGAACTTTCAGATGGTCAACGTTCTTACCAGCTGGAGCTGGTTCTTTGAAGAAGAAAAGTAACGGATGATCTGCGATTAATTTATTTTTTCATAAAAGCCTACTCTGGAGCACAAAGGGTTTAAGGATATTTCATACCATATTAAAGGTATGTGGTTAAAAAATAATAGAACGCAAGGGCATATTCGATTGATCTTTTATAACTGAGGTTTATCTCATAGATTTGATCATTACGAAAATAACAATGATCCCCTACATAACAAATATATGATCTGCATTCTTTTTTCACTTGTAAAATTTTGCACTAACAATATTTCTAAATGGAAATTAATAGCATTTTTAACGTAATTAATTCACACAGTTGTGACAGCTAATTGTTTCCTCGTGTTATTTTGTCTAATAGAGAATAATAACTATCTAAGGAATAAATTACACGATATAACAGTGAAGCTGATTTTTAAGAGACTATTCGCGTAATAAAACATACGTGATTGTAACTAAGTTATATTATCTGTGGGATTTAATAAAATATTTTATAGATATGCTGTATATCTCTTATGGGGATCGGATGCGTTTTTGTAATTAAATACACACTTCTTTAGAACATGGGGTTTAGAGCCGACTGTAGTGAAACGCCATTGAGATTTCCCCTTAAGAACAATGTTAAACCTCGCACACGTACTGTGGTTGTGGCATTATTATTACTATCGTCTTAATGATATAATTGAATTAATATGTATCCAAACGCTCTTTAGTTGTTGTTGTAAGAATATTTAGACGAAAAGTACAAAATAGTTTGAACATTTTCTGAATAAAATATTTCTTATTACGTATAAAATTACACATCTCTCATATTCTACAACAAAAGTAAGGTCGTAAAAGTGTATAAAGCTTAACACTGTCATGATGGGGATCGCAAGATCAAGAAGGCAGTGCAGCCGCAATAATACACTGTAAGGTGTCTTACGACATTAATTGTTACACCGTTACCAGAGTATCACAGATTATAACAGTATAACTGTCCTCGTCCTCCTAGGATTTCTCTCCTTGGTGAACGATGTGGGAAAAGGACCTCTCCACTTCCTCTGCGGTGACTGCGGTCGGCACTATAACCGCAAAGACAACCTACAGAGACACCAGAGGCTCGAGTGCGGCCAACAACCGCAGCTAGAGTGTCCGCACTGTCCGCATCGCGTCAAGAGGAAGGACAAACTGAAGACTCACATCGCTCTCAAACATCCAGAGGAGTACCGGGGAAGTCTGATCTGAAATTGTGTTTTAGTCGTCCACAAATTACAGTAAGGATAGTGTATCAATATATTGAAGAGACAATCTAAGGATATTATTTGCCCACTCAATTAAAATTTGAAGAATTTTATTTTTAGTAATTAGTTATCTTACACTGTCGTTTCTTTTACAAAATAATTTAGTTCCTTTACAGCAACCAAAGTTATCGAAACTATCATTAGAACATTGAAGCACAGACAGTATTTTAATCAGCAGCGAATCTTTGAAAATCAATTCAATTTCTGCATTGTGGTTTTAGTAAGATGGAAATATTTATGTGAACAAATAAAATAACAATATAATTGGCTAAGAAAAATTGTCTTCTTAGTGCTAAAATAGACGATACCATATATCATAATGAAACCTATTTCATTTGTATTGTACAAATATTACACCGTCGCGTCTCCAACAATTCTACATTCCATGACTTGTACAAATGCTGATTTCATGCCTTGTTCACTATCTTCCATCTATATATAATATATACAGTAACACGTAATAAACTGGGGCTGTTCGATTAGAGATATTTATTAGTCAATAAATGTTATTTTTACGTTTTTCAGTTAGTGTCTTACTTATTTATTCCTCTTCATCTTAAGTAAAACTAAATGTGTGCTTCATGCACAACTAAATATTACGCCACGTGTAGTTTCAGCATCTACCAATATTTCAAGCACATATCCTGTGAGAAGGAGTTGCCTGGACTCCTGGACTGGAGGAGAAGAAAATGGATGATGATAAATGAATTCGTTTATTGTTTACGAAAAACGCGAAATTTCAACTATATTCAAAAACCTAAACTCTTTAAATCTCTATTGTTTGCTTTTCATGATCAGAAAATAAATAGTAATTGATAATCCAGGACTTTGAGTAAAAAGTTAGTGAACATGTTAATAAATGTCAATGAAAACTATACCCAATATCCCTGTCTGTGAAAACTAAGTAGTGTTCTTAGTTGTTTCTTTGAATTGCTTTCCGAATTTACAATTTGAAATAAATTGTATTCTACAGTGTACAGTTCAATATTATCACCTTATTTAACGCTGCCCTACTGGTATTTAACAAAAACTTACAACCAAATTGACCTTATCGTAATGTCGGTTCCAGACCTGTTAAGGGAGATGCAAGGCAACGCTACAACCGCAGAGCTGCAAGAACCGCAGCAGTTTCCCTGCGAGAGGTGCGGTCGAAGGTACAGCCGCAAGTACAACCTCCAGCGACACGTGCGGTTGGAATGCGGTAAAGAACCGCAGCAACAGTGTCCGCACTGCCCGCACCGCGCTAAACGTCGCAACGACTTGCGTACCCACGTCTTCCTCAAGCACGCCGACCAGTGTCAAGAAATGGACTTAGTTTAAATGTTGTAAAAAGCTGTGTAGTTCACTTGTCTTTGGGTTGATAATATGAACGTGGTAGTAGTTGAGTTACTACTAAACATTTTGCCTTTTTATGGACATTAATGGAGCATTACGCACCGTCAATCCTAATTACTAAACATATTATATATTGTATATAATTCGTAATTCATAGAAAGCATAGTTTATAGACTATTTTATACTTTTATATTTTTATACTCATATGTTTATACTCACATGAAATGCAAACTCCCCTCATACTCATCATCAGGTCAACGCTGTGGAGTCTTGTATTTGTCTCTTTTTGCGTCGCTCTTGGCCACAAAGCTAACTTTTCCTATGGGCGTACTCTCCACGTTGATTTATTTAAATATCAAGAAATTATTCTTACACCAATGGAACCATCTAGTCACTAGTGGGTAAAGTCGTTATTGTAACATTAATCCTTTTCTTATCGTGACTGTGTTCTCTCAAGAAATACCACACACTCACTCTATACTACCAAGAAAATGCTCTTATTGGTTAAACCAGTTCAAAAGGCTAAACTGGAAAACCACTTGTTGTTTGTTGGTGTGACAGCTGGGTTTTAATCTGTTTTCTAGATTAATAGAATTTATTATATGGTGTGGAAAGTTTAGGATTTGGGCTCTAAGGAACTATTCTTCTACCGACGAATGAGTTAACTGCTTCTTTTATTGTAATTAGCCCGTTACCTGTATTTTCACTTTAAATTTAATAATTTATACCTTGACAAGAATGAATTATATGATGGCGCACGTCCAAACGTGAAATTTGGCAGAGTGTCATTGAATCATAATACTCAGTATATTGACACAATTCCTCTTTTGTCTGCCGGGGAGATGTCTTTTGTATGTCCGTCCGTCTGTCCGCAGACAATGAAATCAGCTAGATTTTATATTTTGCAAGCAACCTCAGCAACTCCTGTCACGTGACACGTGGTATAATGGACAGTGACAAAACTGTTACATTTAGTAACTTTGATCAGCGGCAATAGGTTTCCAGAACATTTTAAACTTCACTTAAGGGAAAGCGACTTCATAGTTATTTTACAATTTTCAGACAACCTGCAAAAGTCTATATTCTTCCTAAAGTGTGGAATGAAACTTCTTGTGGCTTTATTTTGTAATTTCAATTACTATTGATTTTATAATATTATATAAACTGGTTTTATATAAATATTACGAGTAAAAACGAATAGTCAAAGTAGGCTATTAACGTTGTGAGAATATGTTAATAGTGATAGTCATGTATAATTGCCAAATAATAAAACATGTATTATTAGTTCTATCCATTTATTTATTTATACCTGTCTTCAAGAGTTTAATGGTTGTAAGAGGTTTCAAATTCGAATACCGAGGAGGTGGTTTGAGTCACGGTTACGTTAACTTATACAATCGATAGTTTATTCAGTTTTGTCTGATTAATTTCTTAGCCGATTATAAAGAATCTTGAATTTCATTAAACTTACTGTAAAACTCCAGGTTTTATTAAATTCGCCGTCATGCAATCAAGTAAAGTGATGGAAAGGTTTTTATTATAATAGATGAAGAAAATCCAAACTTTAAACAGATAAGTAATATACATTGCTAGACTTTACTAAACAAGTGTCGTATTACATTGTATACTTTTTATCAATTATTATAATTAATTGTAATTTAGCTGTATTATAATATTATAGTGAAAAATGATAGCGGCTTTACGGTGTTGGCTATCCTTGACGTAAATGTTTGGTTTAGATAAACTTTGCATTAATCATTAAATAATTTGATCGTTTAAGGTAGGATTACGTTAGATAATTGATAAATAAAAATAATATCCAGTTCTATTTTTCACCTACAATACTTATTTTATTAATGCACTATGTTAATACTTGCGTCAATCATTACATTGCAATACACACTTTATTATATCAACCTTCGTATTCAATCCCCGAATCAAATATTCAGTTTAATAAACATTTTATTTCTAAATATGATATTAACTTATTGAAATCAGTAATATCAGCTATGATATATTATGTTGTATAGTGTAACATGCCTGTGCAAAAATGTTATTAGCTGTTGCCATCATTTATATTATTGCCATCAATGTTTTGTCTCATTATACATTTTGTAAAGGAAGTTTTACACTGGATAGTAATTTTCTCTCCAGATATTTTTATTAGATATATATATATATACATATATTTATATCTACAGGTGTGATTCGGTAGGTGATGGCCTCTCTAACCTTTCCTCATTTCAAAGGTCAGAAGATTGTCCACATCTAAAAAATTAGCAATCACAAAATAAAAGTCGGAATGTATTAGCAACTAAAGTGGCAACGCAATTTTAGAGTAATGAAATGGACACAATACATTTAATCAATCGATATTTGAAAAAGATAACTAATGTTAAACATTGATTACTAGATAATCTTATTTTAACGTCGGGAAGTATATTAGATATTAGATTATTAGGATAATTTTTCCCCATATAATTCCTAGACGAGCAGGGTGGGACATTATTTTTGCAGCTCTTTTAATAGAAAGTACTGGGGACACTCATGAGGTTTTATCTTTAAAAATATAATTATCGTGTAATGAAACTAATTTAGTTGATAAGTAAGATTCATGGGAGAGCAGGTAACGTTATACATCCTCACAACTGTACTCGTACGCGTGGCATCAACTGCAGTAGTGGACAAGGTCGGATTCAATAGTGGACAGAAATATTCAAATTCAATAATATTAGTCTTGACTGGAATTGTTATGTAAGCAGTGTAATGTAATACAGCTAAATATACTAGTGCTAGAACTTGTTGTTATAGTTTCAGAGCTGTTACCTGCTTTGCTCAGTGGTTTCGAGGCTTCGCAGATGTTTCCGTGCGGTAGGTGCGGTCGCCAGTACACACGCAAGTACAACCTGTTGCGGCACGTGCGGTTGGAGTGCGGCAAAGAACCGCAACACCAGTGCCCGCACTGTCCGCACCGTGCGAAGCGCAAGAACAACCTCAAAGTCCACATCGTGACGAAGCATCCCGAGCAGTGCGTGGACACAGCCTGATCCGTTCCTGCTCATCCTGGTCTTTTACACTTTCCATTTATTTCTAAAAAAAGATCAAGGTTTGCGTAAACAGAATAATTTTGATTAAATGGTTTGATAAACTAGTCTTACCTGACTTCTTGTATGATTTCGAAAACCTTGTATTATTGGTGATATTGATAGCAAGTCCCATGCGTTTCACTAATTTGATACAGATTACATGAATTTGCAAATTAAATTGAAACTGTATATGCATTATGCCGTTACTATGTTCTCGAGTTATTTTAAATTTCCATTAAAACTTCCAAAACAACTATGTGGGGTGTACATGATCTATAAGAGCTAACATTGATATTTTCAACCACGTGAGTGATAATTTAACATTAATTTGATTCAATCAACAAACTTGGACTAGTACAAAACCAGTATTTTGTCAAGTACAAACACAGAATAATTTGGGAATTCATTCTAAAAAATTATGTATTTTCCAAATCTTTTGTTAAGAATTAAAATGATCTTTAATTGTTTTAGAGCTTTCGTCAGTATTTTTTTAACTCTCTTTATTTTGTCTTGATACTAACAAAATTAAGAGAATTCATTTCTGATCATAACGAATTCGAGGTTCTAGTCCTACAGAAGGTAACGCCAACTTTTGCTCACTCTGAGGTTATCATTGTACTTATTATTATCTGGGCCTTACTTTCAAGTTCAAGTTCAAGTTCAAGTTCAAAACATTTTATTCAAAAAATTTTCATATAATACAAATAAACAATATTCTCCCAATGCGCAGCATGCGCGTGCGGGAGTGCAGTTGGTTTTTTTTTCTTACATTTTAAATGCTAACATCAAGCTCAATACTACAACACCACATACTATGAATGTTTTAACCACTATGAGGCACAAGCGGTACAGGCTAAGCAGTCTATATCCTTTTATAAATTACTATAACACTTAACTATATTAACTATAACAAATACATAAAATATATAAATATCAAATATACTAAATATAACAAATATACAAAATATAACAAATATACAAAATATAACAAATATACAAAGCATAACAAATATAAAATATACAAAATATAACAAACACAAGAACAAAAACAATTTGGATCAAGACAACAATTTAAACAATACTTTAGGTTTATTCAACTGGCATACTTTTCAAATATTCAAGTGCTTTCATCTTTTACCTTGGGTTTTTTTCAAACATAATTCTATCGCCATAGTGCAGCAGGAAGTTATTATATATTCTGGGACCCAAATAGCAAAAACTGGTGTCTACTTGATTCTTTAGTTAAGAAAGGAACTCTTAAAACTATCTGTTGACTAGCTCTAGTGACTCTATTACTTTCTCTAAGGTCAAATTGGTAAATAAATTGGTAATATACAAGATTACTGAATACTTATGAAGTTTGCTCAAATGTTAATATATTCTTTTCTTTAAAAAGGTAGCTCATTCTGTCCATGCGTTTTAACATTGTATATAGTTCTCACAGCATGCCTTTGATTCATAATAACTGATTTTAAACAAGAATTGTAGGCTTCCGCCATAATGAATAATTCCAAACCTCATTAGATTTCAAACCAAGAAAGATAAACATTCATTAATTGGTCACTTCTTACAAAACCTTTAAGATGATACAAAACATAATTTACCTTTCTTAATTTCAATGATAAAAAATTAATGTGATGGGTCCCATTTAAGGCGTTTATCTATATACATGCCTAGATATTTTACATAGTCAACTACCTCAATATTACTGCAAGCACAATTATAAATACACTGGTGCTTATGACACATAAAATTAAATTCCCGTTGTAAATGCTCATTAGTGAGGTGATAATCATAAAAAACTATACACTTAGACTTAGTAGAATTTATCAAAAGTCGGTTTGTTGACAGCCATTGAGAGACCTTATCTAGATCTTTTTTAATCTTAAGCTGTAGTGATTGCTTATTGTAGGCAGAGCACACTAGTGCAGTGTCATCAGCATAAGCAAACACAGTTGAATACATATCTAATTCTAACAAGTCATTGATGTACACAAGGAACATAAGAGGTCCCAGGACTCCGCCTTGAGCTGTGCCAAAGTACAATTCCAATGGATCACTAATAACATTATTAATTTTAACAACTTGTTTTTCTTCCTATACAAAAAGATTTTTAACCATGAAAAGAGCCAATCCACCATAACCAAATTTCCCAAATTTATTCAACAACAAATTAATATCTAATACATCGAATGCTTTTTGAAAGTCTAGATAAACAGCCACTGTATATTTATATTTATCTGAATGCATTTACAATAGAACTCACATGTTTTCTCAACTGCTAGGTCTATCCCTCTACCAGGAATAAATCCATACTGATTATTAGAAAAGAAAATCTTTTGAGTAAAGAAATCAAGTATTTTTATTTTTAATTATTCTCTCAAATATCTTTGCTATTGCACTAATAACGGAAATTGGGCGGTAAGAAGATACTTCCGATTTATCACCAGACTTAAAAATAGGGACACTACAATGGCCAATTTGAACTCATCAAGTACTCTTCCTTGTTCTAAAGATTTTTTGAACATACTATACAAAAGAGGAGCAAATACATCAAGATTTTTTTTAACAGTACGTATATATTATACCATCTACACCCGTACTACGTTTGTCTTTTTATTGACATGAACTGAATTGACCACGTCCAAGTAAGTACAATTAAAAACTTCCAACTAATTCATTTTCATTATTGCAGTTTTCCATAAACATGTCATAACCAAATGCTTTATTTTTTAATTCAGGAATAACAGATGTATAATAATTATTAAAAAACTCACTAGCAATTAAATATTCATTACCACTAACATCAACTAAATTACCATTAATTCTTAAAGTGACAAGAGAAACTCCTTTTGTTTTTAACAATGCCTTTAAATAACATTCCAGTATTTCCTGGAGTCACCTTTACAATTGTCAATCAATGAAGAATAATAATCCAATTTTGCTCTCCTAATTTGCCCAGTTACATACCTTGAAAGATTATTATACTCTTTTCTTAATGCTAAATTAAATCTATTTTTTACAGTATTCCTTATATAAGCAATTTTTCCCTATTGATTGTTTGTACCAAGTTATCTGTGACCCATACATTCCTCTTTCTTTCTACATTTACTATTTAATTTCTTTAACGTACAAGCACCACATGCACAAATAAATACAACAGTTTAGTCATAGTCTAGCTGTCACTACAAACACTAGCTGTCAAAGTCTTAATGAATTCACCCATTCTCATTTTCAACATTCTCACAATCATATTTACCTATATTTGAGTCTTGTAGTTTTCATACATACTTTATGAATGCGGACCTCCCTGTACACGATAAGTGAAGACATAGGTCTACATGATGGTAAATCTGGAGCATCGTTTTGGTTAACGTCATCAACATCAACACTGGTATGTCCCTGTTCTGTATTTTATTTATACGTTTATAGATTTTCATCAATTCGTAATGAGTTGGTGTGTATACGTCATTTCCAATTTTCGCAGGTTTAAATATGGTACTACGTTTTTTTTACAGGAATAATATCTGAAAAAGTTGGCAGATAATTCTGGAACACCCTGTATATTTATTTATGTTTATATTTATTTAATTAAAGTCTCTTGTTAATTATGAGCTTAGTATAACCAACCTTAGATACAAAACACAACAAGAAGTTTTGACTTTTTGAACATATTTTGAATATTTTTTTATATTAATCAGGATTATATGTATCAGAGATTCCAAGCAGAGAGCGTTCATATATACTTGTATATCTCTCATATTCACTATTATTGAGATCGGTCAAAAATAAGGTAGATCTAAGCACTAAGTTTAGGCTTAAAATCCTAATGAAAGTTAATTTCGTATGGACAGTTGCGGGCTTGTTCTCGCTCATGGAAGGCAGTTCAGTAGATCTGATGCGGTTTCCCTGCTACCAGTGTGGTCGACAGTATAATCGCAAGAAGAACCTACAGCGCCATCTGCGGATAGAGTGCGGTAAAGAGCCTTTGAACCAGTGCCCGCACTGCCCACAGCGCACCAAGAGGAGAAACAACCTCAAGAGTCACATTTTCATCAAACACCCTGATAAATGCAAGGAAATTGTGTAATCTCTTAAATCTATATTGTAAATTGTGTGTGATTATAAAACGTAAAAATAAAAAAGCATCCTATATTACCGAATATTATTTTTATGTAGATTAGTTTTACTTTGGTGGTAAATAATACTGACAAGTGGTATCATGTGGTGATTGAAATTTATAAAATTGCAACAGATTCTTCCAAATATTCCTAACGATAATTTTGTCGTTAAGGAAAAAACTGGGTTATGTTGTTAAGCGTAGAATTGAATATTACTGGCAAGGAACAGCCGCTGCGCAGCTCTTCAACTTTAAGGCCCAGTCAGTGTCTGTGCTTGCTTTATAATTATATGCTATAGTACGTAGAACGCGCTCAAACGATTTCCAGTCAAAATAAATTGGCGTAGCTAAATTTTAAGTCGATTAGGTTCAATTAAACCCGTTTAAAGAATTTGCAATACGTTTTTCATTTAACGAGTATTTGTTTGCAAGTCTCGAGTAAGACGCATTGTTGCAGTAGTTCTGTACATTCAAGAGTCTAGTAGTATGCGACACAATTATGAAATTGAGTTTAGTAAAAATAAGAAGGGGTTAAATATATAATTACTTAGCAATAATTTTCGTTGGATAACAATTTCGATGATAAATTGATGAGTTTTTTAAGCATAAGGACTGATCCAAGCACAGTAATACATTCTCATTGTCTATGTTCCAGTTTCTGCCTTATTTCAGTACGAACCTGAACATTTGCAACATTTTTTTATAGCATGACTTTTAATACCTTATAGAATATTAAGATTACGGCTTTTATACAATGGCCATTTATATTAACTTGTGATATTATGTTTCTGGTGTTTCACAGTGTAGACTATTCAATTAAATAATTTAAAATGGAGATTAACGTACGCAAATATCTATATTCTGATCAGATATGTGAAACACTGATCAAAAATAATTGCTCAGAACTATATACTTGTAGAAATCACATATGGACTTCTAACCATCTCGATATCGAGTAGAGATTTAAGGTATAAATAGGAAGAATGACAATTTCGTATTTTCTGAAATCGGTCACGGTGTTGTTTGTCGCTATAACCATGTAAGTAGTGTAATAACCAGAAGGTTTTAAACAGTCTTAAACAAGTGATTCTTAGATCAGATGAACTCAAAAAAAGAGATTATATAATAAAAAACATGCTTGTTTGTAAGTTTGGGTAATCTGCGCCTTTACAATCTGTGAATGGAAAAGTAGAAAGTACAATGCTCTAACTTATTTTTTCAGTTTCAGAGTTGTTACCGGCCTTGTTCAGCGGTTTGGAAGGATCCCAGGTGTTTCCATGCGGTAACTGTGGAAGTCAGTACAACCGCAAAGACAACCTGCAGCGTCACTTGCGGTTGGAGTGCGGTAAGGAACCGCAGAATCAGTGTCCGCACTGTCCACATCGTGCTAAGAGGAGAAACAATCTAAGGACCCACATTCTTTTCAAACATCCTGACAAATTCTAGAAGGTTTTGTACTAATAAAAATAAAAGTACTTTTTTAAATATTGTTCTCATTTTACATTTACCGTACCTGTTTATTGGTGCATTTTATTTTACTTTCACATGACTGGACAATAATACACTTTAAGTTCCACGTAAAAAGTTCATACAATCACGAGATGACTTTACGTAATAAAGTAGTATTGTTGTTTTTGGAGGCTTTAATGTTACAGTAACAGTGGAGCACTTCAGAGATCAGTTTACTAACAGGACTTTTACTTCGTGGAATACAATCATGAATATAAAGTTCAGCCTTAACCAATCCATGCTCACTGACGTTACAGACTTGATGACCCTGATCCAAGAAAACTGCGGAGGGAAGTTGCGGTTCTCCTGCACCAAGTGTGGTCGCCAGTATAACCGCAAGGACAACCTACAGCGCCACGTGCGGTTCGAGTGCGGTAAAGAACCACAGTTCAAGTGCCCCCACTGCGACCACAAAACAAAACAGAGCGGAAACATGAAGACTCATATCATCCTGAAACACCCTCACCAACTCAACAGTGCACAACATTGATGTTCCTTTTTTATCAACTGAAGCAATTCTATTTTATGGACTGGACAATTGTTTTTAATAAGCTCAAAATATGATATTGTTTTCATAAATACACTTGTCATTAAAAATGTATTGTGTCCTTCATTTACTGTAATTATTGCAATAATTATAATTTATTTGTGGTAGATATTTCCCTGCTGTATTATGTATGGGTAGACTTTTGTGAAGATTTGGTGATTATGGTAAAGACTGCAATGAAAGAGTTTGCACAGTTTCATCAGAAAAAACATTTATTTAAAAATATTGAAAAGTAAAGAAGATTAAAACAGTAAATATTCAAAAGAGTTCAAAATGTACAGGTATATTTCTCGCTTTAATCTTTTAATCAAAACAGCATTAAAACCGCATTTCTGAACATCAAACTTTAAGTGCAATAAAATGTACTTTTTATTGCACTTTCAAAAGTACACTGAGTTTGCAAAGATCAGCTTATATAAGTATATAACAATAATTGCCGTGAATGTCTCTACTGTGCTCGTTTAATGTGCTCAGACAAACTTGATCAACTGCCAACTACCGAACTTGCATGATTTTATACAATTATTCCAATCATCGTAATACAAAATATTGTACGGTACTTTAAAGAATACAAGGCTAATTATAAATCCAGAAGAATGTTTTAGAAAGGTGTGAATGGTCTTACATAATGGGTTCAGGTAGAATTGTACATATTGTCTCGAACATATCACAAAGAGTTTTTTTTAATTCGAAGTCCTTTAATTCTTGTAAAATTTAATTTAATACTAAGATTATTAGTACAATTATACCTTTCATAGTATTGTATCACAACCATACCGTTTAGGAAGTCCTTACTGACTACTTAAATTTTGGTTAAAATACTGACAAATCACAACTAAGAGGCTATATGAGACTACTGAGTGGCCTGTAAAAAGTTATTAACACAGTGTCGGTGTTTCAGAGCCAGGCTACAAGGTCGTGCACGAGGCCGGGAAGTCCAAGTTCGTCTGTTTGCCGTGCGGACGGTCGTACAGCAGGAAGCCGAACCTGAACCAACACCAACGCTACCAGTGTGGGAAGGAACCCCAGTTTTCTTGTCCGTGGTGTCCCCATCGCACGTGGACCAAAGGGAACTTGAAAGCCCACATGGGGGCGAAACATACTCAGAATATTCTCGAGAAAGATGCTTTGGATAGAGCTTCGAGTATAGATTTTAATAGGAGCCAAACAAGATTTAGCTAAGATCATCCAAATCAGTTAATAATTTCTTTAACTGGCACACTGGTTTCAGCAATTTATTAACACCTTGGACTGTACACCTGTACTTACTTGTACGTGACCATACAGAGTGGTCTATCGTACGCCGATTTTAGAGGATAAAAATAACACATCTAAGCACGAATAAAATCTGTTAAGCGAATAGCAAAAAAAATGCTATTTTAAGTGAGTTTTACATAAATTTTTCACTTCATTATGTTTTATGGTTTATTCAGTTCCTTTAGAAATTTGGTTCAGTTAAATCTAAAATTTAAAAATTGACAATGCGTATGTTAATGTTTTTTTTATTCGAGTAGTTTCATTTGTTTTATCGTGTTATTTGTATATTATGGGTTTCCCTTTTATCACAGTTATGGCACTACATTTTGTACGATTTGTATTATACCTTTTCGTAGAGGCCAATAATTTAATCAACCCTTAAACGGTTGATTGTGCCATTACAAGAAATCGAGTAGCGATTAGAACTTGACGCTATTTAAAAATAGCAATATATGTTGTTTATGCAGATATCAAACTCATATTATATCGAGACAATGGTGTTAGCGTCACTCCAAAATCACTCCCACACGTCAAACATGTTTCTAGTCCTTGTTGCCGGCCTACATATTCTTTTAGCTTGATTTGTATGGAGTTAAAAACTTCACATAAGTCGAAAATTTTCATTTTCAGTACAAGTTTTGAATTTAAAAATTACACAAGTTCCAAATTAAGTATTAAATGAAAAACCGAAAATGTCTTGCTTATTTTTATACTGAAAGCACATTTTGATAATAAAACATTACATACTACCTGTATCGTCTTATTTATTTATATATTATGCGTTTCCCCTTTTCGTACCAAAGTGAACCGCAAATCATGTTACTGCGACTCATTTGACCTATTTTTTACGTTGTTGAAGGTAAATTTAAAAACGTTTTGTAAATACGAAATATTGGTTTCAGTTCAACATGTTTTGAGTGAAGATGGTTCTCCACGTCGAGGATAAGTATCCTCAGGGGTGTAAACTGTGTTCGCAGTGTGGACCGGAAAACTTGGAAGACTGCTGGAGGAAGCCAAATGTGCCAAACCAGCACCAAAGTGACGTGTGGGTGGGAAAGAACCTAATTTCCTGTCCCGACTGTCTACGCCGCTGCGTAACTAAAAGGGGAATTGCTAATTTGGAGAAATTAAGTCCATTTGTATCAAGCGTCCTACAAATACGTACCATTATTTCAAACTATTGTTAAAATAAATACCAATTTTATACCCGGATCAATTGAAATAAACAATCTCACATTTACATTAACATACATTAAATATTTACGAAAAGTGAGATCGTCTGAAAGCCCCTAGTAGTCAAACCCTACAGTTTCCCTGTAATTTTTGTTGTCTCAAGCAGAAAGTGACCTTATAGAAGATTTGAGAAATCAAATAATTTTTAGAGAAATAGAAGAAAATAAACAATCTCACATTTACATTAACATACATTAAATATTTACGAAAAGTGAGATCGTCTGAAAGCCCCTAGTAGTCAAACCCTACAGTTTCCCTGTAATTTTTGTTGTCTCAAGCAGAAAGTGACCTTATAGAAGATTTGAGAAATCAAATAATTTTTAGAGAAATAGAAGAAAATAAACAATCTCACATTTACATTAACATACATTCAATATTTACGAAAAGTGAGATCGTCTGAAAGCCCCTAGTAGTCAAACCCTACAGTTTCCCTGTAATTTTGGTTGTCTCAAGCAGAAAGTGACCTTATAGAAGATTTGAGAAATCAAATAATTTTTAGAGAAATAGAAGAAAATAAACAATCTCACATTTACATTAACATACATTCAATATTTACGAAAAGTGAGATCGTCTGAAAGCCCCTAGTAGTCAAACCCTACAGTTTCCCTGTAATTTTGGTTGTCTCAAGCAGAAAGTGACCTTATAGAAGATTTGAGAAATCAAATAATTTTTAGAGAAATAGAAGAAAATAAACAATATCACATTTACATTAACATACATTCAATATTTACGAAAAGTGAGATCGTCTGAAAGCCCCTAGTAGTCAAACCCTACAGTTTCCCTGTAATTTTTGTTGTCTCAAGCAGAAAGTGACCTTATAGAAGATTTGAGAAATCAAATAATTTTTAGAGAAATAGAAGAAAATAAACAATATATCACATTTACATTAACATACATTCAATATTTACGAAAAGTGAGATCGTCTGAAAGCCCCTAGTAGTCAAACCCTACAGTTTCCCTGTAATTTTTGTTGTCTCAAGCAGAAAGTGACCTTATAGAAGATTTGAGAAATCAAATAATTTTTAGAGAAATAGAAGAAAATGAATCTTACTCCTTTGTTATTTTATGGATTTACCAAAGCCTCTCGAGGATTCGATTGGACTGGATTAGACATACGTAACAAATCTATCGATAGGATATTGGAGGGTGTTCTAACCACAGCCATCTTCGCTGCTCAAAGATAATATGACCGTTAGATCAATTTCTCAGTTCGGCTACCTGCCTACTTTAGGGTATTTACTTATCTTCCGTCAAGTAATTCATAAATTTCTGTTTTTGTCTTATAATGATATATGTTTCGTAGGATTTGTTCCTTCATCATCAGAGATGAATGTTTCGTCAGTGTTTGAGTTCTGACCTTCTCTGCATGGTTTATAATGGAGGAATAAATCCTTCGGAACACATGACACCATAAGACATAAACCAAAGTTCTGGATTGTGTGACATAAGGCAAGTCCCCTACTGCAAGACAAGTCACATTCCAGGGGCTAAAACAACTATAAATTATCAATAGAGTAACTATTGAAGCATTTCATCAACGCCTCGTATGTTGGCCAGGACGGCTGCTGGGGATCCACATCTGCGGCGGCTGCGGCAAGAAGTACTCCCGGAAGGACAACATGACGAGGCACCAGCGCTACGAGTGCAACATGGACCCTCAGTTCGCCTGTCCTCACTGTCCCTACAAGGCGAAGCAGAAGGGCACTCTCAAGTCACACATGTACAGCAAGCACGGACATCTCATGGCATCATAACTTTACTCAACCACTTTACTACCTTCATTGTTCTTCTATGTTTACTGTTGTCAATAAAAGATATTATTCTTAAAATATTGTGTTAAATTTTATGAGAACCTTCTTAAATTTTTCATGACACCCAAAAATCATGCAAAATTAACATAATCGTTTCTCGTTCAATAAGTACGAAAACAAGGAAATTGGAAAGAGGTTTCACATCCAACGTAACAGCACCTTCCTCTACGGCCACAAATATCCGGTGACTTACCATGGACTGATCGGCATGAGCTTTAACTGAAACATTTTTTGCAACCCTATTAATGCGGACTGAAATCGTAGAGCGCTGAGAAGATGTATTGGGTCAAATAGGCCAATACAAATACATTTGCCACAGCGCGACGGCTTACACTTATACTATTGTGCATTGTCGACTTCATTAATGTACGTTTATTATCAGCAGCTATCAATGGTTTCAATATTGTTCACTTTCTTTTTCCATTTACTGTAATGTCGTAAACCACTCAGGAATTTCAATAAAATAAAAAAATCGTTTGATCTAGCAATAAAACAATATTAATTTTAACTTATTTAATATTTAAGGATAGTCTTACTTTTATTTTAATGGATTCACGATAGCTTTTTTACTATATTTAATCCATCTTTTAGACTATAATTGGTAGTATTATTTAGGTAACGCGACTGGAATTTAAATACACTTTATTTTTTCCTAAATACAAGTTCCCGGTGCTGAGAACCAAGAATATCGCCCTCCACCCACTCGTTTGCATCTCTAACGTTGGTTCACGAGATACACCTGACATGTGTTCTTGCAGGGCGCCACACCTGCGGGAAGTGCGGCAAGGAGTACACCCTGAAGCACAACCTGGTCCGGCACGTCCGGTTCGAGTGCGGCAAGGACCCGCAGTTCCAGTGTCCTCAGTGTCCGTACAAAGCGAAGCAGAAGGGGACCCTCAAATCCCATGTGCTGTTGAAACACAAAGACTTCCTGCTGACCTCAGGGGTCAAGTTCGGGACCAGTGGGCGCGCCGGCTCCATCTGCTAGTCTCGTGACGTCATCCCACATCAATAATAATTATGACGAAACTGGATAATATGTGTTTGTGTTATGTGCGCCAAGGAACATAGTTCATACAGTAGCCAGTAAGTAAAACTGTTCCTTAGAAAATAAGTGTCAGGAAGAGATGCTTCTTTCTTCAAGGATTATTTCTGTACTATTGTCTGGTGTTGGAAATCAATTTGAAGATTGTTTTAGATGCACAAACACCGGCAGAAGGTTACACTTTACTCTCTAAAAATTATCTCCGTTTTAAGTTTATATTTTCCAGACGTCAAAGATGAAAAGGTCTGATATTATTAAAATGTATTTAAATCAAATCGGATACATGAACTGTAACAAATCAGCAACATTTTCTCAATTGTAACTTAATATACGTATAACTTATAATAACAGTATTCGCTTCTTTGACATATATATGTGTGTGTATATATATATATATATATATATATATATATATATATATATATATATATCAACTGTAATTAGTTGATTCAACTCATCTTAATTTCGAATGTTTAAAACAACGAGTGAAACACGAATCAATGTTAAGTCACTAGAGTAACACCGAAATGTATGAAGTACAATCTGTTTTGTTGTCAATCTATTTATATTTAGTAATAAATTACAAGTTCCTCTTGGTGGTAAATTATTCGTGTATTTATTAAATACATGATTAATTTAACGCCATTATTATCAGTTTTACTAGATATATTTAGAATTCCTTACTAGATTTAGTTTTTAAAATATTAATAAAATGTATTTATATCCGCTGGATCATAAGCAGATAATAAGTTTACAAATAGAGGTCAGCCTTAACTCATTGGATTTAATTAATTGTAGATACAATTATATATTTATCTCTGCATTCATCTTCTAAATTGTTGACTTAATTCGACGAATAATATGGCGACAATAACACTGAATTTAATAACTACAGATACAGACAAACTATGTACGATATCTATATTTTCATTCTGTGACCTGCGAGTCAACATTCGAATGAATATGATATTACTTTATAATTTGTATGATTGAAATAAAACAAATTTTTAGAAATGGTTGTACTTCTTAATTGTTCAATGTTCTAGTTTTTCTCCAATTAAACAAGTTACTATTCTCACTGCTATGTTATTATATTACAACGTCTATACAAATTTGCAACTAATTTGTTTCCTTGCAATAAATTATTAACGTTAATGTAAGTTAGTAAATTGGTTCTATTTTCTAAGCACTGGAATATTTTATGTTTTTGATTACGATCAAATTGCAATGTTCTTTACCTCTCCACCCCGCATCAGCAGCAATACACTGACGATGCGTGTTTGTCGATATGCTTTTCAGTGTAGTGAAGCTACAAAAAAGTAATTCCACTTTGCTCAATTCATTCTAATATAGAGATAATCGGAGTGATTAAAGAATAGCAGGTTAATGTACAACCTAGATGGAAGATTTCTTAAAACATCCTTGTGAAGCTGGACATTGCCTTTTGCACTGAAGTTGCATTTAACTGGCCTAACAACCAGCTCTGTCCACTTTTATACGCAATAAGATGGACGCAAATGATTCTTTTGATTGCCAGTATGTACAACGATGATTGTATTTCGGAACTAAATGTGTTTGTTTTTCGCTTGTTTCAATTGTAAGCAGACAAGAAATTACTTTAAGCTAGGAAGGAGCCCACGGAACTTAGTATAAAATAGATATTATCTAAATTTTTGTGATGATACAAAGTTGAGAGTGAATAGATTTTGTACTTATTGTTATTAAGTTATAAAACGATATAACCTTTAACCTTTATTGTAATGTTTACAATACTGAACAAGTATAATTGCTTAGTAAACGTAAATATTCACGATCATTGACTGTAATTCTTCTAATCAGTGAGGTGGTGTTTTATCCATTTTAATTCTTTACCAACAGTTGATGAAAGGAATTAACAATGACACAGTCTGCATAATTAGCTAGCAACATTCCATTGTTCAAGGCCTTCAATAGAAGAGCTTATTTGTATTACTGTGTCATGGTAAAACATGCAGTTTGGCGAAAATATCAAGAGAGGATAAATAAAATATTTAATTTGTAAGTAAATTTAAGTAGTTTGATTACAAAAATATTGCTATGTTTTGTTTATGAAGGAACTCAATATTTACAGAATTTTAAAATATAGTTTTAATTTGTTGTTAGGTGTTTACACATCAGGCCGGGCGCCTCTACCATTACTGTCGTGTTTACACGTCGGACTGGGCGCCTCTACAATTACTGTCGTGTTTACACGTCAAGCCAGACATCTCCAACACTACTGTCGTGTTTACACGTCGAACTGGGTGCCTCTACCATTACTGCCGTGTTTACACGTCGAGCCGGGCGCCACCACCACTACAGTCGTGTTTATACGTCGAGCCGGGCGCCACCACCACTACTGTCGTGTTTACACGTCGAGCCGGGCGCCACCACCACTACTGTCGTGTTTACACGTTAGGCCGGGCGCCTCTACAATTACTGTCGTGTTTACACGTCGAGCCGGGCGCACACCACCACTACTGTCGTGTTTACACGTCTGTGACACACGGCTGGTAATTATTTATTTCTTACTGCGTAAGGATCATTGACTGCTCTCTGATGGCTACTTTCAGTACTACTATGACAAGTGTCTCAGCCTGGTTTACAATTTTGGTACTACGTCGAAATCACATGTTTACATCAAAATATTAGCTGGCTGTCGGAAGATGATGGATGTTACAACAGTATAATATAACCAGTCAGTTTTCAACACAAATTTACGTAAAGAAACCGTACTTATTCAAAGTCTAAGCAGTTGTTGAAACAGCACGTAATATCCACGATCTGACCTTGAACTCTCCGCTCTGGCCGCGATCAGAGCTCGGCGCTACTGGACGTGTTGGTACGTCTACAGCTATTAAGGACTTTTAAAATGTGATGTGTGTATATTATCGGAAAGTATCGATATATAATTCGATTGAATATTGAGTACTCGGTTACTATCGATACTCGTAACCACCATCTAATCTGACGATCCGTCGGCAGGTCGCCACGTGTGCCAGGACTGCGGCAAGGAGTACACCCTGCGGCACAACCTCATGCGGCATCAGCGTCTCGAGTGCGGCAAAGAGCCTCAGTTTTCCTGCCGATTCTGTGAGTATCGAGCGAAGCAGAAGAGCAAACTGAAATACCACTTGTACTGCAAACATGGCCAAATTTTAGAAACTAGTTAATTGTGTCATGTCATGTTTTAATAAAACCTTGTACATATTGTTCTTGTATTATTGTAACCTGACAAGCAAACTGTACATATCATTAGAGTTTAAAAACTAAATTTTATATTTTTGCACATGTTTTATTCTATACCGATTAATCTTTTACACTTAATACTATCTTGCAATTCTTTCTATGTATAGAGACGTCTTACATGCTTTTGATTTTAAATTTCAAACAATCTGCTAAGTTTTTGTAGATTCCTTTTTTTAACTTTTCCACGGATATAGAAATAATTATACGCCAATAACCATTACGAGTACATTATGAGTGAGTGAGTAGTTCATTAAATTATTATGTTCCAGTTAAAAATGATGACAGCATGAAATAACGTATGAGGAGTTTCTCCACAGCGACTGTGAGCATACAGGTATATCAAACTAGATGCTGTACAATCATTACGAGTACATTATGAGTGAGTGAGTAGTTCATTAAATTATTATGTTCCAGTTAAAAATGATGACAGCATGAAATAACGTATGAGGAGTTTCTCCACAGCGACTGTGAGCGTACAGGTATATCAAACTAGATGCTGTACAATCATTCTTGATTACTTTATAACATTTTTTTAGACCTTTACAATCTGTTTTTAATTTTGTTTACATCATTGAAAATGCAAGGAGTGATGTATATTGTATAATTTTGAAATATGTAATTGTCTGATTTAAATGTTGATCATGGGCATGATCAGGGGTAAAGGGGTTGCTTTTGTTTTTCATACCATATGTCTGCTTGACGGCGCGGTTTGTCAGGTGTATAATGTTTTCCATCGGTAAATACAACATATCACAGTCGATAGTACTGGGAATAGTTGTCAGACCTACAAGCTTTACATTGTAAGTTTGTAAGACATTCTATCTTTAAGTCATAATAATACGTAGTTGCATTGTCTGCATGACTTCTGTTGTTATGTACAGAATGTTTACGAAATCTCCTGAAAATGTTTGAGAATTTGTTATTCGTGTCCAGACAAACAAAAAGTATAATATATACAGCAATTATGAATGCTTAGTTTACCGTCTGTCTCACTGTATGTATTTTGAAGTGCTTTTTTTCTTTCTATTATTATTATTTAAAACCCCATAAAAGATTAGAAACTCAAATTTAGCACAAAAGACTCGAAGTAAGATAAAAGTCAGTCAGTATTATATTCTTATATCAAATTTCAAGAAAGCGGTTTGTTGAAGTTTTAAAGATTAATACCGTAAAAAGTAATAAGATTGTTAAGTTTTTTAAGAATAACAATAGTTTCTAGATCTAATTACAAACATTTTGACACCTAAAACATAAAAATCGGTGAAGAGATGTAAGCTTTTGTAATGCACGGCTAAACTTTGATTATTTACACATGTTTACGTCACCATAAACCGTTATAGGTAATCAGATTGTAAAACGTTTCTAATGACACACTGTTACTTGCCAGTGTTGACACCAGACGTGGAGCACGAGTGTGTACAGTATAGGTAATCAGATTGTAAAACGTTTCTAATGACACACTGTTACTTGCCAGTGTTGACACCAGACGTGGAGCATGAGTGTGTACAGTATAGGTAATCAGATTGTAAAACGTTTCTAATGACACACTGTTACTTGCCAGTGTTGACATCAGACGTGGAGCACGAGTGTGTACAGTATAGGTAATCAGATTGTAAAACGTTTCTAATGACACACTGTTACTTGCCAGTGTTGACACCAGACGTGGAGCATGAGTGTGTACAGTATAGGTAATCAGATTGTAAAACGTTTCTAATGACACACTGTTACTTGCCAGTGTTGACACCAGACGTGGAGCATGAGTGTGTACAGTATAGGTAATCAGATTGTAAAACGTTTCTAATGACACACTGTTACTTGCCAGTGTTGACACCAGACGTGGAGCACGAGTGTGTACAGTATAGGTAATCAGATTGTAAAACGTTTCTAATGACACACTGTTACTTGCCAGTGTTGACACCAGACGTGGAGCATGAGTGTGTACAGTATAGGTAATCAGATTGTAAAACGTTTCTAATGACACACTGTTACTTGCCAGTGTTGACATCAGACGTGGAGCACGAGTGTGTACAGTATAGGTAATCAGATTGTAAAACGTTTCTAATGACACACTGTTACTTGCCAGTGTTGACACCAGACGTGGAGCATGAGTGTGTACAGTATAGGTAATCAGATTGTAAAACGTTTCTAATGACACACTGTTACTTGCCAGTGTTGACACCAGACGTGGAGCACGAGTGTGTACAGTGTGGCCGCAAGTACAACAGGAAACATAACCTCAACCGACATGTTCGCCTGGAGTGCGGCAAGTCTCCACAGTTCTCCTGCCAGTTCTGTCCGTACAAGGCGAAGCAGAAGAGCAACCTCCAGTCCCACATCGCCATCAAACATGGAGATAATCTACGTCAAGCTTAAGAGCGGACTGAACTGTCGGTTTTCTGCAATAGTGACCAAATAACATAGATAAAACAGTCTGGCGTATTACTTTAACTCAAGTATTTATGTAATTTTTAGTGAAATACGAAACTACATATAGTTTTATCACTATAACAAATTTGGAAAACGTAATTACATCGAAAATTTTTATTTTGATACTTGGAACCTAAATCTCGATTCATGTAAGTAAAAAATCCAAAAAATTGTCTCGATCTAAATACTTCATACTTTCAGGTGATTTTGAAATAAAATTGTTATATTTTTACTAAGTTACGTGGCTTTTATGTTCAATTTTCTTTATAACACAACAGAATACGTTTTACTTCCATTACGTTATGAAGTCGTTTCACATTTTGTTTTAATGTAAAAATCATGTTATAAAAATAAACTGATTTTACACTGTCAAAATGGTATTGACAAGACTATTTTTATATATTGAGGGGACTTTTTTATGTGATTATCTAATTGTAATATATCGTAATAACATATAATATTACAGTTCTTAGAATACAAAAACAGTTACTAAAACAATATGTTTCAGTTTATTAAGTTTTCAGAGTGAAAGTTTTTTTTTTTTTCAAAAAACTGTATACCGCCTCACTTGTAAGACTGATATCCCAGACAGTATTAGATTGTTATTGTTAAAGTGTATTGTATAAAATTCCGGATTCCATATAGTAACATCGATTCTTGAAAGTTACAATTGTTTTAAGTTTATATACTGATATAAAAGTTACTATCTACATTTGAGAGTTATAACTGATGATTAATATATATTAATCTATTTAAATAATACAAAGGATCAAGAGTTAACGCACGGACCCCAAAAATCAATAGGGTTCTTCTTTGAGCCCAGGGAAACGTAAGTATGAAGTTCCAAGTCTCTAAGACTTTCTATAAGGAGCTATGACACAGACAGACGGTCTGCTTTTAACCCCAAAATCGATAGCTTTTAATAATAACGTTTATTTTATAATAGTGTGTTTATAATAAATGTGAACATTTCTTCACTAAACATCAATTTTGTTATAATGTGGGCATTTAAAATTAGCATTGCAATTATCAGAATAAATTATTGAGATGATTGTGTGACATTCGGTGAATGCCATGACTGCTGTGTTCCAGCAACGGTCACCGAGTTGGGCCGAGTTAACTGAACGATAGATCCAACTGAGTAATGTGGGTATTTAAAATTAGCATTGCAATTATCAGAATAAATTATTGAGATGATTGTGTGACATTCGGTGAATGCCATGACTGCTGTGTTCCAGCAACAGTCACCGAGTTGGGCCGAGTTAACTGAACGATAGATCCAACTGAATAATGTTTGCATTTAAAATTAGCATTGCAATTATCAGAATAAATTATTGAGATGATTGTGTGACATTCGGTAAATGCCATGACTGCTGTGTTCCAGCAACGGTCACCGAGTTGGGCCGAGTTAACTGAACTATAGATCCAACTGAGTAATGTGGGCATTTAAAATTAGCATTGCAATTATGAATATGATTGTGTGCATTTTGCCGATGTGTTAACCGAGTTGGGCCGAGTTAACTGAACGATAGATCCAACTGAATAATGTTTGGGCATTTAAAATTAGCATTGCAATTATCAGAATAAATTATTGAGATGATTGTGTGACATTCGGTGAATTCCATGACTGCTGTGTTCCAGCAACGGTCACCGAGTTGGGCCGAGTTAACTGAACGATAGATCCAACTGAATAATGTTTGCATTTAAAATTAGCATTGCAATTATCAGAATAAATTATTGAGATGATTGTGTGACATTCGGTGAATGCCATGACTGCTGTGTTCAAGCAACGGTCACCGAGTTGGGCCGAGTTAACTGAACGATAGATCCAACTGAATAATGTTTGCATTTAAAATTAGCATTGCAATTATCAGAATAAATTATTGAGATGATTGTGTGACATTCGGTGAATGCCATGACTGCTGTGTTCCAGCAACGGTCACCGAGTTGGGCCGAGTTAACTGAACGATAGATCCAACTGAATAATGTTTGCATTTAAAATTAGCATTGCAATTATCAGAATAAATTATTGAGATGATTGTGTGACATTCGGTGAATGCCATGACTGCTGTGTTCCAGCAACGGTCACCGAGTTGGGCCGAGTTAACTGAACGATAGATCCAACTGAATAATGTTTGCATTTAAAATTAGCATTGCAATTATCAGAATAAATTATTGAGATGATTGTGTGACATTCGGTGAATGCCATGACTGCTGTGTTCCAGCAATGGTCACCGAGTTGGGCCGAGTTAACAGAACGATAGATCCAACTGAATAATGTTTGCATTTAAAATTAGCATTGCAATTATCAGAATTAATTATTGAGATGATTGTGTGACATTCGGTGAATGCCATGACTGCTGTGTTCCAGCAACGGTCACCGAGTTGGGCCGAGTTAACTGAACGATAGATCCAACTGAATAATGTTTGCATTTAAAATTAGCATTGCAATTATCAGAATAAATTATTGAGATGATTGTGTGACATTCGGTGAATGCCATGACTGCTGTGTTCCAGCAATGGTCACCGAGTTGGGCCGAGTTAACAGAACGATAGATCCAACTGAATAATGTTTGCATTTAAAATTAGCATTGCAATTATCAGAATAAATTATTGAGATGATTGTGTGACATTCGGTGAATGCCATGACTGCTGTGTTCCAGCAACGGTCACCGAGTTGGGCCGAGTTAACTGAACGATAGATCCAACTGAGTAATGTTTGCATTTAAAATTAGCATTGCAATTATCAGAATAAATTATTGAGATGATTGTGTGACATTCGGTGAATGCCATGACTGCTGTGTTCCAGCAACGGTCACCGAGTTGGGCCGAGTTAACTGAACGATAGATCCAACTGAGTAATGTGAGGTTGGACGAGAGGGGGAAATAACTTGGGAAATTAAATTTAACGCGTTTTTCCTCAGGAATATATTTAAAATAAGACTAATAGTTCTACTAATAACGTAATACGTTAGCTGTTGACTAAACATATTTTGTGTACAATCAAATTGTCTGGACTATTTTTTCTATTCAATGCTTTAATAATTTATTTATTTATTTAAGTATTTAAGTTTGTATGTTTTATGGAAGTTAGTACAAGTTTGTCATATTATGGAAGTAAGTTTATGGTATCTTTTAGATTTATTTATTTGTTCAAGAACTTTTTATTTGTACCCCGTTAGTTTACTGAAACACAATTTATTATTTCATCCTAATCTCGAGATCTTTGTGTATCTATTTAGAACCAGTTATCTTTGAAAAGTAGTAAATTATGAGTTAATGTTTATCTCCTTGTAAGGTGTATGCCTGAATATTGTACATATTATTCTAATGTATTGTACTGTATCGTCTTCTCAAATGGCTTTCAATAAATAACTTTTCACGAACTTCAAGTTTTATTTCTTAAATTATTGGTTTTTTGTTATAACCGATTACATACGAATCGTATTACCCTGACATATTTTGATGTACATTATCGGTGCAAAATTATTTTTAAATAATAGTACCAATACACATTTTATTTAAATTAAATGTTTCACTGAATATTTTAACGTTGTTAATTTCTTAGAATAGTATTTGGAGCACTATTTTAATAAGAAACGCTTTTTAATCTTTACTCTAAAACATAAAGGTTTTCTGGACATCTGTTTTCATATGAAACTGTGGAGATTATAAGTTAGTTAGTTTCGATTAACTGTTATAACAATTTGACCCCAAAAATGAATTCAATACATCATGTTTTTAATATTAATTACAATTAATAAAACTTACTTCACAACATGTAAAGAAAACGTAAAATACAAATCTGTACAATCTGCCAACTAACTCATTGGCCTGAATATGATATTCCTATCCAGCGTAACCTTTAGAGATGATTGCCCGTTGGTAAAAAGGAATTCTGTGTGCTATTTTTACTTCAGTTCTGCTTTCAAAGTACTTAATTTAAAGACTGGTCATTAATTTAAAAAGTAAGTCATTCGTCGTTAATATAATATAATTAACACACATTGATACGGAATGAAGATTGACAGTTTGATAAACAACAAGTTCTTGTCCATAAAGTGCTGCAATATTTTAGAAAGCTTGATTGAAATGGGTTGTAGATTGTGATGTTCTGGGTAAGATGTTACTTGATATAGATTTTACCTCAAATTGACCATTTTGGGAAATACGCTCCTTATTCACAGGAAAGTGTGGAGCTTTAACAACCTTGATCTTCTTAAATGGTCATATCGGTGAAAGTTGAAGGTTGAAGTTGGTTCCCACCAACATTTTTGCATGAACCAGCTATACTTGTGATATTGTTTATTGGAATTGTTTCAGTTCCGGTTATGAAATAATTAAACTAACCCCTATTTCGTGGGTTTTGACATATTTCGTTTAACCTAAAAGAAACGGTTTTCTTGATTAAATCTTGGTGTGAACTAAGGCTCATTGTTCCAGACAAGATGTACAACTTTGAGACATGTGGACGCAGGTACAAGTGCCAGGAGAACCTATATCGATATCGTTGCCTGGAGTGTGGCAAGGAATTCATGTTCCCTTGTCAGCAATGTCCTTGTGCCAAGCAGAAGAGTACCCTTCAGCTTCTTGATTAGATTTTGGTGTGAACCAATGCTCATTGTTCCAAATAAGATGTACAACTGTGAGACATGTGGACGCAGGTACAAGGAGAACCGTCTATCGACATCGTCGACTGGAGTGTGGCAAGGAACCCATGTTCCCTTGTCAGCAATGTCCTTACCGTGCCAAGCAGAAGAGTACCCTTCAGCTTTTTGATTAGATTTTGGTGTGAACCAATGCTCATTGTTCCAAATAAGCTGTACAACTGTGAGACATGTGGACGCAGGTACAAGGAGAACCTTTATCGACATCGTCGACTGGAGTGTGGCAAGGAACCCATGTTCCCTTGTCAGTAATGTCCTTACCGTGCCAAGCAGAAGAGTACCCTTCAGCTACTTGATTAGATTTTGGTGTGAAGCAATGCTCATTGTTTCAGATAAGATGTACAACTGTGAGACATGTGGACGCAGGTACAAGTACAAGGAGAACCTCTATCGACATCGTCGACTGGAGTGTGGCAAGGAACCCATGTTCCCTTGTCAGCAATGTCCTTACCGTGCCAAGCAGAAGAGTACCCTCCAGACCCATGTACTACTCATGCACAAAGTGCACCCTTCAAATACTCTCTAACTTACTATCTTTATCAAAGTGGTTTTTTGTTCATTTGAAATATCTGACTAAGTACAAAGATAATAAAAGTTAGTTTTCTGTATATGTACAAATATTTTTCTAAAGTTTTCAACACCTGTAAAGCATTGTATTTATGGTACGTTTTTTAGTGTCTAGATAAATCAAATATAACTTCGAATTAGTTGAAAAGGTAAAATTGTAATTTTCACTATCTCTGAGTTACAATTATTAATGTGTATCGTCGTAAGGAGAGGCGGAAATGAGATATGTGTCAATATGAATAATTAGGACTACATTATTATAATAACTAGGCCATACACAAGCCCTGTATTCGTCCTAATCAATATTAGGACGAATACAGATGACGTTCTTATCAGTCACATAAAACTATTGTATCTCATTATGAAATGATAATAAAAACTTAAGAATAATAGAATTCTAATTTTCCGTGTGACTATGAATCGACTACAGCAGATTGTCTTTAAATAAGTAATCTTTTTTAATTTGGGCGTAATTAAAAAACCGTAGCTGTTGTTATTTGTTTAGATTGTAATTTTTCTTTTAATTCGGTTAGCCGAAGGATATTGCTTTCATAGTGTTATGTCGTCTTGAAATAAATTCAAATATTTCAATCTCTTTCAAATTATTTGGGAATGACAATTTTACTCTATCGATTCATATTGAGTACTTAAACATAAACTATATATTATATTATACATAATGATATTTTATATAGGATTTACATTTGTATTGGATAAAATAAGTATCAGTAATACTATAGCACTTTTATTGTAATTGCATAGAGTTGATTATATTAATTTCATTACAAATTGGAAACTTATTCGTATATTTTAATTTTTATATTTGTATTTTACAACATATTTTGTGTTGTACATGTATATATTGTGGACATGTTACATTTAATAAAATAACAATGGTATTTGTTATATTAAGATTATTTATTGCTCATAATTAAATAACATAACTTATACAATTTTATAGTACATTTTATTGTAGTTTGTAGTAGATTGCTCAGGCCACTTATTGTAGCTCCGATTGTCACATCCATTAATTTAACTGGTAATGTAATAGACAATAGACAATAGAGTGGTTAAGAAACACAATTCAAGCAAAACTGTTTATTCAATATATCGTTTCACCTATCTCGGCTGTTTATCATAATCGGAGCAATTTCGTGCTCCTATTTATAATAAAGTAAACATCACTTATTATCAGTGAGACACACTAATATTACACTGCCGTCTTTGGTCCCTGAGTAACTATCGCATCACTTTATCTTTCCAGAGATTCGTAATAAAGTAATCATCACTTATTATCAGTGAGACACACTAATATTACACATCCGTCCTTGGTACCTGAGTAACTATCGCATCACTTTATCTTTCCAGAGATTCGTAATAAAGTAATCATCACTTATTATCAGTGAGACACACTAATATTACACATCCGTCCTTGGTACCTGAGTAACTATCGCATCACTTTATCTTTCCAGAGATTCGTAATAAAGTAATCATCACTTAATACCAGTGAGACACACTAATATTACACAGCCGTCCTTGGTACCTGAGTAACTATCGCATCACTTTATCTTTCCAGAGATTCGTAATAAAGTAATCATCACTTATTATCAGTGAGACACACTAATATTACACATCCGTCCTTGGTACCTGAGTAACTATCGCATCACTTTATCTTTCCAGATATTCGTAATAAAGTAATCATCACTTATTATCAGTGAGACACACTAATATTACACATCCGTCCTTGGTACCTGAGTAACTATCGCATCACTTTATCTTTCCAGATATTCGTAATAAAGTAATCATCACTTATTATCAGTGAGACACACTAATATTACACATCCGTCCTTGGTACCTGAGTAACTATCGCATCACTTTATCTTTCCAGAGATTCGTAATAAAGTAATCATCACTTAATACCAGTGAGACACACTAATATTACACAGCCGTCCTTGGTACCTGAGTAACTATCGCATCACTTTATCTTTCCAGATTCTCGGAATAAAGTAACCATCACTTATTATCAGTGAGACACACTAATATTACACTGCCGTCTTTGGTCCCTGAGTAACTATTGCATCACTTTATCTTTCCAGAGATTCGTAATAAAGTAATCATCACTTATTATCAGTGAGACACACTAATATTACACTGCCGTCTTTGGTCCCTGAGTAACTATCGCATCACTTTATCTTTCCAGAGATTCGTAATAAAGTAATCATCACTTATTATCAGTGAGACACACTAATATTACACATCCGTCCTTGGTACCTGAGTAACTATCGCATCACTTTATCTTTCCAGAGATTCGTAATAAAGTAATCATCACTTATTATCAGTGAGACACACTAATATTACACTGCCGTCCTTTGTTCCTGAGTAACTATCGCATCACTTTATCTTTCCAGAGATTCGTAATAAAGTAATCATCACTTATTATCAGTGAGACACACTAATATTACACTGCCGTCCTTTGTTCCTGAGTAACTATCGCATCACTTTATCTTTCCAGAGATTCGTAATAAAGTAATCATCACTTATTATCAGTGAGACACACTAATATTACACTGCCGTCCTTGGTACCTTAGTAACTATCGCATCACTTTATCTTTCCAGAGATTCGGAATAAAGTAAACATCACTTATTATCAGTGAGACACACTAATATTACACTGCCGTCCTTGGTACCTGAGTAACTATCGCATCACTTTATCTGTCCAGAGATTCGGATTCGAATCTCGATGCAGGCGTAGTAATTCAACGCTTTAAACAATAACCATACTAGCTTAGTCTGAAGTAACAGTTCGATTTTATCTTCAGGGAGGTTCACTGCGGACTGGTTTATATCCTCCAGATGAGCTTCCACTGAGTATACAGAAAACCTATTGTCATTTTAATCTGGAAAAACTTATGGATGTCCAGAATCGGCACATCACTAACCGCAAATATCCAGATATTGGGGTGCAATGGTATATCGATAGTTCGAGATGACTGTTGAGTTGGTTGAGTTCCGGACTGTTGCTAGCCTAACCATAAGGGCTAGTAGTAGACGGTAGGAGGGGGCTATTAGGTTTGGAGGAACTGGCGTCCCCTTCTTCCAAGGAGACATTACTGAGATCAATACCCCAAATCCTTCTCCGTGGATCTTGACAGGAGGCGGCCTCTACCCCTAATTTTACATATCCAAAATATTCTGTAACTCCGGAAGCAGCGTAAAGGTTCGTTTAGGACTAAGTGAAATTTCTCACTTCGAACAAAAACCTGTTCTTGACTAGAACTTCAGATCCATCTGAAAAATAGAACTTTTACACACAAAGTGCCCCATTGTGTGAAGTATGTGCCATTGCGCATACATGGCACACCATTTCATAACTGAGATTGTCTGTAACTCTGATCAAACTGGGGCAATCTGTAAAATATGTGTCATCTAATGTGTGTGGTATTTGCAGGCAGAGTCACGCCCAACAAGTGTGGTCGCTGTGGCCGTCAGTACAAGTACAAAGATAACCTCCTCCGCCATCAGCGTTACGAGTGTGGCCAAGAACCTCGCTTCTGTTGTCCTCATTGTCCCTACAAGGCCAAGCAGAAGAGCAATCTGCAGACTCACATGATGAACAAGCATAACGTCTAATAGCATAACAACGCCTCTCTTATGACCTAATGCACAAATGCCGATACTGAAAAGTTCCTAATGTTTTCTTCCAGCTATATTTTAGCATTTAGTTTTCGTAACTAAGTAACAAATATTATCTCTATATAGAAATCTTTGTTTTTTGTTAATGTTAATCTAAAATAAATGAGAATCTTATTTCACATATCAACAAATATAATTTGTTAACTTAACGACCATTATACTTCGAAAACTTTTGAGGTCCATTGAAGACCGTGATTTTAAGAATCTCGGATAGTCAAATGGTATTTCATAGGCTTTATGAGTAGAGTTAGTAAAATAGTTATAAAACATTTGCTTTACCATTAATTGATACGTAGGTAATAATAAATACGTCTCCAAACAAGCTGCAAACACACACACACACACACACACACACACGTATATGGCAAGCTTTCTCTTACTCATCATTGATTTTCCAACTTTCTAATATCCCAGAAACTTGGAATTTGGCACACGTACGCCTTATGGGTTAAATAAAACCACTAAAACATTTTCTTAAAGATCAAACATCCCCAGAGGTTTACATAGGCTTGCAACCTGTTGAACGACGTTTCTTCCACAATGATTTTTGGCACGCACGTTCCTCGAGACACATCGAAAACCAAAAGCATTTTCATGAAGTTCAACCACCCATCTCAGCTCATCCATACTTTTGTTTTTTTTTAACTTACCGATGTCTCATGATGGAATAGGATATACATGTACAATCAAAACAAAAAAGATTTTTCATGCAGATCAACCACCACCTCTAAGGGTTGAAATAGGGCTACACAACCTAAAAGAACGATTCTTTTCTCGCTGTCCTACAAAGATAAATTTAACATATTATGTGTACCTCATCACTTAAATAGATAGACAAAAATCTTTTCATGTGTAGTGGTTAACCCATAGGGGTTTAAATAGGATTGCAACCTTGTAAGAACTATTCTTTTCTTTTTCAATTTCTCCTGTTGAAGTTTATTTTACTACCTTCTTTTCTAGAATTAAGAAACTTCACACACCCGTTCCTCATCTCTCAAATAGCAAACAAACGCAGGTTAATAAATATTTACCACCCATATGGGCTGACATGGGCTTAGAACTCTGAGAACAATTGAATTTTTGTTTTTCATCTTCCCGCTGTCCTACTAAAATAAAATTTCTAACACTCGTTTCTCGTATAATACATAGAAAAGCAAACATTTTCATGAATATCAATCACCCATAAGGGTTTGAATGGGGTTGGAACCCCTAAAACTATATTTTTGTTTTTAACTTCCCGATGACCTAGAACAGTAGAGCATTTGAAATGCAAATGCCTTAAACAGACTACCGAAACAGGGTGAAACGCAATAGAACAATAGAAACGCTACTACGGCATCGGAAATAGATTTCAATAGCGGAAGTACTCAGTTATTGACCAAAGTAGACTTACCAGATCACCTTATTACCTATTTTCTTAATCAGCAAATGTTACTTCGGCACCGGGAGTAGATTTGAACGACCGGCAGTACTTACCATTTGGCTGACGTAGACTTTTCAGACCAACTTTCGTGATGAGGACAAGTGAAACGTTACTATGGCACCGGAGGTAGATTTCGACGACCGGCAGTACCTACCATTTGGCTGACGTAGACTTTTCAGACCAACTTTCTTGATCAGGAAAAGTAAACGTTACTATGACACCGGAGGTAAATTCCAACGACCGGCAGTACTTACCATTTGACTGACGTAGATTTTCAGACCAACTTTCTTGATCAAGACAAGTGAAACGTTACTATGACACCGGAGGTAGATTCCAACGACCGGCAGTACTTACCATTTGACTGACGTAGACCTTCAGACCAACTTTCTTGATCAAGACAAGTGAAACGTTACTATGACACCGGAGGTAGATTCCAACGACCGACAGTACTTACCATTTGGCTGACGTAGACTTTTCAGACCAACTTTCTTGATCAAGACATGTGAAACGTTACTATGGCCTCGGAGGTAGATTCCAACGACCGGCAGTACTTACCATTTGGCTGACGTAGACTTTTCAGACCAACTTTCTTGATCAAGACATGTGAAACGTTACTATTCGATTCCAACGACCGGCAGTACTTACCATTTGGCTGACATAGACTTTTCAGACCAACTTTCTTGATCAAGACATGTGAAACGTTACTATGACACCAGGAATTCCTTAGACTGGAAGTAGATTATTTTGAATGCAAGTTTTTGCTTTTTGTCCGAAGAAGATTTTTCAGACCTGTGTATGCGTATATTTTCTTAAGCGATGCAACACTGCAAACGCTACTAGTGCACCGGGAAAAACTTAGACCTGAAAATTAAAATTCTTTACAAACTTTTACTGAGGTAGGCAACACAAACTGAATGTTTATGTTTTGTGACAAGGCAAAACTCTACTTTGGCGTGTGAAATAAAATTTATTCGAATGGGAAATGCGTTTTCACACTCAGGACCTATAATAAGGGACAGTGTCAATTGGGTTTATCTTTTAAATCTGAATAATGAAACAGTACGTACCATAAAAATGTCAACTTCCGATTCAAAGTTATAAAGTCCTCTTATATGCATAAGTGTTTTTTTTAGTACTACGACGGACTATTCCTCCACACTGTCCTAAAATATTTCAAATGTTATTGACATTGTATTGTTAAGTGTTAGAGAGGGCTTCTTAGCCCTAACTTCGCCTGGTAAAATAAGACATTCTTTACTTTACTTTTTACTTTTTATTGTTGGAACTATTCATTCTCTGTAATGTTTCAGAGAAATTTGTGTATTTTATTTATAATTACAAAAACTTATTCACTCTCCGACTTCAGGGCCTTCAAAACGTGGCCCTTTAAACATAAAGTCCAACCGTTCTGAAGTGGAACATCTTACTGGAACTCTGGTCCGGAGACTGTAATATCTTAGAGTAGCCATCACTTATGTTCAGGATTGTGTAGTAAACCAATAATGCCTATGACGTACCTGTTATTAGATAAGAAATCGTGTGCGGGTAACTACTAGTATAACAATATTTAGCCAGGTTAAGTTTTAGTTGTATTATTTTAATGTTACTTTGTGTTACAAGATTAATGTTGTAATTATTTCATTGTTTTTAAATAGTCATAGCACCAATAAATGAACGTTCATTTCAAGCCCAAAATGCTAGCAAATAACATTAAAACGCAATTTTATCAATTTAGTGCTTGTTATATTCTTCTGCGTACAAAAGGAAATTTCTGAACTGTTATTGAATTATTTTTTATGTTCGTTTATGCACCGGATACTAATTTTGTAAATTACCTTTATTTTTAGGTTTATGGGAGTGACTACTTGTTTAGGCGGGTTATGGATATATGTTTTTTATGCGGAAAATCTTTCGTTTCGCGACACGTAACGTCACGTCACGCATGTTCGCTCTGTAGCCGCTAGGGGCGGGTCATTTAGATGTCTGCGTTTCTCCGTTCTTACTTGATAATCAAAATACAACTGAAAGTTTGTTTTGATTATTGGGTTTTACAAAATTAATTATAGTATTACATTTATGGCACTTGATTGATTTCAGTAGGTTATAAATTAAATTTATTTAAAATTTTGAAAGTTCTAGGACGATAGTTATTTTACATTAAAACTCTCTATTTTAAACATAAATTGTTCCTTATTGTTTTTGAAAAAATGTATATTTATTGAGATACAGGGTTGCATAATACTACATTCTTCTTATAACCTCAAATATTCTAAATCGCGTGCTAACCGAAGGGTTATGGTGGTATGTGTGAATAACTATAGTTAATAGTTTAGATAATCAAATTTTATATAATAAATGTCTTGAAATTGGGTTTTAGGGTATGTGTTATAATATAATTTAAATTTTCATAGATTTCTCTAGGTCAAACTCCTAAGCTATGCAAAATGGACTTTTTAAATGATAAATTAAATTCAACAATGTGAAAAAATAAAAATATAAGTAAAACGAGGTATAAAAATAACAATATAATATGCTGTATTTATAAGATATTTAACAGGATTTTATTTCAGAATCTTTATTTCTTATTTCAGTTATTATAAACCCATTTTCATTATTAGAATATTATTACAACGAAAATGAAGTAATTATTTCGGAAATACAAGACCATAGTGAGAAAAATACTTACCAAATTATAGAAAATAATATAAACAAATACAATGAAAATGTATAAATATTTATTACTTTAATATTTAGAAGTCAGTGATGATTGTAATATATGAAAAATATTACAAAAATATGTATAAAACAATAGAAAATAGAAAACTGTAATTTGTCAAAGAATTTAGTGTCTCATATTATTTTAAAATATAACAAATAACAATTTAATAATTAGCAAACGTACTTTTTCAAGATATATATTCAAGCCTGTTTTGAGAAGTAGTCACTTCTTTTGGTCAGTCCCGCGACTGCCTTTTTATTATTTTTTTTATTCCATAATAATAAAATTTGTGTTAAAATATTATAATTGTATGTTCGTTTACATTATTGTTTAGTGAAAATAATTCAAAAGTCTGAGAAAGAATATTTTTGTATTGATAAATGTAGTTTACTAAGGTTGTTTCATATTCATAAATGTTTGGGTAAACATTAACTATTCATTGTACTGCAAAAGATATATATTGCATCTTTTATAGTATATGTTGTTGTTGAGAGTAAACTGGACAGCAATAATTGTTGACGAAAAAATGTCAATAATGTAATTGTTTTAATATGATGCATGATACAGTGTAAACTCAGAAACTTTCAACATACGTACAGCTATCAACATTGTAACTAACGTGAGTTTCAGCACGCTTCTCCAACTATTCAAAAGGATACACAGGTAACAAAAACATTTTTTATGTCTGATTAAACTTTCATTTTAACATTATTTTTTCCTGATTACATTACACACTAACTCCCTTAGTACTCTTTTAATTTTGGTTTGAGTTTTCTTCTTCGTTTTTGTTTTAGTTTTGATTGCATTCTTTCAAATATTTAGAATTTTATAAAATATCCCTTCAATGTTATTTGGTATTGCGGGTTTTACATTACATTATTTCTTTCTGTTAAATATGTATTTTTTTGCTTGCATCCAGAGTAAGATTTTTAATTTTGAACTTTAATTTAAATGTAAATTATAACAAATTAAATTGATTTTACAGACAAGTTTTTACTGTTTTAATATGTTTTATTATTTATATTTATTATTTATAGGCTATACTTTTCCAAACTGCATATAATTATCATTCAAAATTGTAAAGGTGCGAAGTACCACTATTAATTGGCAATTCCGCAAATTGTAGGAACAAGTGAGTAAATAATTAGTTGATTGTGTTTGCCACTATGAGTGCAGAGCGCCACTGTTGCAGCTGTTGCCAAGTGGGGAGTGCGGCGTGGTGGGGGGTCCTTCGCCTGCGAGCGGTGTGGCCGACTCTACAAGTACCGGGAGAGTCTGTGCCGCCATCGCCGCATGGAGTGTGGCCAAGAGCCCCGCTTCTCCTGCCAGTTCTGCCCGTATCGTGCTAAACAGAAGTGTAACCTGCTGAGTCACATCGCTGCCAAACACGCTCAAGAGATATGTCTTCTGCGCCAGGAATACCGAGCCATGTAGTACTGCCTGCAAAGCTTCTTAATTGTATTAAGAAAGTTTAGGAGACGTTTTTGGCAAATGGATTCAAACTTGAACAATGTTAACGAGCAGAGGTAACAGCTTCCGGCAGTGCTACGAATCCAGTTACTAATCTTGCACTGTGTTTTGGCCAGATCATTCATTCTGCAGCACTGCTACCTCTGCTTAGCCTTCCTTTCATACATCAAAACTTCAATGTTCCCGTACAAAAATATTTTTTAGACCTCCTGTCCAAGTTTAAATGTGTGTAGGTTTTATATGAAAAATTTTCATTAACCTTTCGTTGCTTGAACTCAATATAGCTACATCAATAGCACGTCTGCGAGTAAATGGCGTGCACATTGAACTTTGAGTGATAAGTAGAATTTTATGAATTTGACAAATTGTCTATTAATAGGTTAATAAGTGTCAATATTAGTTCAATAAATCTCAATATCACTCACTACTCGATGTCTGGAGCTGTAGGAAGATAGAAACTGTTAATACAGCAGTGATTGTGTCGAAGGCGGGATACGGAGTTGCGCATGCGCATCAGGACCCTGGGTGCCGCGCGCACGTCCCGATACTTTACATTTATAACTTGGCGTAATGTTTTGAGGTTATGGCAGGTAAAGAGAGCATACCCGTGATTACGTTTATTATGATAATGGTCCGTATATGCGTACAGATGACGAAACCTGTATGATTTAGCCTACACGTCTAATTTCATGATAATTGTTAAGTACGGGGGAAACTAAATACAAGTATGATATTCTTAATGCTGGATTTGTTTTCTCTTTAGAAATTTTCGATTGACTTTGTCAGGCAAATTTAAATTGTTAGGTTTAATGTACTGTGTTTTGTATGAAATGAAAAAGAAGCACTTTTATCTTGCTTCAGATTATTTGCTTTATTGTTTTAACAATTATTCACCACGTAATGTTTTATTAGGTGTGAGAGCTTTCAAACTATTGATACATAAGTATGACGCAAGTCTCTCATTGTGAATTTGTCTCTATATGAAAGACAAAACTGTCAATTGTTCATTTTGTTTGATATAGCATAACTAAAGTATTTAGCTTTAAGTTATTAGCCAAATTATCGGTACAAATGGATTTTCCTCGAGATAGGTACTAGTTAGTTAAGATATGAAATTCTTAAGTATTTCTTTACTGTTTTGCAGATTTGTTCAGATGTTACTTAGTGAATGTGCAATGCTAGAGTTGACTTTTTTAAGATTAAAAATTGTTAGTTTTTCCTACATGTGATGTTTATTGTAAAAAGTAGTAAACATAACTATAATATATCAAATTTAATATGATGAAGTTAATTGTGTAATGTTTTAAATGTACTGAAAACGTTTTGTTGACTTTAAAGACTTTTTACCGTTGATTAAGTTTTACTAAGAAGACATTAACAATGCATTTTCGTATGTTTAAAAACATTATAAATAAATATATACTGTATGTAATAAGTATGTATTTCTTCTAATTTGCTATTGTTTTCACACAAAATATAAGTCGTAGTTTTGTACTGGCTCAATACATTTTTTTCTAGCTGTGATTCTAATTCGGGTTGTTCAACATTCAGTTGATTCGGTTAGGGTAAAGTTAATGTAATGTATTATCAGTATAGTGCCTTAAACATTAGTTATAATTTAATTTAGTTTTTACTATTTCTACAAATGTATTCATGTGTTATAGTAAATTTTTTAGTGCTTAATTGTTTCTTATTTATTTTATGAAATAGCAGTAAGTTTTCCAGTATACGTTTTATCATCCTGTTGGTGAAATTAAATTTAAGTTTAAAATAACCTGTTTAGTGTTTTCTTTACATATTCCACCTTATGTTGACAATCTGAGTTTTGAAACATAACTGATTTGCTTTTTATATTAACTATAAATAGTATAACTAAATAATCGTGTTTTACATTGATCATTTGGTTTAAAAATAATACCAAAACTTAATTTAAGTATTTTAATTAAATGTATTGTATCTTCCGGATAATGAAAATGTAATTGATTTTAAGATTTAAATATGGTGATTTTAGACAAAGTGCTAATCTGTACACTTTTACATAAACCTCGTTCAAAAAAAATATCAAGAATTTATTACGCTGATAGTTATGTATTATGTTCTCAATGTTTAGTGCATATAAATGGCTTATTCCAATTGTAACCCGATATGAATCGTACTTTATGTATACGATCATTGAGAAACAAATATCCTTCCATTAAAAGTTAATTTTTGTAACATATTCCAAATTCACCTCACCAATAAAAATACTTTTTGACTTAACACGCCCTCTTCGTAAAGGTGTTAAGTCTTAACTTAATTTCTTAATTTCAAACTTAACCTTTCATATTATTTTGCACCCATTTAACCACTTAGTAACTTTTAAACAAAAGTATTTTAACTGAACTCATAGGAAATTTTATAAAAAGATAAGCTATTTGTCACCGGCTCCCACGAGATTTACTAAAAATAAGTATCTTACAATATACAAATGTAAGTGGTGAGCGTCGAAGCTACAACGTAGGTATTTATTACCTTGGAATATGTACATACATGATATCTGTTTTGCCGTATCTACACATATTTTACTATTGTATAATACATAATATAATTATATAGAAGTCAGTGTTTAACTTTCTGTTTTTAACAGTTCACATGCGACATTGTACTTTACGTGGCAGTGTTTAGTAGCCTCTCTGTAACCCGTAGAGCTGTGCCAGACAGGAACGGTTGTCGGTGAAGTCCGCTTATGGTGCACTATCATCTAACCAACAATATGGATGCAAGCTGTTAACTTCGAGTAATATAGCTCAAGTAGTATTCACTTTTAAAACGTTCCTTTTAGAATTTTCAGAAACAGTGTGTATACCAGTTCTTGGCCACTTAGGAACTAAAATATTCATTAATGCATTAGGATTAAAATACAGTATAGATAATTAAGTCTCTATCCTTATAGTATAATTAAACGCCAAACATCTTATGTAATTGTTGTTTTGTTATCGACTTATAATGTAATACCTAAACACCTGTTTTATTCCTGTAGATGTCTCCGCGTCCAACTTTTCGTGTGGCAAGTGCGGCCGGAAGTACAAGTATCGAGAAGGGCTGAGTCGCCACAGGAACAACGAGTGCGGCGTGGAACCCCGCTACAGCTGTCACTTGTGCCCCTACAGAGCCAAGCAGAGGACGCATCTTAAAATACACGTGGTTAACAAACACATGTCCTAAAGTATCGGAGTATCTACTGCAGTTCTGCAAGTGCGGCCGGAAGTACAAGTATCGAGAAGGGCTGAGTCGCCACAGGAACGTCGAATGCGGCGTGGAACCCCGCTACAGCTGTCACTTGTGCCCCTACAGAGCCAAGCAGAGGACGCATCTTAAAATACACGTGGTTAACAAACACATGTCCTAAAGTATCGGAGTATCTACTGCAGTTCTGCAAGTGCGGCCGGAAGTACAAGTATCGAGAAGGGCTGAGTCGCCATTGGAGCAACGAGTGCGGCGTGGAGCCCCGCTAAAGCTGCCACTTGTGCCCCTACAGAGCCAAGCACAGGATGCGTCTTAAAATACAAGTGGTTAACAAACATATGGGCTAAAGTATCGGAGTATCTACTGCAGTGTAGCCATGTTCTGATTGTCTTCTGGACTATGGCTGGAGTATCGTTCGTTACGTGTATACTTTTATACAACACTGTTACCAATAAAATGTATTCATTTCATATAAACTGGGTTATGTTTATACACTTCCTTTTGTGAATTCTTTTAAGGCTGAAACCATAATTTTGTCGAATTATTTCGTATGTTTGCGTCTGCATTGTTTACTGAAACAATTGTATAACTTGAAAACTCGAAATCGCTTTAAGTCATAATATTGCAATCCAATATGAATATGTGTTTACTATAACCAAACTTAACAAGAAACGCAAAAGTTAGCTCATAAAAACTAAAAATTGTAACACTTCATTTGTTGTGATTTAGTGATAAATAATAAAGAAAATTGCATTTTCACACTTGATTTAAACTTAGGTTCTTTGTAAATTCCTGGTAACAATATTAGAGCAGCGATAAAATTGGTTTTCTCAGTCGTTTATCGCTTGAATATAACGAATAGTATACGTAATTTAAGTTTTGAATTTTATTGGCTAACTCTTGTGTCATTTGACAATTTTTTTCTTATAATACTTTTCATGCGAACTTGATGCCACAGAGAGTAAATAGTTTACTTTATCAATAAGTCAGGTTAGATTAAAAAATTATTGACTATCATCTAAGCTTTTCAGTTTACGTCTTATCGAAACATCATTAACACGATTAAATTATTGAAATTTTCGGTCTCCCTGTAGGGAGACATCTACAGTCAACTGATGTCTAACCATGTATGTGTCATCTTTAGTCAGTAACCGTTGTGTTATCAATATTTCGGTCCCCCTGTAGGGAGACATCTACAGACAACTGATGTCTAACCATGTATGTGTCATCTTTAGTCAGTAACCGTTGTGTTATCAATATTTCGGTCCCCCTGTAGGGAGACATCTACAGACAACTGATGTCTAACCATGTATGTGTCATCTTTAGTCAGTAACCGTTGTGTTATCAATATTTCGGTCCCCCTGTAGGGAGACATCTACAGTCAACTGATGTCTAACCATGTATGTGTCATCTTTAGTCAGTAACCGTTGTGTTATCAATATTTCGGTCCCCCTGTAGGGAGACATCTACAGACAACTGATGTCTAACCATGTATGTGTCATCTTTAGTCAGTAACCGTTGTGTTATCAATATTTCGGTCCCCCTGTAGGGAGACATCTACAGTCAACTGATGTCTAACCATGTATGTGTCATCTTTAGTCAGTAACCGTTGTGTTATCAATATTTCGGTCCCCCTGTAGGGAGACATCTACAGTCAACTGATGTCTAACCATGTATGTGTCATCTTTAGTCAGTAACCGTTGTGTTATCAATATTTCGGTCCCCCTGTAGGGAGACATCTACAGACAACTGATGTCTAACCATGTATGTGTCATCTTTAGTCAGTAACCGTTGTGTTATCAATATTTCGGTCCCCCTGTAGGGAGACATCTACAGTCAACTGATGTCTAACCATGTATGTGTCATCTTTAGTCAGTAACCGTTGTGTTATCAATATTTCGGTCCCCCTGTAGGGAGACATCTACAGACAACTGATGTCTAACCATGTATGTGTCATCTTTAGTCAGTAACCGTTGTGTTATCAATATTTCGGTCCCCCTGTAGGGAGACATCTACAGACAACTGATGTCTAACCATGTATGTGTCATCTTTAGTCAGTAACCGTTGTGTTATCAATATTTCGGTCCCCCTGTAGGGAGACATCTACAGTCAACTGATGTCTAACCATGTATGTGTCATCTTTAGTCAGTAACTGTTGTGTTATCAATATTTCGGTCCCCCTGTAGGGAGACATCTACAGACAACTGATGTCTAACCATGTATGTGTCATCTTTAGTCAGTAACTGTTGTGTTATCAATATTTCGGTCCCCCTGTAGGGAGACATCTACAGTCAACTGATGTCTAACCATGTATGTGTCATCTTTAGTCAGTAACTGTTGTGTTATCAATATTTCGGTCCCCCTGTAGGGAGACATCTACAGTCAACTGATGTCTAACCATGTATGTGTCATCTTTAGTCAGTAACCGTTGTGTTATCAATATTTCGGTCCCCCTGTAGGGAGACATCTACAGTCAACTGATGTCTAACCATGTATGTGTCATCTTTAGTCAGTAACCGTTGTGTTATCAATATTTCGGTCCCCCTGTAGGGAGACATCTACAGTCAACTGATGTCTAACCATGTATGTGTCATCTTTAGTCAGTAACCGTTGTGTTATCAATATTTCGGTCCCCCTGTAGGGAGACATCTACAGACAACTGATGTCTAACCATGTATGTGTCATCTTTAGTCAGTAACCGTTGTGTTATCAATATTTCGGTCCCCCTGTAGGGAGACATCTACAGTCAACTGATGTCTAACCATGTATGTGTCATCTTTAGTCAGTAACCGTTGTGTTATCAATATTTCGGTCCCCCTGTAGGGAGACATCTACAGTCAACTGATGTCTAACCATGTATGTGTCATCTTTAGTCAGTAACTGTTGTGTTATCAATATTTCGGTCCCCCTGTAGGGAGACATCTACAGTCAACTGATGTCTAACCATGTATGTGTCATCTTTAGTCAGTAACTGTTGTGTTATCAATATTTCGGTCCCCCTGTAGGGAGACATCTACAGACAACTGATGTCTAACCATGTATGTGTCATCTTTAGTCAGTAACTGTTGTGTTATCAATATTTCGGTCCCCCTGTAGGGAGACATCTACAGACAACTGATGTCTAACCATGTATGTGTCATCTTTAGTCAGTAACCGTTGTGTTATCAATATTTCGGTCCCCCTGTAGGGAGACATCTACAGACAACTGATGTCTAACCATGTATGTGTCATCTTTAGTCAGTAACTGTTGTGTTATCAATATTTCGGTCCCCCTGTAGGGAGACATCTACAGACAACTGATGTCTAACCATGTATGTGTCATCTTTAGTCAGTAACTGTTGTGTTATCAATATTTCGGTCCCCCTGTAGGGAGACATCTACAGACAACTGATGTCTAACCATGTATGTGTCATCTTTAGTCAGTAACTGTTGTGTTATCAATATTTCGGTCCCCCTGTATGGAGACATCTACAGACAACTGATGTCTAACCATGTATGTGTCATCTTTAGTCATTAACCGTTGTGTTATCAATAATTCGGTCCCCCTGTAGGGAGACATCTACAGACAACTGATGTCTAACCATGTATGTGTCATCTTTAGTCAGTAACTGTTGTGTTATCAATGTGTAACGTGGAATACTTGAATGACAGTCATTAGATGACCCTATATAATACTGGAAACCGTTTAGAGTTTTGATGTTATGACAGGTACACAAAACAAAATATTATAAACTATATTTTAATAGAAAGTTTATGAACGTAATTTTAGGACCTTTACAATAACCAAAATGAGATCTCAGCCATTGTAGACTTTAGTTTAGACTATTATAAGTTTAATAAAATTGTTAGTTTTGATAATAATTTTGTAATAAAAGTATTCTACTAAACATATCAAGTTATTTATTGTATCTAATTACTGGCGCAGCGTTATTGTATCTAATGTTTTCATCAACATTAAATCTACGCTGTGGAAATCAAATTGCCATTCGGAAATTTATTGTAACAGTTACCTGTTAAAAGTTGCTTGATCAATCTGTTTACAATGTTTTCTCTCCGTAGGTCTTCACACTTGCCAGAAGTGCGGTCGAGATTACACGTTGAAACATAACCTCACCAGACATCTGAGGTTCGAGTGCGGAGTGGCACCCCAGTTTCAATGTCCAGTCTGCTCGTACAGATGCAAGCAGAAGGGCAGCCTACAAGTTCACATATTCAGAAAACACAAGAACCTCTGAAACACCTCAGTTACCCTCAGTTACTTCATCTTCAGTTAATAAAAATTCGTTTTACTCGGTTACTTGTGTTTCAGTTGTCTACTTACAAATTTATAATTTTTAAGGTTGCCTATTTATTCCTGAGTTAACAAGGGTTGACACAGTTAATAAGGTACAGTATGTGATCAACTCACCAAGTACATTGTTTGATCAACTCACCAAGTACAGTGTTTGATCAACTCGCCAAGTACAGTGTTTTTTATTTGTAAACCGGTATTTTTGAACTGATACGTATATCAGCATTTATCATCTGTTATCCAGACGCGGCAAAAAACGCGTAGTTTATTGAAAACTAAATGGCTTGCATAAACGAAGCTTCCTAACTGTGACCTGCTTGAAGTCACACTAAGAACTTCGTTTAACCATAACTTGTTAATTTAGTTTATCACCATTAGTGTAAAGAAAGTCATTCAATCGCTCGTGTAGATTTTAATTACTTTTTTATTAATTTACAATATATCTACAATTGTTGGGACCAACGTGTTGGTTGTTCAGTTAAGTACGTGCTTAGCCTATTGGTTAGATTAATGATAGCATTAAAGTATCATAATTTTCACGTAATTCTTAAACATTCATCTACGTAATGAGTCTACAACTTCATTGATGTTAGAATTTGAAAGTCGTATTAAACTCAGAAGGGGTTGTTGATGTCATTTCAATATTGAGTCAAATTTGCAATGTACAAGAGATATTAAGTTTTAATTATTGTCATAAAAACTGTTGTGTCCCATTATACGCTGATGGATCTAACATAAACTGTGTACTTCAAAACATTTCTTCTCAGTGCATAAATACTAAGAAATTAAAAACCAAATTATTGTATAAACACTGTTTATTTTACTGTGATTTGTGATCTTGCTGATACATATCATAATGCTGTGATGTGTATAATTGTTAAGTTACAGCCATTCGTAACAAATCTAAAATACCAACAATAGGAAAATACACAAAATGTAGCATTTACAAGTCTCAGAAACTTAAGCACTAGTCATTAGGAAAATCTCAAAAATATTATTGTAGAAAGAATAAGGCGTGAATGTAACCGGCCAATTTAGCGTGTTACTTACAACAGTTGTGTCTCAGTTAGCCTGCGTCAACTGTTCACCTGCGAGAAGTGTGGACGTTCCTACAAGTATCGAGAGAGTCTCAGCAGACACAGGCACCACGAGTGTAACGTCGCCCCGTCCTTCTGCTGTGACTTCTGTCCGTTCAAGACCAAGCGGAAGGACAGTCTCAGTCTACACGTCGCTGCCAGACACTGCAGCCAGGTCTTCGACATCATCTCACCGCCCGGTGTTCTCAAGAAACTGTAAAATGTTTGCAATAAATCTTTTACATTATCTTCTTGACACTATTATTTCTTTAAAACCCATCTCCGATCTTGAATCTCTATGTGTTCTATAAAATGGACCGTTGAAATAGGTGTTGAACGCGTAATTGTCAGCTAGACCCTTGATTATGAATCCTTCTTTATAATCTATGTAAATATGTATCTTTAAATATCTTTAAATTTGTAATAGGAGATTTACGTACATTACAAATACAAAATCACTTGATTTCCATATACATTAAGTATTGAAATGGTGTTAGGTAATTTAAACAAAAGCAAAATTGTTCAAGTAGTGGTTCATGCTCTTCTTTCATGGAACTCAGCCACTGAGTAGAATGGATTGCTGACTAACCATTCAGTAAGGGCATTAATGTAGGTATAAAATAATAATGATTTGTACTACTGTCTGCAACTTCAATATTTCAAAATGTACCTAAATTTATTTATTTTTATTAAGTGATTCGTTTCTTTTCCTACAAATAAACATAGTTTACAATATGTGTATCCAAATACATAATAGTTGGAGTAGTGTACATAATTCGTCAGCGGCCACAGCGTAATAATTGTGGTATTACGCAATTGAGCTTACACTTTATAGGTACAGACTGGATTGCCGTCGGCGACTGGGTGAGCTATTCAATTCACGAGAATTTGGCACGAGCGTCTCAGAATATTGTCTCAGAGGCCTGAAACGGGCATCGGCTCGTGATGAAAGAGCAAGTAGACAGAGCCGAGGAGTTCCGAACTACCACCGACAAACCCCGAACATCTACTGGTAGGCCAGGGGCTAGGGGTGGGAGGGCCTTATGGGTGGAGTGATGGTTGCGACTCTGGTGGCGGGTGCGCAAACCACGTAAAACCGCGTACACTGGCTGTTCACGCCCGTCCCGAGGGAATAATATATTTTCTTAGAAGAATTCAAAGAACTCATTATCAAGGGCTATACATAGCGATTAGATCAAATGGAACCTTGAGGAAAATTGGAAACATGCTTCGTATTTTATAATATGTTGTTATGAACCAATCAAAGATAGTCAAATTTAAATTGACAAATTGTGATCTTTATGATAATTATAATGACAGCAACTCGATAGCATTACTGTTAATTGTATTAGTCAACCAATAGAAGTGTATTTTAAAGTGTATTCATATAATGTACAAGGTAGTAGAAGAACGCCACGTAACATGCTTCGTCGAGATTTCACGAAAAATATCAAATAAATGTATAAATTATTTTCTTGCTGCCACTATGGTTACCCACAAGACCGACATAAAAGTGTTCGGCAACACTCAGCCAACAAGTATAAAAAATTATGTAGAAAAATCAAGCCACAAATTTATATTTTAGAGTTATGCAGTGCATTAAGATTGACTTCTCCTTTTCAGTAGTACAAATTTGCTAGTTTAGAACTTGGTAAATGTGCAGACACTGGCATTTGATTTGTCAAATAAATAAATTAATAAGTAGGTCATTGTGCTCTCTCTCTCTCTCTCCTGGTAAATTTCGTAAAACATTCTCTTAGCCAAGAACGTAGCCAGGAAAACATTTGGAGGGTCCAGACAATTGATATTTTCCCGTAGTGGGCAGAGAGTAAGACCCCATTTTGTTCCTTAAAAAGTACTTGATCCCTTATTTATTTGGAACGATCCTTCAGCAGTACATGTCGGTAATACTGAATTATATAAAATATAATAATCGTTTACTAAAAACATATTGAAAACTTAGAGAGTCCACCCCTTGGACTCTCTTGCTATTAGCCGATCCTGTCATACCCACCATTCTGACTCTGTTTTGTTTTGTTTTCAGATCAATTTCTGTTTGTCGGTATCGCAGAGCCTCCCAGTGACGCCAAGTTTGCTTGTGACAAGTGCGGGAAAAAGTATAAACACCGTGAAAACATGAAACGACATCGGGACAAGGAATGTGGAGTCGAACCGGGGTTCATCTGTGCCCTTTGTCCCTTCAAGACCAAACGCAAAGAATCCCTTATGCTCCACATGGCTACTAAACACGACAGAATCTAATCTTAAATGTTACCTTACTGTTTTATTGTCAGATTTGTTGAAATTATTTTGACTTTAAATTTCGTACGTATGATTACAGTGTGATGGAAACACACAGCATTAGATTGCACATAGAGTAGTTTTTGTACTTCACTTCCACATCATTCTCTTTCTGTTGTTCCTGAGAGGTCTATTGTTATTTGTTTAAAATTAATTTTTGCTGAATCATGATTTGGAAATATACGGATGACTTGATTACGGACATTCTCATCGTCATATTTTTTACATTCTCGGAGTTATGTTTTACATTGTCATTGTTATTTGTTATACACAGTGATAATGTATAACGATAGCAATTTATATCATATAAGCAACATACATGTATGTTATACATTGCCATCGTTATGTTTTATACATTATCATTTATGTTATACAAGCCAAAACGCTAAGTTTCGAGAGTTAGCCTCTGGTCTTTTTTTCATATGTGAAACCGTAATTCATAACCCTAATTATAAAAAACCTTGTTAGTTAGAGAACCCGGCAAGTTAGAGATCCGAGTTCGAGTCCCGGCGGAGCGAGTACTTTTTTATTTGATATTTATTAAAATTAAATATAAATATGTGTATTTCATACAAACACATTTCATTCCAGTAAATAAATTGTGGTTAAAATAAAGTTGCTCTCAATCTGTAGGAAGACGACCAAAAGTACGTATATCCCTAACATGGTTTCATACGTGATAACTTCCTTTGTTCGCCATTTTTACTGTTTGCTTATAGACTACGTTTGAGTGTTAACACATTTTATTCCAATGTTTTTATTTCAATAATGTTGTTCACTTAAGTATATGCACTGACAATAAATGCACGTTTTCTCAAACATCTCATGTACCAAAAGTTGTGTAAAGATATTTGTTAAAAAATTAAAGATTGTTTTATTATGTTTGTGTTTAACTTTCCTTGCTGACATATTGCTATTTATTAATATTACGTTAGGGATACATAAGAATTTTTAATATACGTACTCTTGTGTATAAGTGCGCGCGCGTATATCTTTATTTGCATTAGTCCACATATCTTGATACAGCACATAACTTTTGTATTATTATATGTACATATTAGTATACTAGCACTTAATTTTAAAGTACTACTATATGGTATATTCTTATAAAATATAAACAAGTTTCATAGTCGATATTACAATGAATTCATTTTTGTTTAAAAGTTATATTTAAAGATCATATTGTATGGTATTGATGATTATATTGTATTGTATGTTGTTTGTTATTTCCTACAGTTATTGAAATTAAACATTTACATAGTGGTAACCTAAAGTAAAATAAGCAGTTTTAAAAGCCGGGTTACACAGAACTGTAGTTTAAAAAATTGATAATTTGATAATAATATATACGTTATCTTCTTTGTTGCACATTCCAAACAGACACTATCATATTCATCCATATATTATTACTGGTGCCTGAAACAGCCTCCCATCTACTCTATTAATCTACTGAGAATTTATAAATCCTTCCACAACGTTTGGCTTTATTTGCATGTCAACTATATACTAACATTGTCCTTCATATTTTACAAGATAATACTCTTTCACGCATTTACACAATTTACATTGGCCGTTGAATAACCATTCGAAGAATACAACACATACAGATCTATAACTTATGTATAACATCGCCATAATAATAACATATTGTAAATACTTAATATTTTCACAGTTTGCTCTAGATGAATAATTGTATTTTGTTCACAAACAGCCACTTCCGGTTACCCCTGTGACAAGTGTGGCCGGAGGTACAAGTATCGCGAGAACCTAAGCAGACACCGGAACCACGAGTGTGGAGTAGAGCCTCGCTTCCATTGTCAACTCTGCAAGTTCAAGACCAAACAGAAGAGCAGTCTCAAGATGCATGTCATCACTAAACATAGTGATGCCTGTTAATTAATTATTAACACGAAGTCTTTGAAGTAGCCGTGAGGTGAGTAGAGATACTGATGACAATGTGACGCGTACAAGCATGAAACATGCAAGCGTCATCGAGTCTATTATGTCCACGATCCCCAGTCTGCACTAACCGACTTCTAAGACTAATCGTGTTCGTTCTCTCAAGTAGTCGTCCTGTGGTCACTAGCATCACTGTAAAAATCATCGTCACGTTATAAGACAATGTAATTTAAAGATAAAATTATTTACAGTATTTAAAGATTAGTGAAATTAATATTAATTATCGATCTATCGCAATTAGAAGTAACTACGCAATAATAAGATAGTCGTGAGTACGTTTTTAAGAATAGATTTAGAAAGCTCTTACTAATAACCTCTTCTCTCACGAAATCATTAGTGTATTCTCTCAACTCATGGCTACTTCCAAATGTTTCTTTCAGTTGTCTTTAGGATATTAGTGACTATGTTATTATTGTTATGTATTATTATTTCTCTTTAATAATTTACTGTCTTTAGTTCTATTATTTCCTTGTAGCTTAGACTATTTTAATTGTGATTTTAAATTATTACATACAAAGATGAATTTTTTAGCCATCATATATCTTTGTTTTTAGTAACAATATAGTAATTATATCATAATGCGTACAATTTGATAAAGTAGAAAACTTCTTAGGTTTTTCACATTAAATAAAAATTGCATTTAGTCAAATTTTAAAGGTTTATAAAATAATTTTAATTTATTCTTTTATTATTTGAACTTGCTAGGGTAGTAGGAATATAGAGTGTTTAAGTTGAAATTCGATTAATGTAATATTTTAGTGTTAATTGAGTCAGTTTTAATCTTTGAATTCAGTCTACAGACGTACAGTATTTGTTAATTTGTGCTTTCCTATGCCCGATTTACTAAAACAATATAGAAAGTATATATGTAATTAATTCATAGTGGTAAATATATTAGTTATGATTTAATATATATTTAAGTTATATTATAATTTCATTAATTGGTATACATCACACTTTGTCAAATCAAGGACAAGAGATTGACTTGTTTTGAAAAGCCATAGTTATTCTACAAGAACATAGTCGCCTAATCATCTTCCAGACCCTACTAACTTTACTTTTGGCATATGAAAAGTAAGTCCGCAATGATACTATATTGTCCACTTTAATAAGTTACTGTTTGACTGTTTTTTTTAAATATATCTATAAGAAGCTTAATAAATTTATCTTAAATTACTTCTATTTTAAGTATAAACCTAAATTCCCTGTTATCATAAATGTTATAATCAATAATATTTCCATATTGTTTGCACGTGTACCAACATTACAGTTTTCTAATATCACATTTCTAGTTATATTTATAATTACAATAGTGATAGCAATTTTTATGAATCAGAGTATAAATAAATTTGTGATGAAAAAATAGTAATAATGTTGTAAATATATTTCCACTTCGTCTTTAAATAGTCCAACGAAAACTAAATCAAAAACTTTAAGAGGGAATTGTCTGTTTTTAAATATTTTTCTCCTCTCCCAAATGAAGTATTGGATGCAAAAACATGTCAATGCCTGATATGCGATCCATGAAATGAAAGAACAAGAACAGAGTCCAAACTGTTAGAATGTAGGCTACTTTTGTAACCGTATAGAAGTGTAAGAAATTTAAACTGTAGTTTTCTGTGTGTGTTTTATAAAGTATACCTAATTTGAATTCAGGACATTTTTAATAGTTTAATTGTTACAGCCGACATTTAGTAAACTGTTTTAAATATTTACCACTTGTCATAGGGACGAGATAAAGGGGTTTACGCGAGAAAGAATGTTAAATTAATCACGGAGAATTCATTTGAAAATGCTGATTTCTATCACGCCCTGTCTTAATTTTGGTAAAGAATACAAACAAACTTGAAGCATTCACATAACAAAATCCTCATAACAAAGATAATTCAAACCCAATCGTGTCATTAAACCTAGTAACTATCACTAGTCCACAGAATTTGCTACGCTAGGTTCTGTTAGTGGTAGTACTATGTATTGCCACTGGATCTTGCTATGAATAGTTGTTGCAGTGAGAATTCTATATGGTTTGTCTTATTTGCGCTTGAAAGATTTCGTTTCTCTTTTTATTACCAAGCAATTTAAGAAAAGGCATGTTACTCGTATTTGATTGCCACTCTACAAATATTAGTGATTAAACTTATCTACATTTTCGACATTTTATCATATATGTTTCAGTTTAAAGCAGTAGAATCTATGAACCCTGTCAAACTAATATGGGCTTTTGATATTTCACAATCTACTGAAAATGCACTAATTACTCACTCTCCTGATTCCTGAAATCATGTAATACAGTCTTGTCTCACCCTTGGGTATGTTTCAGACTGCGAGGGTGGCAAGTATCGATGTCCCCGGTGTGGGAAGGGTTACAAGTACAGGCCAGGCCTGAGCCGTCACAAAGCTCAGTATTGCGGTCAACAACCACGCTTCAACTGTCATCTATGTCCGTACCAGGCCCGCCAGAAGATTCACCTCCAGAACCATCTCGCCGCTAAGCACATGCTGATTACTGCGTAGATCGGTGTACAACGACCATCGGGTGCCTTCACACGTTTCGAACACTCTTAGACTATTCGATATTCTGTCTCAAGGAGAAGAAGTTTCCAGCTAAATTAATAAATGTAATTATTTAAAACGTAATTTTTAACAGTATATAATTTGTAACATACATCGTATGGGATGATTGACTTTAATCGTTTATTTTGGTTTCGTTCAAATAGAAACCAAGCATTTTTTAAATTGTCCATCGGATAAAATATTGATCATTACATTACATTAATAAAAACCTAGGAATCCTGCGGTGAAGGCTCTGTGGTAATTAAGAACACAAATCTCGATACAACACAGCCTAGCTTCAAGGCAGCCTCAAAATCTAACCAGGACATACCGGACTGACCTCCTGACTTGGCTAATTACTCACAACGTGAAGTTTGTTTTTTTTTTTCAAAAATGTACAAGGTTAGTATCACTCTCAAACATTTTGCAGAACTTGTTTAAAGTTCCAAGATACTATTACATTTTCATTATTGATTTATGAAATGGTGGGATTAAAAATTTGGATTTTATACGTATAATGAGGGAGTCGAAAGACTAACTTTGTAATTTTGTGTGGCGTAACTTGTTTAAAATACGTTATAGTATTTGACTTTCCGTATATTTATTGTTATTATTGTTGAACAATATCATCAATATTGATTTTGTGTTTGTTGTTTTTCACTATTAAATAATTTATTAATTTTAAAAATTCTTTTTCCATTATTAAAATATGTAGAAAAGTTTGACTTTTTATACTGTTAAATGTACAATATTAATAAATAATTTAAATTGAAATATTAGGGCAAGTGGAGAACATTTATTTGCCTACATTGTTTTGAAGTTGTCTTCGGCAAATCAAGGCACAAATAAAATAATTTTAACTCCATAGCCTCTTTGACTAATTATTTGACCTCAGTCCATTTCCCATACATTCACTGTACTCGTGTAGGACATTGCGATCTCCACGTGACAAATTAATTTGTAAAAACAGACTTTAATCATACGAGATTTTAACATGTAGCATACAGCACCCAACACATTCACCACTATACTTTGGTGACTTTTTATGTTGATTTTTATTCATAGAGTAAAATGAAAAAATCATATTGTGGAAAATGTCAATGTTAAAAGCCGGTGACAAGATTTGATTTCAGCGCACTCTTGCACTGTACTACCATCCCTAGCTCGCCGGAACTTACGTTACTTACACATGATATGAAACCTGACCTGATGAACAAAGTTGTGAATGTTTCGTATGGCAAGGTATATTGAGAAAGATTTCATTTGTAGATATTAAACTTTGCACCAATCCTCAGAGACAAGACTGAGTTCTATGATGCACGTCCAACCATGGAACTTGTCTAAGCGTTAATTTAGTTGCCTGACACAATTTCTTTTCTACATAGTTGTTTGTCTATCTATCTGTCTGTAGGTCATCTCGAGAGTTAAGTGAGCTATGTACTTAGAATTTTTCGCACAAACTCAGCGAAGCCACAGATGGTGTGGCGTACATCCACCACCTTATACTATTATGGTACTTTCAATCACATTGACAATATCAACAATGGCATTCGACGCATAGCGCACAGATAATATAAACATTGAAGTATTATTGAAACAATGTCTTGCAGACAAAATTATCCAACTTCATGCCTAGTAGTTTCGTTGACAAGAATTGAGTGCTGCAGTAGCGAATACTTGTATATTTATCACACTATATTTGTATTTTCTTTGGTACTTCATGGAAAGGCTCATTGAGTCACGTGACGGATTGTAAAAAAAGAGCGGGACTCTACAGTCCCACTTCGTCATGAAGGGAAAGGAGGAACGGTGGCCAAATACAAGAAACAAAACTATAATTTTATGCGCTTTAAACCATCATATACTTGTAGTTCTGTCTAATGATGAACTTTGTTTTCAGGTATGCAAGATCCCTCTATGTATCCGTTCACCTGCCAGATTTGCGGCAAAGCGTACAAGTACAAGAAAAACCTCATACGTCACGTAAAACACGAGTGTAACATGGAACCCAAGTTCACCTGTACGCTGTGCCCCTTTAAGAGCAAACAGCACGGCCACTTAAAGATCCACATGCTAAAAAAACATTCTATGAACTTTAATATTGCTTTAATTCCTTAATATTGTTATTTAAATGTGGCAGCTATGTTCCAAATATGTGATTGTTTTTCATTACTTATATTAAAATAATTCAGTTGTACATGCAGAGTGTACGAGTATTATTTCCCGCTCGGTTTCCAAGATGCACATCAAATACGCTTTTTAGGATTTATTATTAATACCACTTAACAGTGTAAATAGACTGATATAAATTATATTATGTTTCTTCGGCATATTATTTTTGTTATTGTTGGGTTTAGTCATATACTTCAACAGTCAATATTGTTTATATACAATTTAAAATATTAATTTTATATAAAGAAAAAACGTTTACGGTGAAATATATTATATTAATTAATACCATATTGCTAACTCGTTTATTTATTCAACAGAATTGAAACAACAATTCTTTTAATGGTTTAAAAGTAATTTTTTTAAGTACTCCGGGAAAGTATTTTGACCTTTTCTAGATAACTTTTTCTCACCTTGCTATCAAAATATACGGAAATGAGAGTATTAAGTATATCGATAGAATATGAGACAGGAATGGTAGGATGAACCGCCTCGTCGTTGTTACGGTCATACAGCCGGTGTCACAACTAACGTTTACGTTTCCGGTTCACGCAACATTTCTCGTACTCTAGGGAAGTTATAGCATGACCGGTGGGATGCGCGTGAGGAGTGGAGGAGTTGAGCGCGTGGGGGCACAATCTAAAGTAGGGGAGGGAATACGGTGCTACTAACCCTACTAAGAGTTTTCGGCTCCCGGCTCATAGTGGTGGCGGGAGCCGAATATTGTAGTGTTTGCCAACATTTCTAGACCCTTATGTTCTTACCACGGTGGTCTTTTATGATGAGCAATTTAGTATAGGAGACCTTGAGAATATTTGAACATGTCTAGACTCTTTTGAAGTTACGGCGACGGACTTTTATGATGGGGAATTCAATACAGGAAATCTTGGAAATATTGGGACCGGATGTACGTGATCTTAACAATGACTATGTTCTGCCGAAATTGTGTTCATAGCTCACCCTTCTTAATGAGTTCGCAGTAGAGATACCTGGTGGTAAGAAAGGGTTCTCATAAATTGGGAAAGGGTAGGAATTTATATTATTCTTGATCTCCAACGACGACAACAGTTCAGAATTGTAATTGTTACGCTTTGTTAGCCATTAAAATTCAATTTATCATATACTAACCGTGTAAGCTTCAGGATTTACGATAGTAGATACAATTGTACACTACAAAATTTTCAACTGACCTAGCCTAGCTGCTAAATTAAAAATTAATATAAAACTGGTTAAACTAATTTGTCAATATACACAGTAGAATAAGAAAAAACTCAGTTTTATCTACCAACTTTTATCAAGTTAATTTAATGATGTATACTTAAAATAACAATAACGCCAACGATCCACACGCAATAGTTAACATAATAAAACCTCGTTGTCGATGAAAATTATTTATTGTTCTTCGAACTACACCCAAATCAAAATTGTCCAGATTACTTTTAGTATGTTTGCGTTTTCTTACTTTGTTGGGCGTACTAAAAGAATTGCCAATTGGACTTATTTTTTTCCTCCTTCAAAATTCGTCTCAGCGTACTTTCAGAAATTCCAGTTGCCTCTACGACACGCTGTTGAACTTTCTTCAAATTTATAAGTGTGTTGATTTCTGCTTCCCGTTTCATAAAATGGTAAACATTTGCAATCACTTCTCTTGCTTGGCTGTGTATAACCTTTCTACCTCCAATTTTACTTTTTACATTATGATCCATCTCAAACTCTTTACTTAAAACGTAATGAGCACAACGCAATTAATTCACAAATTGTATTACAACTCGTGAATTGGCACAAGCGAATGTTTTTTGGGCGGCACGTATAGAAGACTGGAGACCGAAGTTCACAAGGCTAAATACGGCAACAGACTGAGCCGCTCCAACTCCCACCACTTTAGTTCCGTCTTTGCCTACGGCGCATCTCGAAGTCACCGGTCATGCTATAAATTCTCTACTATACAACTAAATTTTAAAATATGTCGACCTCACTGTGCACAGTCATCCTCAGTCCACAGATATTCAACTGAAATTGCTAATAATACTTGTCCGTCTGTTCTATATATATGTATAAAAAGGCCAACATATTTATATTAATGTACTATATTTCGCAATACGCTTCTTCAGGTAAAAACTAACAACATAACGAAACACATAAAATAACCAGAAACCAATATATATATATATATATATATATATATATATATATATATATATATATATGTGTGTGTATGTATACACCACAACATCGTTCAATAAAGAAGTCATATTGATCACTGTTGGTTGTCAAGCTTCAGCCAATCCCGACACAGCTCCGCCTTCTACAGGCGAATATGTATTATTGATAGTTTCATTTAAACATCTGTTCATTGAAGATGGTTCTCTACAGCGCGACATGAATATTTCAAAACTTGAATTGCCTAAGCAGTGTTTCGGTACGATGTGAACGCACTTAGTTTTTCTGTATAATTACAAGCTACCGGTGCACTAATTTTAAACTCCCGTGTATTTTGGATCTTTGTGGCTCCAATCAGTCGAGACTTTCGTGAAATTATTTATAAGAAAAATATGAACAAACAAGAAAAACAACCGATTTCTCATTGCTTTCTCTGTAGCTGAAGAATGTTGATGTCTCACAGCATTGAAATGTTCAGCAGGCCTGCAAGGAAGCGGCGTGCCGGTATCGTTCTGCTGCGAGGTCTGCGGCAAGGCGTACAAGCACAGGAAGAACCTCTTGAGGCACAGGAAGTACGAGTGTAACGTCGACCCGAAGTTCGAGTGTCGCCTCTGCCCATTCAGGACTAAGAGGAACGAGCACCTCAGGCTGCACATGATCTACAAACATTCCAAGATGAAGCTTCCTTAGTCGTTGTGCACACGGCTGCTGTAACTACGAAACTAAAACTGTGGACATTTATACACTCCACTTCAGTCAATAAAACAGTGTGATTTTAAAATATGGAAACGGCGTTTTTATTGTTTAACCTAATAACACTTAGTTACATCACAACAAGAAATCTAAATAATACAGTCTGCTCGGGACAGATAGTTTAGTTGAGAATTAATAACAAATATGGAGCTTTATATATATATATATATATATATATATATATATATATATATATATATATATATATATATATAATGAGAGACGATTATCTGCTCATGCGATTCAACACAATCAAAATAAATTAGAAAATTGCTTCGGTCTAAAATGAATTTACTATTTAGAGCCAAATCCCAATCAAAATACTAATATGATAAATTTAAGAAATATTGAAATCGCACATCAATTAATAAATTTTTAAATCAAGGCAACCAGATGGGTTGAACCTAAGATGATTCTCTTTTCCTTGTTATATAAATTTTTAGTTCTATGTGAACATTTACAAATATTCTACATACAGCTGATTGTAATTTTGTTTATGGTATTTATTTGTTAAAATTCCTCTTTGGTTTATGTTTTTACTTCTTGGTTTGGGTTCTATTTCAATGTTTTATTAATTCAGTGTGCTTCTGATGAAGGGTTCTGGAAACTCGAAAATTAAAACTTAAATACTGGAATTTTCTGTTTTGTTTAAACTTTAAACTACTTTGGAGAGAGAGAGAGAGAGAGAGAGAGAGAGAGAGAGAGAGAGAGAGAGCGCGCGCGCGCGCGCGTGTGTGTGTGTGTGTGTGTGTGTGTGTGTGTGTGTGTGTGTGTGTGTTGTGTGTTGTGTGTCCAAAATAATAACCCAACTAATCACTCCAATATTTATGGTTGACTGGTTACCTTCTTGGGATGAAATGTAATTAAATATAAAATTACCAATTGATTCAACTAATCGCTGCAAGACAATTATTTTGAAGTTGTTTGTCTAAAGTTCGAATTAATTTTCAATTAAAAGTGTAATAATGAATTCGCACAACACTATTTGTAGTAGTAACATTTGTTAAACGTGCAAGTTTTTAATTGAGTAATTCTTCGATAAACTGGCAGTGGTAGCATTGGATATATCCTACCTTTCCCAGATTTCACTAATATCCCAACCTTAACAAATCTTACTACATGATCGTTGGTCACAATTATATTCTACTCAGTATCGTTTATCTTTCTGTTGTATACCTTCTTCGTTTTACGGGTACCCGTTCCTTAGTCATATCCTTCGTTCCCTAAGTCGTGTCCTTCTATATCAACCAGTTACAATCAGTGTTATAAATAGCCAAAAATAGCTTTAATTTCCTTTTTTGAACAAATATATATTTAATTTCGTTATCGAACCACAGTGTTTTGAAATTAGAGTCCGATAAAAGTGCATTTTATCGATCACTCTTTTATTATTACAACTTCAACATCTAAATAAACGTTCGAAATTATGATAAGCAAACCAACAATAAAAATTGAAGACTAACCACAAACACGAATTTAATCTCATATAGTTTTTGTGTGGTATGTTTTTGCTACGTGTCCAGCTAAGTTGGCAACACTGTTTCCAGGCTCGAGAGCGCCAGTCGCAGGCAACTTCCGGTGCGAGGTGTGCGGCAAGAGCTACAAGTACCGCAGCACACTCAAGCGTCACGTACAGAACGAGTGTAATGTCGAGCCCAAGTTTCAGTGTGCCCTCTGTCCCTTCAAGACCAAACAGCACTCGTCCTTCAAGTTCCACGCTATCAGCAAACATTCCGACGTCCTTCACAACTAGATGTCATTGAACATTAAATTGAGTACGAACTAATTCAATATTGATATATTTAAATGAATTCAAGTATGAAAGGGTTCTTTCCGTTTTGTATTGATTTGCAAAAAGATATTCTTTGCAATAATAAAATGTCGCTTTCCCATAAATCGGGTTTTGGTTAAATTTACCATTAGTTAATTATTATAACACTTCCTTCAATATCCTTCAAAAAGAAACGCGTGACTATGCAGAGTAAAAGCAGAAAGGATTTTTCATTCACAAGACATTAAAATATCTTTCTTGTACGTACAAGACTGAATATTTACTTAATTTTTATAATAAATAATACCACAGTTTACGGAGTTCTGTATTTAACAGACTCTGTTGTAATAGTCTTATAAAAATACCAACCCACAGTATGAATTTTCTTAGAGCTCTTGAAAGTATTTGATTGTCTTGTCGAACAAATATACGAGTACATTAAGAGATTATTCAAAAATGCCAACATTTCTTGGACGAACTCATTGTACACATTTGTTGGGTAGATTTCTATCTATAGTCATAATTCTCTCATAGTTGCCATAGTAGGTGTCCTTACTAGCCGAAAAAGTCCTATAACTTGAAATCTTCAATTTTCAAAGGTTGGGGTTATCACGGATCTCCTATTGGCTGGGAGTTTTTACAGATTAGGGATCAGCAAGGTTATAAAATACGACAAGTTAAAAGCTTTTAGAGATTTGAAGTCGGGAGCTCCCAAAGTAAAAGATATGTTGTGTAAGACGATTTCAATGACCGAGAACTCCCACTGTCGAATTTACCTGAGATGGAGTTTTATTGGTCGGAACTTAAAAGACTGAAAGCGTCCATTGGGTTAAATTTCACAAATGATGACAAGACCCCATAACTGAAAGCCTCCAGGTTCACGGAGCTTCTAAAAGACCAAAGGTTCCGGATCCGAGGTCCAATATTTCGGAAGATTCTAGATGTAAGAACTCTCGTAGGTTGAAAGGCTCTATAGATGAAAAGCTTTCATATCAACCCAGAGAGCGAGTACCCGGTGAGTCCATAAACTATCGTATTCAAGGTAGGAAGGATGCAGGCTCGTAGATTTCTGTTGGACAACAGACGCAGTTTTCTTAGAAGGATGTAACGAGAGCGGTAGCACCTAGAGAACCCACTGGTACTAAAAACAGGTCGACCAATAGCTGAGTTGGTCTTCTACCCCAGGGCATACACTCCTAGGGCAGAAACTATTAAGGAACACTTGATTCAGTTTTTTGAAACGATACATGTCTACATGTGCCTTTAAGTTAGTGATTCATGAGATCTTGTTTCAGAAACTAATTTGCAAAACTCTAGTTTTGTGCGTTTTGGCTTGTATTCGAACGAGTATTTCAATTATTTAAACGGAATAGATGTATGATTGGTGTTACAATAGGTAACACTGATGAAATAGGTGCTCTCATATTATGTCTTGTGTTCCAAGTGTTGGGAAATACACGAATTAGATCATTTATCTTACTATGGGCGAATGTATCTTAACTAACCCTACAGAATAATTGATTACTAATATGCCACAAGCAATAACATAAAATTAGAGATTGTTTTTTTCATATACAAGAGTTCATTAAGATTAACAAAATAATTATAGACTCTGCTTAGTATGTTTATTGAAAACACAACTAAATATTTTCGGAGGAATATGCAAGACGGGTACATTCAAGTTCCCATATTCCAATATTATATAATAGATTCCAATGAATATATTAGATGTAGTTGAACACGTCTAACTCAATGTGTGATCATGTATTTAATATTGACTACAGAAAACAACAAACAATAAATAGATAAAGTGGCAAGAGCATTACCCAGTGGTACATAACTTCATCCATTGTGTAATATTGGTATTTTGTGCACTTAATTACAATTTTATTATTCGTTAAACTCTGTTTTGTTTAGCGTACTTTTGTGTATACCTGTGTACTCGTGTGTTTACATCGCATTTGTCTCGTACATTGACGCAGTAGTTTCACTTAGAGAGTGTTGTAAATTTATATTGACGTTTGACTTATGGTTTAATCATAAAGTTAATAAGCAGAAAATATATTTGTTCCACATTAAAATAACACAAATTGCAGCGTTAAAAAAATTAGCATTTTGTATAGTGAAATTTTAAGAAAGTCGAGATAATTTATACGGCGGTGTTTCCTACACAACATTGAAAATACAAATACATAATCTGACGCAATGCAAGATGGGATGTACGGGCAGAATTACTGTTTTTTTTATTTAATTCTGATAAAAATGATTATATTTGAAGTTTCACTACACAATTTTGAAGTTCCATTTGGTGTTTTACTTGAATGGTTCTATAAAACGACGTATATCATATTTACTAGTAACATCAATTGAAATATAAGATATGAAATTCTTATATAAAGTTTACCGTTCTGTAATCAATCATTTACGTTGCATTTTGTGCAATTAAGTATCATATAAGTTTTATATTACTTAAACTTTGTATTATCATTTAGTAGAATGTTATAAATAAATGTACTTGTGTTTTAAATTCTGTCTTCAGCGTTTTAGTTATTTGGTGGGTCTTATTTTAGTTTTATAATTTAATGTTATGTGCAATTATAAACTGTAATCTAAGGTGTATTTTTTATAACCAAGAAAAATAAATTTGACTGTATTGCAATAAAGTTTGCAATATAAGTTGTATATAAAACAAAGCTTAAATTATTATGTTGAAATATTTTTATTGGATATATTTTAAACTATTCACAGTCTATGAAATAAGTAATCATAGAATTGTAATCATTTCACTCTTCTTGAATGGTTAAAATGTGGAAATAATACAATTGTAATGGTATATTACACTTTACATTAGAAGTGGCAAAATAGGAAATGGAATGTATGTGGAAATGGATTATACTTTGTTAAACGAATTTTACCTTTACCATGTTCTTACAGTGTGAGTTACAGTGTAGTCTGGCAAGTGCTTTTATTGAATAAATTGTACTTGATGTACTGTTGTTTTGACATTATTTCACATCTCCAGTAAAGTTGTACATACTGAAGTGTATAATGTAGTGACCACCTGTTGCCCATGGTGCCCGCACAAGGACAATACTCCCAGTAAGTACCGGACGTGTAGTAATGTAGTTGTGTAATGTAGCACACACTGTGTAGCGTAGTGCAAGGTTGTGGGACGTGCTTGTAATCTCTTTAGAATTACTGCTTATATCACCCGATTTGAAAACCAAAAATAATAAATATGTATTTAAAACAATATTTTCTTCAGATAAGCTTATTTTAAACGGTCTTCAAAAAAGTTTCATTTCTAGTGAATATTTTAAATTATTACTAATTCCAATACTGTACATTACAATGTATAGTTTTTCCAAGATGAACAACATCGATCTGTATTTTCTACGCATGCTTTCCACACAACTAGCAAATATTAAATATTATTGTTCTTATACATTTTCAGCATCTCGTAATGATTGATTATTGGGTTACTTTTATTCCTATAATTATATACCTATAATTATAGATCTAAGAGAATCCAAATACTGAGTCAGTAAAATTTATAAATATTAATCTTATTATGAAATTTCAAATGTAAATTAGGTGCATTATTAAAACTTGTTTTAACTCGAAATTTTCTACCAAAGTTGGCTCAGTGACAATTTCTGTCAAAGTTGGTCATATGTAAATATTAGTTCTTTTAGGAACTTAAAAGTGCTTTGTACTGTTTAAACGTTCTGGAGCATACTATAGTGTGAAATTAGTGAAATCAGTTGTATTACATACTACAGTATTTAAATTACAGGATAACAATCAAGGCTGGAAATTTAGTATACACTTGTATAACGACTTGGATTGTATATATTAATATTCAGACATCCAAGACGATATAAAATATTTTTTTATTAGTAAGCTCCGAGTGAATATTCAGTAAAATTTATTACTAGATTTTTAACTTTTAAATATTATCTGGTTTGTCTTATCACAGTTCTAAATAAACATAATGGATTTATTTTAAACTGGCAAATTAAAAGTTCAATGTTTCAGAATTTTCATCTCTCTATTTTCCACAAAGAATTGGCAAATCTTTTAGTAATATTAAAAGGTCCTTTGGCAAGAAATAAAAAGATTTCAGTAAAATATATCAAACTAAAAAATCAGAGCTCTCTTCTGAAATAAAATAATAAAGTTTTCAAATAAAAATTAAATACCACTTGGAAGTTGTACCGTACCTTACCTTTCCAGACTATGCAATTCAGATACAACTCTCTCAAACAAATGTTAAAGTTCAATTAATTTCCAATTAATAATTCACAATAAAACAGTTCCAATAATTATTAATAAATTACTACATTTCGAAAATCCAATCAAAGTTATTAACAAAGTTCAATTTTCATTCACTTTTCTTGCAAGTTTGAACCAAATATAACTTGTTTGATTATATTGTGCTTAATTGTTCGTCAAGAATCAGTTATGCAGATTGCTCTGTAGTTTCTATAAATTTAATTTTTCCTATAAAAAAGATAACAAAATTAATTTAATTTCAGATGTGGAAGACTATTTCAATGTAGCGTACAATAAATTTCGTGCTTACCTCAAAATCCCTCGCGGAAAAAATGTAGAAACACGCGCATTGTCATCAACTTAATCCACAAAAATTACCAAAAGAAGGGCGAAAATTATGAGCTGGTGGTTTTCATAGTTCCCCTTCCCCCTTCTGATGGACATCCGCGGCGTTCTCTCATTGGCCCAGCCGTATCCAACTTGAGAATAATAGCCCTCTCAGATCTGACGTAACTGCAGTACACAAGACAAGTTCTGTTCAATTCAAGGCAGTGAACCGCCTTCCTAATAATCTAAAGTTACCAAAACTAACTTGCCAAAGGATTACATATTCGTATTTATCCTAACTATTCACAATCTAATTAAAATTAAATCCCAATATTTCTTTCCCAAAATTTTCATTTAATTTAAGTTTTAATAAAAAAATAAAGCAAGGTAGCTTTAAAAACGCTACAACTTGTTTGGTGTAAAGCTTTCAAATAAATTTGGTAAAAATTCATTTATTTTGAATTTTATAATTCACGATTATAACCTGTATAGAGATACCGAGTTGGATTCTCTGTTGTACATGTGCTAGATATGACATTGGATTGTTGTCAAGGCAGTGGCTGTTGCAGATGGCTCGCAGTTCCAGTTTGTTTGTAACACCTGCGGGAGACAGTACAAGTACAAACAAACACAACCTCCACCGCCACAAGAAGTACGAATGTCTCTGTTGTACATGTGCTAGATATGACATTGGATTGTTGTCAAGCCAGTGGCTGTTGCAGATGGCTCGCAGTTCCAGTTTGTTTGTAACACCTGCGGGAGACAGCACAAGTACAAACACAACCTCCACCGCCACAAGAAGTACGAATGTCTCTGTTGTACATGTGCTAGATATGACATTGGATTGTTGTCAAGCCAGTGGCTGTTGCAGATGGCTCGCAGTTCCAGTTTGTTTGTAACACCTGCGGGAGACAGCACAAGTACAAACACAACCTCCACCGCCACAAGAAGTACGAATGTCTCTGTTGTACATGTGCTAGATATGACATTGGATTGTTGTCAAGGCAGTGGCTGTTGCAGATGGCTCGCAGTTCCAGTTTGTTTGTAACACCTGCGGGAGACAGCACAAGTACAAACACAACCTCCACCGCCACAAGAAGTACGAATGTCTCTGTTGTACATGTGCTAGATATGACATTGGATTGTTGTCAAGCCAGTGGCTGTTGCAGATGGCTCGCAGTTCCAGTTTGTTTGTAACACCTGCGGGAGACAGCACAAGTACAAACACAACCTCCACCGCCACAAGAAGTACGAATGTCTCTGTTGTACATGTGCTAGATATGACATTGGATTGTTGTCAAGCCAGTGGCTGTTGCAGATGGCTCGCAGTTCCAGTTTGTTTGTAACACCTGCGGGAGACAGCACAAGTACAAACACAACCTCCACCGCCACAAGAAGTACGAATGTCTCTGTTGTACATGTGCTAGATATGACATTGGATTGTTGTCAAGGCAGTGGCTGTTGCAGATGGCTCGCAGTTCCAGTTTGTTTGTAACATACGAATGTCTCTGTTGTACATGTGCTAGATATGACATTGGATTGTTGTCAAGCCAGTGGCTGTTGCAGATGGCTCGCAGTTCCAGTTTGTTTGTAACACCTTGTACGAATGTCTCTGTTGTACATGTGCTAGATATGACATTGGATTGTTGTCAAGGCAGTGACTGTTGCAGATGGCTCGCAGTTCCAGTTTGTTTGTAACACCTGCGGGAGACAGTACAAGTACAAACACAACCTCCACCGCCACAAGAAGTACGAATGCTCCCAGGAACCCAAGTTCGTGTGTATCTTCTGCCCTTACAGAGCCAAACAGAAGACGTCTCTCCAAAGTCATATGATCTACAAGCACTCCACTTCGTAGTTGTTCGCCGCCTGTGTTTAATTTTAATGCTTCAATTTTTATTTGAGACATCCAAAGTATGCTCTGTTTGTTCGGTTCGTAACGTTCCTGAGCATCGTCGCGGCCGTTTACCTGAGGCGATATCGGTGCAAGAAGTTTTAGTGATCTTGTTTACAGACTTAATCATAAACAGAGCGAAATATGCATTTTCTTTATTTCTGCATACTTTGTGGGAATATATCAGCTTGATTTTCTTATATCGTCTCGTTTAAATGAGTATTTTATACAACAATTATGAAATGAGTATTTTTACGCCCTTTCAATAGTTTTAAGATTAAATCTCTGTGAGTATTAATACTCCAATAAAACTCCAACATTTGGAACGTAATATAGTCATTTTTTAATAAAGAGTAATAATTTCCTAAGTTACTGTTTGAATGTGCGCAGTGAGGGAAACTATCCTCTTAGAGAGGCAAGTACCGTCTGGTGGTACTCTGGATCATTTAATCCTTAGTATTTTTCCTCTCTCATCCATTTATAAAAATATGGTATTTTTATAGTGCATCAACCTAGTTCGTACATCACAGACTATATGGGCATGTTTATTTAGGTCAAAATATGTATTAAATTGTTAACAACCCAAATATACATACCGTGTTTTGACATTTTCAGGGCCGAACGCCATATGTGGTCAGATCATACATCCATATACTACGTACCATTAATAATCGTGACATTTATTTACATTACGAGTCGGTACGTATTCTCTCACGCTTTGTTTACTCCGTTTGTGAGGTTTTGGCTATTCATTGATTCATTGATGTAAATTGACAGAAACATTGAGCTTCGGAATAATAAGCCGTGCAACAAAATTAAAAACAATATTAACGAACGGTAGAACTATGAACTTTTATTCCTTTAGATTATAGCTTTTTTAATAAATAATAAACTAAGTATAACTGTAAGGAGTATACCTGGTGACTGTTAATCCTGTATTGCTACATAAGTATGTACACATATTCGTGGTTCATGTTATGTATATGTGATTCACCATTATATTTATTGCTTTCATTTTTGTAAAATAAATTTGTAATGCTATCAAATAAACGATACTAGTGTTGGTTTAAACGGGTTGTTATTGTGCCTTGGACTCATTGTTGAGAGTGTGCTAACTGGCAACCGCTTCAGTTGGGTTTTAAGTTATCTAGTAATTGCAGTAGATTAGGTTGTAATTAAAAATGTAGTCTGTAAGCTATATCCTGTTATTTCCATAAATAATAAAGAGGTAGATTATTATCAGGTACAAATTATGCAATAATGTTTGTGGTCTGAGTGCAAGAGCTGGGCGCATGATTCATTCATGGCTCTTAGAGACCCCCAAATAAAGCATGCGCCTCTCCTTTAACGTTAAAATGTTTTTGGAGGCATTCAACATAGTAAATTACAGTAATTAATACATTTTACAAGGTTCGATCCTGATTATTACAGGTTGTCTAACTTTCTATGGATACGTGAACACTGTCGTGATTATCACCTAAGTTTACCGGTTCACGCTGTCTCACAAGTAAACTCTTGAAATAGTTGCGGTTGTGTACATTATTATATAACTTTAGTCTCTGGAACTATTAAAACTAACTCGAGTTGTTTGCCAGTTTTCAGCCACGATAAGGAAGCAAAGGCGGCGTTTGATTGTCCTCGGTGCGGAAAAGCGTACAAGTGGAAGACCAACCTAACCAGGCACCTGCGACTCGAGTGTGGCGTCGAACCAAAATTTGGATGTGTACTTTGTCCCTTTAAGACCAAACATAAGGGCTCTCTTCTGAAACACGTAGCCATCATGCACTCTTCTACAATGGAAGATGTGGCTTGAGACAGACATTGATATTAACAACATTCCTTCATAATATTAAACATTCGCCTCTGTTAAAATGTTTATGTTGCTTACCTCCATCTCACTCAAGACTATAAACAGCAGCGCTCCAGGTTAAGTGCAGACCAATAATAATAGTTTGGATGTTTATTCTAAATTCTCTCACCATTTCCCTTCCCTTACAGAAATGTTTAATTGAGCCTGTGTTTTCGTAGCGCCACCCGATTGTTCCTCAATAAATTTAAGGTCTTCATCTAAGTTATATATTCTAATTACTTAGTATAATACAATTCTTTTTGTCATTTCTCACCTTTAATCTTTATTACCCAATGTCTCAATCTTCATAAAATTTATCTCACGATTTTCATAAATTGTTGATTTAGAGAGAATCTAATGTTCGTAGTTTATGAGCATGCAGAAAAACGCCTATTAGAGGTCATAACAACTGTTTTTATCAAGACGGAATATAGAACTAACAGATGACTGCGTTTTTTCCATAGGAGGAGAAATCTTGAATGCGGTTCATGCCGAAGAAGGTTTCACCTGTGACCGCTGCGGCAAGAAGTACAAGTGGGACACAAGTCTAATGCGGCACAAACGCTTGGAGTGCGGCAAGACTCCTCAGTTCAGTTGTGACTTCTGCAGTTACAAAGCGAAACATAAGAATTCCCTCAAAACACATCTCGCCCTCAAGCATAATCAATTCAATTATTAGATTTATTTTAATGTATTTCAGTAATTTATTTACATGGATGAAACTTTTTTTCATCTGCAAGTCTAATTGTCTAATAAAATTATTTTACTTAATACTTTCATATGTATCTTTACTATGTACAGTTTTGTTTGTGAGATTATTTCCTTGTCCTGTTGAACATTCCTCTAAAGGTTTGTCAGACATTAAACTTTAATTCACATCTTTATATCAAATGTAATCACTATTAACATGCTAGATACATGTTCTAGTATAGAATTTAATTTTACCAAATTGCCGTTGCCAATGGCGTAGTAGTGGTTACAGCGATTATCGCAAGATAACTTAATCAAGCAACGTCGAGCGTGGCTGCTGCTTGGATGAGTGGCCGTTAAGCGATCCTGTTTTTTCCATCAGCCCGCCTACCCAGATTAGGTGTTAGAGAGCGCTTCTTAAACTTAATTTCGCCTGTTAATTAAGACATTCTTACTTCGTTTTATGAAATCTAACTCTTAAATTTCTGAAGTTTTATGCTTCTTAATCAACTAAATTATAGAAATACAATATTATCTTCCTTAGCTACTGACTTTTCAGCTGTTTTTAGAAAGTAGGTTATATAATAACTTAAATGCATCTTAAACATGTTATTTTTGTATTTCAAAAAGTCTATATCTTGATTTCTGGTGCAATAAACCATCTAATCGCCGATTTTCTTACATCAAGGATTATATAGATGTAGATTATATGAAAACCATCTAGAATCAGCCAATTATCTAGAAATCAATCAGCAAAATTGTTTTTACGAGCCTTTCAATTCACCAATTTCTTCCATTTTGACTCATGATATTATTATTTTTCATGCTATATTTTTTCGCACAAATTTCAAATCAACGTGGAGTACAAATGTCGAACAATTTTAGTCATTCATTTAACTTTTTCTAATGCCTGATGTTCATTACGAATGTGTTGGTGAGCTGTGACTGATATTGTGTAACCTGTGACTGACAGGGCAGATGTATACGTGTGAAGTCTGCCACCGAAGCTACCAGTGGGAGAAGAGCCTGCTGCGACACCAGAGGCTCGAGTGCGGTAAACAACCACAGTTCTCCTGCAGTCTCTGTCAGTACCGCACCAAGCACAAGAGTTCGCTCACCAAGCACGTGGCTCTCAGGCACGCCTACGCGGTCAAACCGAACTGAAACCCTCATGAAGACGCGATGTTGGAAATGACCCGTATTTTTATATGATTGGGTAAAACAACTTTAACGTTAATATTGCTTGCCCACTTTTATACAACACTTTGTGTAACTTATTTAGTAACACAACTATGGTGATCAAAACTCGAGTATTATACGTTCAATGTCAGGTTAACATTAAATAAAACATCAAATCAATAAAGCCTGTTTTATTTTACTGTTCCTTAAGTTCTAATAATTTCCAATTTGTGGTTGCAATCTTTTTCATAATTTTATGCATAGTATCCCCTTACAGTAGTGAAAATTCAAGTTAAAACAAACTTTATGGCATATATTAAATGCAGTTTAAGTTGGAGTTTACATTAAATTTATGAGTTTTTCACTTTAATTTCAAATACAAGAAGACTTACTTTACCTGCATATCTTTGTGTTCTAATCTCTATCGTGTAGTTTTACATTTTATAGAATGGAAGTTAATACAATTTTTGTATTCGAAAACATTTGCCTCTTATCAATGTTTCATTATTCTATTAATTATCAATGTTTTATTCATTATAGCCAATTTTTTGTTTTACTGCTAGAATTGATTTTCTTGTAACTGTTATTGTTCACGTTGGAACCGAATGGTTTTCAACAGAAAATAGTTTTCCTGCATGCAATAAACTGACATTTTATTATTTGAACGTGTTGGGAATATAAGTATTCTGACCAGTTATTCTGTTTTGACAGTTGTAATTTTTCTAATCTGTATGTAAACTGCCATTTAAACCTGTTTCGACACTAAGAGGGTGGTTTTCTTAATATAAATCAGCGTTTAATATGTTCCAAAAGACAAGGTTGATGTAGTGATTATAAAAGTTTAAAACTAACTAACAAACCTATGTAAACAAAACGTGCATTCGATCGTAGATCCCGCTTGGGGCTAATCGCTGAGCGGTTATTATCGTGAATGCGACCCTTCCACTCGTGACGATTTGGAAGTCTACTGCAATCTGTTCTTATGTAGACTTCTTTCCGGCCCTAATTTTTCTCAGTAGAATATGATCAATGACTAACATGTGTAACAATGCTAACAGTTACTTTCGTAGGGGCTCTGACCTACCCGTACCGATGTGTCGCCTGCAACAAAACCTACTCTTGGGAGAAGAGTCTGCGCCGACATCAGCGACTGGAATGCGGTAAAGAACCGACTTACAAGTGCGAGCACTGCACATACCGAGCGAAGCAGAAGTCTTCCCTCTTCTCTCACATGTTGAACCGCCACAAGGAACACGCCCGCGCTCCAAGCATTCTGCACACGCCACGATAACTGTGACACAAATTATACGTTTGTGTATATCTAACACTGCCTACGAATTCATTACGAAATCCCCAAACACCGATTTTAGTTATTGAAGTTTTCACATGTCTTGTCAATCCAAAAATTTAAATGGAATAGAGTGTCCTTTATTTAGACTATAGTAATAATTTGTGTACAATTTAAGTTTGCATGTATTCTACACTGAATCAATAATGGTTTTATTCACTATAAGATTTATTTTTAGTAATTACTCGAAATGGTCATATCGGACTAACATAATTCACATAGGCCTACTTATACAGGGTGTCCAGCAACCATTCGAACAAACTTTGCCACATTGTTCAGCAGGCCAAAACTAACAAATAATACAATATAACAGGCGCCCTATTTCGCTTCGTTTAGCGTCTGTCTGTCTGTATGTGTTTTTTGGGAAAAAATTACTACTCAAAAACCACTTAAGATACAGAATTCAAACTTAACAGTTATGTTAACCTAGTGTTGGTCCTTTTCAGTAAAAAAAAAATAAAACAAATATCTCATTGCATTTCAAAATGGCGGCCGTTCAAAATTTTCAAATTGTATTAGCTTTGAAACGGCTACTTTGACAACAAATTCACCAGGATAACTTTTTTTAGCATATTTTATTACCAATTCAACAATTTTTGTTTCAAAAAGATTGAATAACAAATAACTGAATTACAGTACCAAACGTAAAAACAGGTTAAATACATGCGTTGCAAGTACATACAACGATGTAGTGGATTTTTACGAATAAACTGTAAGTTCTTTATTAAAATAGTAAACAATATTATAACCTGAAATTTAATATTTATTTTTTAAATTTGTTTTAAGGTAAATTTTAAAAAAAGTTCTTAACCAATTGTGAATCCTGGTTTTTAAATCTTAAAAAAAATGTTAATAGGGCTACGTTATGGTTGGGTATAGGGTTTTCTTCCATGGCAATTGTGTGAAACAGCGAAATTAATTCAATGTGTCTGAAAAATTTTATTGAACATGATATTGTTTATTAAGAAATCAATGATTACATTACCGTACTGTAAAACTTTCATAATCGTTGCTCAAAGTGGCGTCCTTGTAACTCGTTGCAGATTCTGAAGCGACGTAAGCACGATTCTCTCACCCCTTCAAAACGATTACTGTCTTGAATAACTACAGCAGCCTCAACAACTCTAGCTACTAGATCCATTTCATTCTGTATGGGAGTGGTATACACTAATTGCTTCATGTATCACACTTATTATGTGTCATTGTAATTGCAGGTCTCATCCATGGCACTGTCTCCTGTGAGTGAGGAGAAGGTGGCCCGCGTGATACAAGGATTGAAACCAAAAAAATCATGTGACATCAACGGCATGTCTGTGTGGCTGCTCAAACGTTGCTCTAAGCATATTTTGGCTCCACTTACAAATTTGATCAACTTGTCTTTCGCACAAGGCATTTTTTCCCTCCCTTTTGAAATCTGCGAAAGTCACACCCATTTTCAAAAAAGACGATCCTTGCCTTGCAAGCAACTATCGTCCAATTTCAATCCTCCCAGTCATGAGCAAAGTTCTTGAAAAGATTTTTCTTGTCAGATTTGAAAATTTTCTTGATCGTTTTGAAATCCTCTGTTCCGAACAATTCGGTTTCAGAAAAAACAAATCCACAATCGATGCGGTCACAGACCTAATCGATACAGTTGTCGATGGCCTGGAGAGAAGGGAACATGTGCTAAGCATATTTCTAGACCTCTCTAAAGCATTCGACTGTGTACATCACGAAACACTGTTGTACCAGTTGACGACATGTGGTGTTCGAGGTCTGCCGCGCGAATGGATCTCGTCTTACCTCAGGGATAGAAGCCAGTGTGTGCAGATTGCGAATACCCTGTCAGGAAAGGTTCAAATGACTTACGGTGTCCCACAGGGATCTATCCTTGGACCTGTCCTATTCCTTGTGTACGTCAACAGATGAACTCATCGATCCTTACAGCGAAGATGGTTCAGTATGCTGACGATACAACTCTCTGCATCAGAGCAAAAACAAAACATGAATTAGAAATCAACTCATTTTTAGAACTGAATTCATGTATTCAGTATTTTTCAACACTAAATCTGAGGACCAACAGTTCCAAATCAAGCGTTGTCAATTTCTTTCTTCGGCAGCAAGAACCTGACAACTTCGCTGCCGTGATGGCGGATGATGTTCTAATAGAAGAAACTGATTCCACCAAGTTCCTCGGAATGCACCTAGATCGAGGGCTGACTTGGGACGATCACATTGACAGCATTTGTTCAAAGGTTTCCTCAGGCATTTATGTCTTACGGAAGCTTGCAAAATTCTGCTCTTTGGATATACTAAGAACGGCCTACTTTGGCTTGGTATATCCACATCTGACATACGGTTTGAGACTGTGGGGCAGCTGTTCTAAATACAAATTCGAACGTGTATTTAGAAGTCAAAAGAAAGCTGTCCGAATCATTTCAAAATTGAACTTCAGAGATTCATGCAAAAACACCTTCAGGGAGCTTGGATTGCTGACTTTGCCCTGTCTCTATATCCTGGAGGTTGTCCTGTACTGCCGTTCTAAGTGTAACTTGGTTCAAGGCAGGGACGTTCACCAGTATGGGACTAGAGGCAGGGACAACTTCCGCGTTCAACAACACAGAACTGCAGCATTCGAACGTTTACCGTCTGAGGTTGGTGTCAAGCTAATCAATAACCTCCCTGAAGATATCAAACAATTGAATGACCAAAAAAAATTTAAAACTCGACTAAGACACCTTTTGGTGTCGAGGGTGTTTTACTCAGTTGACGAGTTTATGGAGAGCCGCTGGGACGAAATTCAAAACTAACACGATCAATCCTCTGGTTCTGGTGTGGCAGTGGCAGGATTGTCTGGTGAGAATGAAGATGAGAGTGAATGAGAGAAACATGTGACTGTGTGACTGTGTGCGTGAGTGAATGAAGTGTAGGCCTAACTTTTTATTATTTAAATATTCTGTGACGTTTGTATGCAATTTTATTATTGTTACCGCAATAAAGTTATATTATTATTATTATTATTATGTGTCCCCACAAGTAAAAATCAATGGGTGTGAGGTCAGGTGACCGTGGAGGCCAAGGGACGGGACCTCCACGTCCAATCCAACGATCTCCATACACTTCATTCAAATGTTGTCTAGCAATCAGGGGAAAGTGGGCCGGTGCTCCATCGTGTTGGAACCACATTCTTTGTCAGTTTCAATAGGAACATGTTCCAACAGCTCAGGTAAGATTTCCCTCAAAAAAACTTCATAAGTAGGCCCCAGCGATCACATAAGACCAATAGATGGAGAGCACTCCTATTCCTACAGCATTACTGGTGTTGAAGCCAGTGGCGGCCATCTTGAGAACGTCTAGAAACGCCAAACGCCGTCCAGAAAAGCTTAAAAATTGCAGTCCGCGCGCATAAATAAATCGCCACCTAGCCCACTTAGGATTAAGCCAAAAATGTTCAAATTTGGTGTACGTATATCTCATAAAACACTGATTCCAATGGCGCAACTCAAATTACCAGTTTTGATCTCTATTATAATTTTAATGAGCAAAAAACTTTAAAAAGTTTTATACACATTTGAAATCGTAACATGAAAAAAGTCGGTCTGTGAGGAATTTTTTTGTTTTTAGGACAGGCAAGTTTTGTAAGCGGGGAAAGTTTGAGATAAAGAGTTGAATTATTTTTTTTCATTCGAAACTTTATTTTCTAAGACCAGTCGTTTTCCTGATATTATCGGCAGAATATAGGCGAAAACCCTGACCGCATCGCCCGACCTACAACAGATCGCCTACACTCCAGGCCGCTCTCGGCTCTTAAATTAAAACTCAACATATCGTTAATTTAAAATTCATTTAAATGTAATTAATTATTTTTAATATGTTAAACATTTTTTAATCCCCATTTATAAGGCATTCGCTTATCATTTCATGTAAATAGAAACTGTCATTCAGTGCAATTAAATATTAACTAAACTTGAGGCAATATAAGGTACAATAAAGTAAACCACTAGACATAGACTTATTTATTTATCAACGGACAACCATTTTTTATGAGAATAGTGCAAATTAATTAATTCAAGACAGACAGCATAATCGAACAAAATTTATAATAAAACATGGTGTGTTAGTTTTGACTATGCAATAATTATAAAAAAATCATAAATAACACTAACCAACTCGAAAACTAATATAAACTTGAGTATAATAACAAGAACAACAACAACAACAACAACAACAAGATAAAAGAAAAATAATGATAAAACATTTAAGAATTAACAAGATAAATTTAGAGCAAATAACAAACAACAAGAAATGATGTAGCAGATCTACTTGGAAAAATCTATACATTTACAAGAAATCAGGTAATTAACAATGTACAATCTCATTTAGCAGTGCAATTTTAGAAACAAATATTAATTCATTAAAAAAGTACAAAACAAATAAGTTAAATTTTACCACCAAGCTATTAGAAAAAAATAAACGTAAAAAATAAATAAATTAAGTATCATTGAGCATGATGAAAAAGACTATTTCTAAAAAAAGCTATAGCTACATGCGAAATAGTCCAGATGCTGGCACACCAAATTACCCAAATGGGTAATTCATTATGTTTATAAATAATGAATTTAATATAATGGAAATTAAAAATATGAAAATTAGAAACATAAATATCCAAAGCTTACAATAAAACGTACCTCTCTACTGTCCTAAAAAAATATTACAGTTTTTAATAGATGACTGCGTATTCTGGTTTTGTGTAATAATTGATGCACTGACATTTTTTGCAGTGGTGATGTAGTCGCACTTTGAAGTATTGTTTACAAATAGCTTTTTGAACTAATATAAGGTGATTTACCCCAGGATCTTGTACAAAACAATGTCCTCCTGGGAACAGATTTACACCGATACACTTTCGTAACCCTGAATTTTACCATTCTGTCCTCTAGTTTTTCACAGTTGTCACGTCGCCTTTCTTAATACGCAACTTTACTTCTGTTTCACATAACAAACAAAGTTTCACAACACCTTCAGAAGGTTGTAAAAGTCCTCCTCGATTTTTACAACTTATCAAACTGTTGCGGTATTGCGTTTCCCTCATTAGCCTGTAACAGCTGTAGGCACCCGCTACAGGCTATTTTATTTCTTAACGTTCTCACTACAAAAACCAGAAAGGTACTCCACAATATGCGTCGTTACATTTGAAGTGTTTCCTACAATATCATTAGTAATAGTCGAGATCTTCATCTTCCTTATCTCATGTTCTAAAAACCTGCCAGAGACAGCAGCGAACACAGTCTGAGCGCTCGCCACTAGGGTGAATCATCCCAAGGTCGCCGCCATTGTTGTATCATCAGGCGACAGAGGCGGCTTCAACGGGCCAAACCCCACTGCTCCATCTATTGGTCTTATGTGATCGCTGGTAGGCCCGTTCAGTCTGTTTGGTATAATATGTGGCCCAATCAAATATCCGTCTACTATTCCAGCCCAGATATTGACAGAAAATTTGTGCTGAAACTTACGTTGCACAATTTCATGAGGGTTCTCTTAAGCCCATAAATGGCTAAATTTAATCAGCCCCAGTTTCGGATATTAAAAATGCCATCTCGAGTAAATGACGCTTCGTCAGTAAAGAGAACATACCTTAAAAAATCGGGTTCATCAACTAATTTGTGAAGGAACCAACGAGAGCAGTCTACCCTGAGAGGAAAATCTGCAGGTTCTAAGGCTTGTACGTTCTGATGTCTGTAAGGGCACAAACGTTCTTTATTTAACACTTTCCACACATAACATTTGCATACATCCAAATTATGAGCAATAGCGCGAACGCTGGTGGAGGGGTTTTCTTCTACGAATAATAAAACCTCTTCTTCAAAATCAACAGTCCGTACGGATTTTACCCGTTCTACAACATTATTTTTCAAATGTCCAGTTTCCCTAAGACGAATATGAACGGGACTGAAGACGCTATGAACTGGGTGCAGCCTATCTGGAAAGCGGTCTCTGTACAATCCGCTAGCTAATCTGGCATTGCCTCCAGCAAGTCCGTACACAAAGTGAATATCAGCATACTCTTCAAAAGTAAAACGGTTCATATCATACAAGAAACAAAGTAATAAAAGAAATTTAAATTAACAGGAAAAACTAACAGGAATTACAAAGAATAACAGAACATTCAAACAGTGACAATCACGTTCAAAACATAGACTTGCTCAACAATGTCTTGATAGTTTGTTTATTAGTTTTTCTTCATTTAAAACACATGATTTGGTTGCTGATTGTTGGTCAGCTGTTTTCATGTAATATTATGCTATTGTTTTTTTTAAGAGCATTGTGAATAGTTTGTTTCTTTTTTATTTGTGTGTGTGTGTGTGTGTGTGTGTGTGTGTGTGTGTGTGTGTGTGTGTGTGTGTGTGTGTGTGTGTGTGTGTGTGTTCAAGTTCAAGTTCAAAAATTCTTTATTTGTATTCAGTTACAGTACAATACATACATTTCATGTTGCTATGTATAGCACGTGCGAAATGAAAAACATTGTTTCATTTAATTTTATATTGTCTTTTGCATCGTTGGCAATTAGTCCTTTACAGTCCTTTATTTACTGGTGCAGCTACCATTCCACAACTCAAACCCACAATTACAACCTTACAAACTAAATAACAGTGAATATTATCAATACTAACAGATTTCCACAACCTCCAATTCCATTACAATAACAACAAATACTTTCTTTAACAAAACCAGAAAAAAAATCTATAATGACATAAACAACATAATCAACATTATAAATAACACATAAATAAAATAATAAATAAATAAACAGGAAAAATACATACAATTCTATATAAATACATTCAGGAAACATGATTTTCTGTTAATATTAAATCTATATAAAAATCTATAAAACAATACATATTTAACAATCTATAAATCTATATTTAACAAATATAAAAAAATTATTAGATAGTACAAATCATATTATATAAATAAATATAAATTATATACATATACACACACACAACATACACATATATATATCATATCACATATATACATACATACATATACACAGTCAGTCCATTATGATCCAATGTGTGTGTGTGTGTGTGTGTGTGTGTGTGTGCGCGCGTGCGTGCGTGCGTGCGTGCGTGCGTGCGTGCGTGCGTGCGTGCGTGCGTGCGTGGGTGCGTGCGTGCGTGCGTGCGTGCGTGCGTGCGTGCGTGCGTGCGTGCTTGCGTGCGTGCTTGCGTGCGTGCGTGCGTCAATCAAATCAAATCAAATCAAATCGTTTAATTGCAGTTGACAATATACATTGCATAGCAAACGTCAATTTTCATGTCTAAATTTTTTCCATTCATCCCACAACAAGGCCACATTTAAACTTACAACATTCAAACATTCACTCCCCATTCATTCCATGCCAATTACGCCCACTTTCGGCGCTGGAGTCAGTTTCCTCATCGCGTGGTCTCCCAGTTGAATGCCAGAAACTCATCAACACTGTAGAAAGCGTTTGACGCCAGGCAGAGTTTGATACGAGTTTTTAACACCTTGGGCGTTGAGGCATTTTTAATTTTGTTTGGCAATCTGTTTATAAAATGAACACCTGCCTGCGAAGGCAAATGTTCATAAACCACCGTTCTGTGCATTCCCGAACGGTAGTTATCTCTGCCTCTTGTCTCATATTCATGTATGTCTCGTCCTCTGGTTAAGGCACATTTAGACAAACAATATAAGGTTGTTTCTAAGATGTAGAGACATGGCAAAGTTAACAGTTGCAAATTTTTAAACGCTGTCCTGCACGACTACTGCGTGCGTGCGTGCGTGCGTGCGTGCGTGCGTGCGTGCGTGCGTGCGTGCGTGCGTGCGTGCGTGCGTGCGTGCGTGCGTGCGTGCGTGCGTGCGTGCGTGCGTGCGTGCGTGCGTGCGTGCGTGCGTGCGTGCGTGCGTGCGTGCGTGCGTGCGTGCGTGCGTGCGTGCGTGCGTGCGTGCGTGTGTGTGTGTGTGTAACACATTGATTACTGTAAATGGAACAAAAATCATAGTAATATTTTTTTAGGTTATAATAATTGTTCAGTATTTTAATAAAGAACCTTAAAAAGTTTATTCGTAAAAATCCACTACATTGTTGTATGTACTTGAAATGCATGGATTTAACCTGTTTTTACGTTTGGTACTGTAACTCAGTTATTTGTTATTCAATCTTTTTGAAACAAAAATTGTTGAATTGGTAATAAAATATGCTAAAAAAAGTTATCCTGGTGAATTTGTTGTCAAAGTAGCCGTTTCAAAGCTAATACAATTTGAAAATTTTGAACGGCCGCCATTTTGAAATGCAATGAGATATTTGTTTTATTTTTTTCACTGAAAAGGACCACCACTAGGTTAACATAACTGTTAAGTTTGAATTCTGAATCTTAAGTGGTTTTTGAGTAGTAATTTTCCCCCCAAAAAACACATACAGACAGACAGACGCTAAACGAAGTGAAATAGGGCACCTGTTATATTGCATTATTGGTTAGTTTTGGCCTGCTGAACAATGTGGCAAAGTTTATTCGAATGGTTGCTGGACACCCTGTATATCTTAAATCATAGGTTAGAGATGCATTAAATTTAAATTATCTTAAAATGTAGAATGTACCACAAAACTAAGGATTATATTTTTGTATATTTAATTATTTAAACCACGTATATAGTGATGTACACGTGCATTAATTTGGAGTTTAAAAAGTCATAATTTTAAGTTGAAAAATATTTAACCAGCCTTTAAATTTACGGCAATAAAAAAATTTTGAACAGTTATGGCACACCCATCAATATGTTCCTCAAATATTACTCAGAAGTAGATTTAGTTCTAAAGCAATCTGAATGACACTGACATAAACTATATGATAAGCAATTCCGATGAGCTTTTCTTTACAGAATGCATTTTATTTGTAAAACTGTTATTCTATTCTTTAAATCCAAGTCATACTATGAAAAGACGCTCCCGGCACTGTCGTAGACTCGATGTTCATATTGGAATCAACCCTTCTCCAGACTCTCCCTCCCTTTCTCTCTCCCCCCTCTCTCTTTCCCTCCCTCCCTCTCGCTCGCTCTCTCTCTCGTAATTTATTAATTTCAATGCCAAATATTAACACAAGATAATATATTCATTAAATACGTTGTTATTTTTGGATAAAATCTATGGTAAATATAACTTCTACAATTATACTAGTGTCAACAATTACGAAAAACATCCTGAAATTATTTGAAGGGATTGTAGCAATAATGCTAATGCAACTAAATTATAACTATGCTATGTAAGTATTACGTTAGCGTTAGACTTACCATTTCACTGTATCCAGTTTTGTATAATTAGCCCAAATATATGAAGTTCTGGAAATGCATTCACACCTAAAAGGCCCATAATGTATCTTGTTACAGATATACAGCACTACCAACCGCAACCCCAGTTCACTTGTCCGAGCTGCTGCCAAACTTATCTACGTAAAAGTTCCTTATTGAGACACATCAGCTACGAGTGTGGCAAGACTGTGGGTGACTTCTCCTGTCCTCATTGTACTCACCGGAGTAAACACAAGAGCAATTTACAAAAGCACATCCTGCGGAAACACAGTCGAGACGACGCTACTAAACTTCTAAAATTATCAAATCCCACAACCGATATTTCCCACGTATAACGTTTTAGAAAATGCATGGTTTCGGGAAAGCGGGTTAGTCACTTCTCGTTATTTAACCGAACGGGTTAGTCTCCATAGTACAAGATTGCGCTAGTGTCGCTTGTGTTGATAGGTTATGGTGGCATTAGAGGTTTACAGAAACTTGTCTCGATTCCGCTAGAGTTCGCTAGTGATTACATCCACTGGGCAGCACTGCATGTCTTCTGTACAAAGTATTTGAACTATACAGAAAGTGAAGGAGCTACAAAATACAATAAAGTTTATATTTAAGAGTGTTTTTATCTACAAACACATTACAATAAGTTGTTAATAGTAATGTTGCTAATTGTAATAAAACTATACTTTTTATTAAACAATTCTTAACAAGTATAAGACAGCAAACAATTATTTTGTTTTCTTTTTCGCCATAATTAATTGTTAAGAACAAACCCATAAGCTTTAAGTTTAAACCCCCATCTCTAGGAGTACTCGAAGCGCAGTAGAACGATAGTTAAGATCCAACTTGGACGCCTGTAGCTCCCGCTCGCTTGTAACTCTCCCCCACACTTTCGGAATCCACATTAATCGGAAGGATACCCATTTTACTGGCCCATAATAGGCTCCTGAAAGATTTACATGTATCCAGAAACGCGAGTGATTAGTTAATATAGATGTGTGAGGTGTAGACGTGTTACTGGTTAAGGACGCGCTAGTATTTAACAACCGGTTACCTAATGGGGACTCTTACATTCTTAAAAAAACTCAGAGTAATGCCACCCAAACCTGACTCGGAAATCTTATCATCCAAGGGGTCGCATAGGAAACCGAAAAGACTACTATAGTGTGTGTGATTAACGTTTTGTGATTGATTATCTACGGTAAATTTATAGTAACATTGTGTTACTATACATACAATTTGTTACTCTGTCTCGATAGTGACTATGTATGAATAGTATTATTTCAGAAAGCTGTTGTAACGAACGAGACGGAACTTGGAAATAAGAATCATAATACTAGTTGGCCGCAAAATCTGATTTAATCTTTCACAATTATTAAAATACTATTTACATTCCCTGAATTGTAATTTTAAAATATATTAAACACTTATCAGCGAAACAGTAGGTTAAGAATTTGAGATTTTAGAGGGAAGGGCAAACACGGAGCGACGCATTACGTTCGAGTACCGGCGATCAACTCACTCCACGCACATACCTTTTCGCTACAGACTTTGTTAAAATGGCGGACGAGACTCCGTACGGTGCTGCTCCCAAACGATTTACTTGGGCGTAACAGAGTCTAGAAACGATACGGCTTGGCCAGACACAGGCTGGAGTCAGCAGAATCAGCAAATTCCTCAGCCAGCTGCAGCTAAAGCTGCCATGGGTATCGGGCTACTTCCGCTTAACAACTCAGTTGAGATCAACTAGAACATTCCGAGCAACTATTACTTGGACTTATATCTTACTAAATAAATATATAATAATCATTGTGCCTTATTTCCTTTTAATAATTTAAGTGACGGTAGATATTTTGTAAGTAATAGTACTTACATTTTACTGTTAGGAACAATGAAGAATCGTTGGTTGGTAATACTACAATATAAATACTGTAGTATTTCACTGGACAATAATAATATTGACCTCGCAGTGTCAATTGGTTAGGGGCTTTTCTAATGGGCCGTCACACTGTCACCGTAAACAGATTGTATGTATAGTAAAAATATACAAAATAAGTAAATAAAATATGGTTATGTTTAATATTATGTAATATAATGATTATGGTTGTTAAGTTCACTTGTTTTTTGGATTATACATCATGTAGAAGTCCCAATTTCTATTGCTTAGACTGTATATTTTTACATATATCATTATTTAAAATGATAGTGTATGTTGACGGGGTTGCTGTAAACCAAACTATACACTAAGTTTGGAATTCCTTTGAAAATCCATATCAGGAGCAGCATATAACGCCTCATTCATTTTAATAGCACAGTAAAATGTTAAAACGTTATATATTGGTCCAACTTGCCCACGCGCTAAAAGTTTTGAATAAACGCGTTGGAGCCTAAAATATGTGTTGATCTCTCAAGGTATCAAACCAGTCACCTCTCAGATATAGAGCTGCAGACTTTTTACACTTAGCTATGTATGCAGTGTGATGTCTATGTATTGTGTAAATATTTTATATATCAATATGTAAATTACGCGTTACTTTTGTCTGATATATGGTTATTCATTATTGGTTTCAGAGTTGGTCAGTGAAGTCGCTCATCATTGTGACACCTGCGGAAGGAAGTATTCCCAGAAGAAAAATCTTCAACGACATAAAAAGTTCGAGTGCGGCACGGAACCATCGTTCCACTGTCCTCTCTGTCCATACAAGGCCACATACAAACATAACCTCCATCGCCATGTAGTAATGCGTCATTCCTCTTTAAGTGTCAACGTAGAAAGAGAATTTAGTGCCTGAATAAATCTTGGATTAGCAGTGAGCTAGAGAAGATGTCATGCCTCATATATAGAATAGGCTGCATCCAGCATGGCAAACCCCTACTAAAGGACCATCGCAGGTCAAAACAGAATTACAGGTGATGCAAAATTGTCCTTAGCATTATTGAACTGAATTATGGCTACAGAAACAATTATCCATCTCTGTTTGGGAGTGCCGATGGCCGAGCGGTCTGTCGTTGGACTTTGGGTCTGAGTTAGAGATATCGCAGGTTTAAATCCTATCTGTAACCTTAGTACTTTTTATCAGTACAATGCATCGACTCTCCCCCTTATTTTGTTTGATAAGATCCTTGCACAGGCCAGTGGCCCATGAGGACGGACAGGATAAGGCTTAAAAAGGTGATCGGTCACTCCTTAAAAAACATGTGTATTGTTGCTCTACATAATGTTTAAAGCCTCGTGGAGGACTGTCACCAGGGACATTGTAATTGACACGAAATATCGCTTGTAAGCGAAGTCGGCAACCCTTCCTCCGTGGGCTCTTTGATCGACACTTGTCAGGCATGGGACCTTGCCGTTAGGGTCATGGGGGTAACATAGTCTTCGCTGATACCAAGTACACCTTCTCATCTTTATAACCTACTGGTGGATTCTAGCGCAGTATTCCTTTGGTGCGAATCACTCCCACGACGTTATTCCGAATCAACTAGAAACATTACTCTTAATCATACAGTGACCTAAGAAGTTTGTGAAATCATTTTTGTAAGTCATACACCGTCCTGGGTAGTTTTTGGAACCATTACTGTGAGTTATCCACCTTCCTGGATAGATTGTGGAACCATTACTGTGAGTCATACACCGTCCTGGGTAGTTTTTGGAACCATTACTGTGAGTCATACACATTCCTGGGTAGTTTTTGGAACCATTACTGTGAGTCATACACCTTCCTGGGTAGTTTTTTGGAACCATTACTGTGAGTCATACACCGTCCTGGCTAGTTTTTGGAACCATTACTGTGAGTCATACACCGTCCTGGCTAGTTTTTGGAACCATTACTGTGAGTCATACACCTTCCTAGGTAGTTTAACCATTATTGTGAGACAATTATACTGTGAGTCATACACCATTATTGTGAGTCATACACCTTCCTCCTGGGTAGTTTACTGTGGAACATTACTGTGAGAGTCAGACACTTTCCTGGGAAGTTTTTGGAACCATTACTGTGAGTCATACACTTTCCTAGGTAGTTTTTGGAACAATGATTGTGAGTCATACACCTTCCTGGATAAATTGTGGAACCATTACTGTGAGTCATACACCTTCCTGGGAAGTTTTTGGAACCATTACTGTGAGTCATACACTTTCCTAGGTAGTTTTTGGAACAATGATTGTGAGTCATACACCGTCCTGAATAGTTTGTTTATTCTATATACGAAGTATATATTCTCTAGCACAATACTAATATAAAACTGTAGATTTGGTAATATTTTAGTTCGTTATATAAATGTATTGGTTCGAAAATGCATTGAACTTTACTAAAATGTGCAACATCCTTGCATTTCAGAAATCAAATGAGCAGATAGTTAGGGCAAATTGCTCATTCGTTTTCAATCCTGTTACTTTTTTGTACATATTTTTTATTGTAAATAAACAGTTTTAAACTAGAAACTTGTTCTGTTATTTTTTACCAGTAAATCTAGATGTACTGTGAAGAAAACATGATTTTCTGGACATTTACCCATCGTTCAGTGATAAAAAATCAGTAACACTAGGTTTCGAGATCTACGACCTGACCTCTTCCTCAGGTCACTGATCTAACACACAACTACGCTCTAGCTTAAGTAAACAAACCATACCAGAGTGTTGTGACACGCATAAGTCAGGAACTACAATCACCATGTTGTGTGTCCTCTCCCTACACATTAACTATAAAACTTGCACTTGATAATAACAAAACACTAATTGTTAACACTGTACTACAGAATACTGGTCACAATTACCTACCAACCACATATAACTGAATGTGTATGTGCCCGAGATAGATGTTGAAGAAGTTTAAAACATCTTCAAAGGACTGCATCGGTCAATGTTATTAAGAACCCTACGACGTATTCGACGACGTTTGATTTAAAATCTGATGAGTTTTCTCACATTCTGAGATAAACTTCGTCGTTTTACTTTCCGACAAAACCTATATACATAAATATAAGGACACGTCTTATGCTAAATTTTTTAAATTCAATATGGCGCCTTTCTGGATAAATACTTTAAGTATTATTTCTTCAATGCGTTTAAAGAAAATGTTTAGGCCTAAATTAGGTTTGTCGAACAAAAATGTTTAAAAATAATTCTAAGATGTTAGAGATATAATCATCATTAGATTCATTTTTTGGGAATTTATAATACAACAACTGAGTTTTTAAGGGTCAAACCCCCCGCCTTCTCAATTTGTTTGCTTGTTATGCATACTCTACAGATTGTTTATAATACCCTGTAGGCTATACTCAATCAATTTATGTTATAATTTGTTTTGTTATTTGTAAAGATTCGTTTAATAAGGTTTTTCGTTCGCTTGTCTAATATATGCATGTAATTTGTATAGAAACGTAGCAATATTTTAGGCCCATAAGTAATTAAAATAAAATTGTAAACTAATTCATTCATAATTTAACCTCGTAATGTAAGTGTTTTTATAAAAATAATGAGATATCTTTAGTAAATACAGTTAACAGTACGGGTAAATTTAATAAACACACACACACATTTTATTTCCCACTAACATAAAACTAGTTTAGATTGATTTTCCATAAACCCTAAACATTGTTTACCTATATATCATTTAGCTTATTACAGTATAAATATGGACTAATATGTTATTTGTCACTATGTTACTACCGCCAACGAGAGGCTCTCAAGAGAACTGTAGAGTACCGGTACATCGAGAAGCACCCGAGTCGTCAGTACTCTCTCTTACAACCTACAATATTCACCAAACTACGGGACCTATTTTTTTTCTTTCTTCAAAAAATATGATTCAGACACCGTTTTTAAACTGACCTGTCGAAAAAATCAAACACATCAGCCGATTAACTTTTCCATGTAACGTTTTAGACTTAAATAACAGTTTTTAAATTATTTCACTATTTAAAGTATAAAATAACTGTTTTTTACCTGTTGAATGGCACCATTATTGTCCTTGACTTATCAGCTTTATTCATACAAAACTGCAAAGCATTAACTTTCTTTTAAGTTGAATAAATCATGGGTTATTTGAAGCAGGAGCATCGACATTTTGCACCATTCTGAGCGTAGTTTCGCGTTTTTTTTTTTTTTTTTGCCTACGACAACTTAGCGGACATGGCTTCAGCTGCTGCAATGCCAGTTATACGTACATAACCTATATATTGGTCTTGTGTGTTCTATGGTCACGACGCTCCCGTATGATTTGTTTACTTTATTCTAGTTAGGTTGTTATTCTTTATTGCAGGTATGTGTTAGGTGTGTTATTCACCTGCGGAAGAGATCAGATCACAAATCTCGAAACGTAGTGTTAGTAATGTTTTTGATCACTGAAAGATGGCATAATGTCAGGAAAACTACTGTTTTCTTGACAATCCTTCCATCGTCAAAAACAAAAACAAATTTCAAAATAGATGATACGTTACATCTGCCAAAAAGTAGTGAGAGGTACAGATTAATAAAGTAACTATTGTTTGCTTTTTTCCTATTTCTGTATATGAGACAAGTGCTCAAAATCCGTCTAGATTTCCGATTTCCTGTAGCATAAATAACAGAGGACTACAACGGATCATTATAAACAACCAGCCGATATTGAGTTGGTCAGTGGATAGTAATTGCCTGAGACACGCATTTGTGTTTTATAATATTGCGCAAATAACAGCGGTTTTTATACTTAAATTGGTCCATAAAGTGATTGTTTCATAAGAGATCTCAAAAATCAGCTGGCGCACAAATTACGTTTTTTTAGTGCGGTGAACTGAAACTTATTATTATTTCAGTAAAACTAATTAATAAACATAGCTGTGTTTTATATTTAAACTTAACGGTATTAGTATATTGAGTTATTGTGTGACAAAGTGTTAAATAAAATGGTAATTTAAATAAAAAATAAATTTAAAAAATTTTTTAGCTTGATACGCTTAGAACCAATCGCCAGACACGTAATAAATGTTAAATAAGCGCGAGCTAACCATACACAGATCCTTTCAATAGATGATCTCCAATTAAATGTTGATAAGAATAAGATTATAAAATTTGTCTTGGTGGATAGGGTTCACGAGACATTTCATTACAATGGGGATTCCCTCGTATTTCCATATCATGTCTCGTTCTTGGATATTAAAATTGATTCTGACCTAAAGTGTATGGTAACTCTCAACTTGATCAAGTTCCCATTAGGCTTGCTAGGTACCATTACCTTTGGTATCTGTCTAGTTTCTTAAACAAAGAAATGTTAAGAATTGTATATTTCGGACAAATTGACCCTGTTCTTAGCTACGGAGTCTCGTTGAGGCAGGCGGCTCTGAATCCTCTTTTGGCAAAAGTTTTATGCTTCAAAAAAGGGCGTTTGGGATGATCTGCGGCCTCAGACGACGTGAAAGTTGTAGACGATATTTTCATTGAGAGGGAATCTTAACTTTACCCTCCCTTTAACTTCCCTTTTTATCAAATACATTTCTATTTTTGTTTTCAATAATAAAAGCATATTTCCTCAATATTCCCACTAGTATAATACAAGACGCAAAAAACAGTTGCATTCCTTAACATAGATGAAAGCTCTTCGAAAAATCATTAGTATATTTGGGACAAAAAATATTTAATTTTCTTGGCTGACACCACAACGAACTGTCCTGGCAATCGTCTTTTTAAATCCATGTTGAGATCATTTCTTATGAATGGAGAATATTACAACACATCTGAATTTTTAAACTGTTATTCACAGTCTTTCATAATTTTAACAGTAGTTTAATAAATAGTATTTATTATACATTATGACTATGTTCGAAACATTGTAACATGTCTATTCTATTCTATTCCTTGAAATGGCGATCTTCAGTCTATTTATATAGTGTAGTTGTCTGACTGTCATATAACTAGGTTTTATGGGCCTGATGGTCAATTTTAAACATATCAAGTTAAGAAAATATAATTTGAGAAAAATTATCATTTCATATTTTTTCCCTTTTTATACACTTCCATTTTGACCTTAACTAAAAATAGTGTGGCTGGCAATCGATTTCCTTCATAGAACAATTTCTCTAACGATTTCAAGGTTGAAGACATCAAAAAAAGACATTTCTCGAGTTCAAGAGCTGTTTGTTGATACCGAATGTAATAGTTTTATGTACCTAAAGTCGTCCCACAAAAATCATGAAATCCGTTAATAATATATATGTTTCATTGTAAATTGCAGTGCTTTTAATTCTTTGGCAGTAGTCTTTTTGAATGAATGAAAATTCATTAATGTCGTTTCTCCGTGTCTGAACTATAGTATTAAATCCATGTGATTTAAAGCCATACAACAATTTCAATAGTTTTGAAGAAATGCACTACTTGTAGGAACGCGTGATAAGCCTATATTATTAGAATTGTTGTTTATAAATGAAACATTTTAATTTTACTTTGCACTGTATTTTTGATGATTACACAAAATAATAATAAGTGGACTGTAATAAATCCTGGATTATGGGAGAAGGTTCTGTAATCCAGGATTGAACTAATGTTTCAAGTTATGTCCTCTGTCATAAACTATACGGCATGTGAAGAGTTGTGCTTCTCTACCTTTCCGAGTAGTGGACTGGATTGATTCGAGGAAAGAGGGTCTGTCCACACCCTTTCGACTGGGCTTATGCCGAGATGAAAGTACGTATTATACTTCCCACGAGGTGTGAGGTCCCCTTCACGTCCCATGGCGACCCTGCCATAAATATGGGGATGACAACCCTACATTTATGGCTTCGGCCTACCTTCTCTCGTGTGCCGGAAAAGTCTTGCCGCTTCCCAAGTTGTGAGAACTTGCACTTCACAACTTATAGACGTCTAGACGAACTTGTCATGGTGTCACACTTTATATTCATGACATTATATGAAACAATGTATTATAAACATAAGGTATTTACATATTACTACGACTAATTATGTTAGTGAACAAATACAATGGAAAGAACTAAGTGCGGGCCGTAAAACAAACATTAATGCGTTTTAATTTTCTTTGAAAGTTTTATATTCTTTAACTAGGTAGAAAGGTTGTTAAAGGATGGTTATATTCCAAAGTCAATGATCCAACATAACTTCCTGAGTAATAGTATGCATTTCTTTATCCGAAACCACATCTTTTCACTTAAACTGTGCAGTTTTCTATAAACGTTTGGATATCCATACATGGGTGTGTTTTTGTACATCCAGTTCAAAAATTGAGGTTCAGAATTTATTAGGACATCATTGCACATGCATATTATTTCAATTTCAATTTATTTCATAAATACTCTTACTTTATTTTTGCCTCGCCAAGATAGTTTCTACATGCAGTACTATGTAACTTATTACATTAATATTTATATATAATTATTGAGATGTATCTCAATATGCAATGCAATATGCAACTTGCACTTAATGTAAAATATCACTTGTTTACTGAACCAATTAATGACGTACTAAAAAATATTTTTGACATGATTTTTAACAGCCGGACAATCGTTAGTTGAAGTACCATTACCTCTACCGAAATTAAGTACGTCATGTCTTTGGTGCAAATAAAGAAAACCCGTTTTACCACAATTCAAACCTGTCGTGTTGTCTATATAGTGTTCCTACAAACGAACCGCACTTCAGACCGAGTTCTGAGCCCAGATCCCTGCAAGTCAGTGCCCTGTGGACGAGGCAACTCGTGCACAATGCACAGTTGTCACTCATGGATAACACCCCTACATGGTCGTACTTCCTCAGCCCACAAACAAATCGCACTTCAGACCGAGTTCTGAGCCCAGATCCCTGCAAGTCAGTGCCCTGTGGACGAGGCAACTCGTGCACAATGCACAGTTGTCACTCATGGATAACACCCCTACATGGTCGTACTTCCTCAGCCCACAAACAAATCGCACTTCAGACCGAGTTCTGAGCCCAGATCCCTGCAAGTCAGTGCCCTGTGGACGAGACAACTCGTGCACAATGCACAGTTGTCACTCATGGATAACACCCCTACGCGGTCGTACTTCCTCAGCCCACAAACAAATCGCACTTCAGACCGAGTTCTGAGCCCAGATCCCTGCAAGTCAGTGCCCTGTGGACGAGGCAACTCGTGCACAATGCACAGTTGTCACTCATGGATAACACCCCTACATGGTCGTACTTCCTCAGCCCACAAACAAATCGCACTTCAGACCGAGTTCTGAGCCCAGATCCCTGCAAGTCAGTGCCCTGTGGACGAGACAACTCGTGCACAATGCACAGTTGTCACTCATGGATAACACCCCTACGCGGTCGTACTTCCTCAGCCCACAAACAAATCGCACTTCAGACCGAGTTCTGAGCCCAGATCCCTGCAAGTCAGTGCCCTGTGGACGAGGCAACTCGTGCACAATGCACAGTTGTCACTCATGGATAACACCCCTACATGGTCGTACTTCCTCAGCCCACAAACAAATCGCACTTCAGAAAAACACATTCATTTCACAGTTCTATAGGTTACTGTCGAACTGGCTTTAAAATTCAATTAAGTTGATTACATGGTTTCTATATCTGCATTTAAATACCTAATGGCACTGTTCGCTTCAGGTAAGGTACATTAAACTGTATGCATCAGCTGAGAGTCATCAGCGCATAAATATAACAATACCCAAGATAATTTTGTCCACAAACAAGGTGGTATCGACAGGCACCAATAAGTATAACAATTTGCAACTTAGTTTCATCAAATTTCATTACGTTTGTCTTTCAGAATGTAATATTAAATAATATAATCGTGCTAAACCAAAAGCAGACGCGTGTTAAGAGGGAATGGAGGAAAACTGTAGTAGGTGAAGTATTTTACGTTTACGTCATGTTGGCAACAATGCTGGCCACTCAAATTACGCACTGGTAAAATATGTTTCTTCTAATTTAACGAAACCTTGTCCGCAGGTCCTGTGGAGGCAGTGGTGAAGGAAGACCAACGCTTCAGGTGCAACGATTGCGGCAAGTCCTACGTCCACCAGCGCACTTTAATCAGACACGTGCGCTACGAGTGTGGGAAGTTACCACGATTCAGTTGTCGATACTGCGACTACAGAGCACACCACAAGAACCACGTGCGCGCGCACATCGGAGCAAAACACGTAGAGAATTTTTCGTCGGGTGCAAACCGTATGTAATAAGATATCATTGGAGATGTGTACAGATTACTGTTGAAAATCGCAATTGAAATAAAAACTATAAAATCGTGTGTAATTTGAACAAAAGTTGACGGCAAACGTATGGTAAAACGATAAATATAGAAAAATTGGCGAAAGAAATGATAGGTTGGGTGCTGTCTAATAGATTAGATTTAAATTCCACAATTATTGATCCCATAACTCCCATATGCAGCTTTGGAAGCCATTTTCCTAGTTGCAGTAATTCAGATTTAATCTACTGGAGTTACATTTTGTTAACGATACTCAATTAGCATTGTACTGTACTGTGAAAATAGAAAAAAATTGTTTAGTACTTTAAATATTCTTTACGAGAATTTCTAGCGGTTTAACATTCCAATTGCATTAAACCATTTGGGTTTAATTAAAGTATTGCCGATCTCAAATTGTTTTGATTGTTGCTTTCTATAATAGTCATATTACTAATTGTTTAATTTGTGACTCAGTAGTGTAACCTGTACAGTTGTAGAAACTAAATCAGATAAGTTTGCTTAGACGTTGTAACCGAAATTAGGGAAGTGTTTCATACGAGTATATCAATTATAGTTCTTATCACTGATCTTAACTAGCTTTTGTGAGCCATTAAACAAATTTAAACATAAATATAATTTATTTGGATGTCATGGACCCTATTTTTAATAGTTAGCACAATTTTAATATAGATTAAAAAATAGTTTTATTGACTACTTGATTTACCAATATGAATTATTAAATTTATATCATCACAGTTTGTCAAATGTAAAATTAAAAGTTAGATTTTTTGTCTCTGACACTGATTTTGTACACTTCAATACGTAACGGATGTTCACTTTTCAGTTAATAGGTCATTTAATCGGTTAATGGTTAGGATCAAATAGGTCTTATTAGTCATATTTCAAATTTATTCAATCACTGTATTTACGAAGCTTCGTGCTTCAATCTCACTTGAAATGTTCCAAATAATTAATTGTAATAACAGCCATTATAAATACTACACAAAGGTTCGTCTTAGTAATTAAACTTACTTTCTCGCATTGAACTTTATTGTATTAGGCCTAATCAGGGGGGTGTAGAAAATAATCGTCTTTCCCCAGAAATTATAATTTTAGTACAAAACGGTGTACTCGGCGGAATTTTTTTAGTTACTGAAATGTGGATATGTTAAAATACGATTCTACAGAAACCTTTTTTATGTTATACAAATAAACCCCGAGTTGTTGTCAATATGCGGTAGTCTCTCTCTACTAGTCTTTAGCTGTATAACTTCTAAAGATGCAGTTGGAGGATGTAGTTGGTGTTGTCTTTAAGCCAAGTGAGAGTTAATGACGGGCCCACTAGATATTCTCCGGGTTGGATTATTTGTGCTAGAGACAATTTACCTCTTGGTAAGACACTTTTGAGAATTGCAGTTTTGTTTCTTTAACAGTTAACACATACAGGTTTAACATAGTAGGCGGCTGATGACATCTTTTTAATAATGCAGTGGTATGAATTTGACACGAGACTCGTTATAAAATTTAATCTAATTCCCAAAGACAGATATATTAGAGAGGTTTAATTCTTATAATGTATCACATTAAACAGTTACACTGGATGATGCTTTAAAGCGTGTTAGATTACGTGATCGTTATTTACAGCATGAAGGGAAATGATAACTATGACCTGCGAGAGTATCTTGTCTGAAGACAAGGTCGAGAACGTACGTGATATGCCGTGAATGAGTTCCTGGCTGTACAATTTCCGATGGCCTGCGAGAGTATCTTGTCTGAAGACAAGGTCGAGAACGTACGTGATATGCCGTGAATGAGTTCCTGGCTGTACAATTTCCGATGGCCTGCGAGAGTATCTTGTCTGAAGACAAGGTCGAGAACGTACGTGATATGCCGTGAATGAGTTCCTGGCTGTACAATTTACGATGGCCTGCGAGAGTATCGTGTCTGAAGACAAGGTCGAGAACGTACGTGATATGCCGTGAATGAGTTCCTGGCTGTACAATTTACGATGGCCTGCGAGAGTATCTTGTCTGAAGACAAGGTCGAGAACGTACGTGATATGCCGTGAATGAGTTCCTGGCTGTACAATTTACGATGGCCTGCGAGAGTATCGTGTCTGAAGACAAGGTCGAGAACGTACGTGATATGCCGTGAATGAGTTCCTGGCTGTACAATTTACGATGGCCTGCGAGAGTATCGTGTCTGAAGACAAGGTCGAGAACGTACGAGATATGCCGTGAATGAGTTCCTGGCTGTACAATTTACGATGGCCTGCGAGAGTATCGTGTCTAAAGACAAGATCGAGAACGTACGAGATATGCCGTGAATGAGTTCCTGGCTGTACAATTTACGATGGCCTGCGAGAGTATCGTGTCTGAAGACAAGGTCGAGAACGTACGTGATATGCCGTGAATGAGTTCCTGGCTGTACAATTTACGATGGCCTGCGAGAGTATCGTGTCTGAAGACAAGATCGAGAACGTACGAGATATGCCGTGAATAAGTTCCTGGCTGTAAATTTACGATGGCCTGCGAGAGTATCTTGTCTGAAGACAAGGTCGAGAACGTACGAGATATGCCGTGAATGAGTTCCTGGCTGTACAATTTACGATGGCCTGCGAGAGTATCTTGTCTGAAGACAAGGTCGAGAACGTACGAGATATGCCGTGAATGAGTTCCTGGCTGTACAATTTACGATGGCCTGCGAGAGTATCGTGTCTAAAGACAAGATCGAGAACGTACGAGATATGCCGTGAATAAGTTCCTGTCTGTAAATTTACGATGGCCTGGAGTAGTAAAGTTATTACTGTACCTTGTTTAGTAGACTCCATTTTGTATTTGTGGTACCGTGTAGGAATGTCTGATCTTAGTAATTTATTGAACAACTTGTGTATGTTATTTGTATTAACTTTATTGCATGCGATAATCTATGTTTCCATCAACAAGTACATGATTTATATGTGATAATAAACATAAATATTACATAACGAGTTTTAACAACATTAATACTTGTAAAATCAGTGGACATGTGTTTTAAACTGTTGATATGTGCACTTGCAGACATAAAATATGGAAATTCGTATACCTTAAAAAAGTATTTCTTTGTGTGTGAGAACCGATTGTATAGTGAACTAAAATTAACCCAAACACAAATACATTAGAAAATTCTGTTAGTGTTAAATTGGAAATGAATCCATTAAAATTGTTGAATATTTAAGCAATTGTACAATAACTCAAAATCGATGTTACTTATGTAAATAATAAAACATAAAAATTTTTTATTTACAAAAAATATCAAAGAAGAACAAAATAGTAAAAGATTCCAATTCTATTTCAGCACAGAAGTAAATACCGGTATATTTCCTCTGTTCTTAGTCTATTCCAATTTAAGATTCAATGTATTTATTGTAGTGAACTTAATGATAAATCTAAATGTTTTAAAGCGGCTCTATTTTTTTTTTTTAATTTATTTTACATAAGTTCATATTTTACTCATCCATGTCCTGTCTAGTTATTTACCAACTATGTTTAAATTAATCATATGAAGACGAAATAAATTATTGTATTATACCTTATACAATAAATAAAATAAATCAAAATGATAATTGTAGTTTGATTTCCCTTTTCTTAATATAACATTATACAGCTATTTTAATAATTATAGTGTTATGAACCGATAGTGTAGCTCTATAATATTACTTTTCCTTTGTTCCACAACTGTCTTTAGGACTAATAAAGTACCAGTTGCTGCATTTTATTAATAATAATGACCAGTCAATGAAGTATCAATATTCTGTATATTTGCTGAGAGGAGTGTGACACTCAAGTTTGCAGAACTAAAGAGTAAGTATTTCTTTCTCTTCTAACAGCTTTAGTGTACAAATTTAGCATCGACATTAAAGAGGAACACTATACGGGACTTTTTTATTCGTTTTTTCGTTATAACTTGTAGTCTGACATATCCTCGTTAAATTTATATACAACACATTTACAATAAAACACGATCACACAGACAATATCCACTTGCCAGATCGTGTAACGGATTTCATAACACCAATTTTCAGAGATCTTCTTGATACAATATATTGTTGCAGAAATGTTTTGTGGGCAAAACACAATAGTAAGCTGTCACTCGACAATTTGAATCAATTGGATTTCGAGTTTGCTTCAGTTCACCTTCCTTGCATAGTCTGGTATCTGACCGCTGTCTCAGACTTGACTTCTGGAATCTGGAGTCATGTTCGTCTGAAGAGATCCAAAGAAAGTCGAGGATGAAGAAGCTCAAAGTGAAAATTTTATATCGTTTCGACATTAGAGACACTTCTGGTGAAGTGGTAGTCTCATTGTCTCATCAGGAACACAACTGAGTGCATTACGATGTGATAGACACGATCTTTAAACACGGTGGAGCGACTGAGTTTTCTACACATAACGTAGCTATGAAAGGTAGGAAGGGTTGATTCAATTGAATTTTGAGTTTAGCTCCAGTTCACCTTCCTTTTATTAATAAAATATAAAATAACTCCATCGTGCTTAGGGATCGTTACTATCCAATAAAAAATTCTTAAATGATCATGGTAGTAATTTAAGTGATTTGAATTATTCGTACGTATCAACTCCGATAGCTAACAATTTAAAATCATTATATCATGGTTTCACGAAAATGGTTACATTTGTAGGAATGACACATATTAAGACCAATAATGACATTATTGTACCTTATCTTTATCAACATTCTACTAGACGTGCCTTATCCAAAGAAAACTTTAAATGATTCAAACATGTTAACACACCAAGATATTTAAACTTTAAACGTATGGGAAACATATTATATAAATCAAGTACAGAAGATTTATTATATCAGGAAGATGGTGTTACTAAGTTCTATAGGCTATTACTTTCTTAAAGATTACAAAAATAATATTTAAAAATTTACTCTATAATTCAAATAATTACTTATCTTTATTTTATCATCTAATTTACACGTGACAAATAATTAATATTAAAACCACATAACACGTGTAACCGTTATGAAAAATAAATAAATGTACTTTGTGTATTTATTTTTGTAAGTGTCTGACGAAGACAGCTTTGCTGTTGTAAGGTCTTTCAAAATTCAAGGTTTTGAATATTAGTAGTCGCGATTATGGCTTTACTGTTGACAAGCTATTCGAAACAGATTCTATGTAAAGACATCCACTACTGCGCGAGTATATGCTTTGTTACACCTTTCAGTCGATTTAAATTATTAAGCTTTTTGGCGATCACGAAAATGAATATTAAATTGTATACTATGGTATAAAGATTTTTTTACATAATTATTGTTTCAGAAGACAGCAGTATATATAGTAAAATAACGGAACAAGTTCTTCTTCGACTATTGCAGGTATTTGACACTTTAGTCAAGTATGATTACATGCATTTTGTTACTATAGCGACTCTCATCTCCTTTTTCTCATCATTATTTGCCATTTATCATTATATAGAAATAAGTATTGTCATGGCAATACATTTTAAGCATTAGTATACTTTAATACTACAACAATTAAGTAATGCAGTAAACTATTATAATGAATCTAGAACAGATAGGACAGCAGCCAGTACAATACTGTCTACTGTCAATCTATCAACATCAAGGAAGTAGTACGGTACGGACACGTAAATACAGTTCAAAGAATCTCGTTCAAATTGTGGAAATGGATACCTAATAATACTTCAGCTGTATAAGTAGTTTAAAATATTTGTAAATCGGGCTTGGCAGACAGCTTATGTAAAACTATATAGGGTTATGTATGAAGATTTTTACTGCAATGGCTAACCTTAAGTGCGGAATGCCAAGAGGGAGTTTATCTTAGTATTATAAGATTATTTGTATATTGTGAGACTGGAGAAAAATAAGGTGTTCGGAGTGGGTAAAGTACGTGATCTGGGACAATAAAGTGCATTTATACCTAATTTTATATTGTTAATTTACAACATAATGTATTAATGAATTAAATTTCTTGTAATTTTATTTATTTCAACGGTACAGCACCAATTTTACAAATATTACTAGTAGATCCGAATGAAACCAACAATAAATAATAAGTATACAATAAAACAAAACAATATCAAGGTATTTTAACACATAGGAACTAATTTTAAAACAGAGACTACGTAGCTCATGCACCACGCATCACTTCCAGTCTCTCAGGAAACCAATAGCATCCGTCCGGAAAGAAGAATCCCCTAAAATCAATTTCGTAATTAATGAATACATTTTTAGAATCACTCTCTTTACATATTTAATTTCATAATTACTAATGTTCAAACATTAGAACTTTGTTCTTTAAAACTACTGTTGTATCATCTATCTCATTGCCATTGAAACAATATTTGGTACTTCGGTTGTTTGTAACAAATAAATTATTTTACATTTTTTGATTAGTTTTTGCCATGGTTCTTGCTTTTTATCCGTGTTTAGTCCTAAATCAGTGTGTAGAAAATAAATCTTTTGCACATTCATACCTCTATGGTTTCAATGAATCTGCTGTGTGAAAGTTGCTGTTCCGTTTCTGTTTCCCTAGCTCTATTCCTCTATGATCTTTCGTGCACGGTGGGGGTTACTTCATTTGGTTGTTGTGTCTGAGTAACTAGTCTGTGCGTTAAGATTTAAAACTTAAAGTGTAATACGAACTTTTTTATCATGACTCAACCTCACAGCAAGAAACGTGTTTGTTATTACTATGACAGTAAGTTTATTTTTACTTTTCTATTTGTTTATTTCAAGTATTTATAATGTATCTGTTGATTCTAGCCGATGTTGTCCCGCTTCGTTTGTGATTGCGAACTACGATTCAGTTTTATGTCGTATTTTCAATAATTTAACTTGCTTGTGTTTAAGTTCGATCGAAAAAGTTACAAGTTCATCAAAGTTAATTGTTTTATTGAAATATTTTGGTCAGTAATGTTGATTCCTTGATTTTAAATGCTTTATTAAACACTTATTGGAAGCCATCTTTGTTAACCACTGCTTCATAGCACCGTAGTTCAGTACAGTATTATGTTGAAGATTTTTCCAAATGTAATAAATGTTTTAAGCCTATATTGATGGTTAAACACTTAACAGCTTTATTTCAGTATGTAAATATTTAAACTTTGAACCATCAGTTTAGCCTTGGAATTCCAATAAACTTAATTTACGTGGAAAATACTACAGCTCCTTGATAGTGGTTCACAGTCATCAAACCTCAGTATTTGGGATAGAGTGACTAATTTTTGATTACATTAATAATATTTATCATTAAATCTCTTTTGTAAAACTTACTCTGTACTTTTTTCAAATATTTTGCGAACTAGGCCTATATTGACTTATTTTTTTCTTCAAATTGTTTAATTAAACTTGTTTGTTTGCTACATTTTCATTTAGGCCTAGGATAGATCTACTCAAAATACTGAATAGCTGGAGTGTTTGATGTTATAGTTAATTAATGTTTTTTTATTACTTTATAACAGAGTTTGGCACCTCATCTAACAATAACATTGTTTTAACCTGGCACCTCAGGACTACCATAAGTTATTTAAAAGTTTTAATTAGTGATCTTGCTAGTTGTATAGAAATATCCAACTTTTTCGTTATTTCAACCATAGGCCCAAGCTATAATTCATATTTTGGTATTTATTTACAATACCGTGACCATGAAAAATGGACTTTTTTTCATGGGTTGGGCATTTATAGCCAAGTATTATTATCACAGGTGCATATAAACTGGGGGGAAAGTATATCATTGTATTATATTGATGCCTTTCGGCCATTATTGCATTAAGAATGGAAAATAACCGACAAAATTTTGTCGAACAACACTTGGAGTGTTAAGGATCAGGGGCATCACGTGATCTGGGATTCGACTTTTGCAAGCTCGAGTTAATTTTTTTTTTCTAAAAGAGCAAGCAGTGCGCAGCACTGCGCAGCGGGCAGGCATCGTTGACAGGATTAACGTCATCATTTCAGTAAAATTGCCAGAGGTACTGTCAAAAACAGAGTTTTCAGAGGATTTCAAAAAATCGTAACTCCTTTGATTTTCGTTGCCGACGAATTTTTTCTTCACTATTGTTTTCAGGAAAAAATTGTAGTTTTCAGGGAAAAAAAATTAACATACCTTTCCATGGTCACGATTTTGTAAACTGATACCCATATTTTTGTTAATATATAGTGAATTTACGAAGTATCAGTCCAGTTTTCATAAAATTCTTTCTCAATAGGTTCTCTAGACGATTTTAAGGGATAGGCTAGTTCTTTTTTGGGGTAGGGTACGATAAGCGGACCCGGTTTTTTTATATTGAAATTGGCAAACGATATTACTCAATCCTAACCATCGATATAATCAATCGATACTAATTAATTACTTTGAACAATTAACTTAAATAATCTATATCTACAGCTATAAACACTTTCAAGTAATACACGCAAGGTAATATTTCAATTTTACATAAGTAACATTTGATTATTAAGAATGGCAGTAAATTTTAGAAAACTACACAACATTACTTTGAAAGATGATAATACATGTTTTTCGTAGCTCCAACATGTAGGACTCGTACCGAAAAACCCATTATGTGAAATTTGTGGGAAAGAAACAAATGTAACTGTGAGAGGAGTAAATATGGTCGCCTTCAGTTTTCCTAATTTTGGTTATAATAATTTGTTTGATCACTGTTGGTATTAAATTCACATTTTAATTTAAAACATGTGTTTGTTGTTGCGGATTACAAACACTTTTATATCGATTGATAGTCCAGGATTTGAGATGCGAATATTAGGTATCGATGATTACATTTTTCGATATAAAAAACCGGGTCCGCTTATCGTACCCTACCCCTTTTTTGTTTTCAGTGTACACGTATTTTTCTGCATTTTTAACATTAATTTTCCAAATACAGTATGAATTGTTGATCAAATGTGGCAAAGAAGCACTATAGTAAGTGGCCATCACCACAAATGATACGGAATACGGAATTATTGAATACAAAAATGTTCTAATTTTAGTTATTTATAGTTAATCGTTGCCAGCTCTTTTCAATATGTATTGAATAGAATCATTCGTATTTTATTTGAATAGCCTAATGGCTGAAAGTACAATGGCGATGTACGATAAGCGAACCCGGTTTTTTATATCGAAATTGGCAAACAATATTACTTAAGTTAAATATTTTTTTATTTTTTCAGTTTTTTATTTACCACTATCAGTCATTAATGTTAATATTTTTTTACTCTTGTTATTCATTTAAAAAGTTTATATTTCATTGTTGTTAATAATGTTATAGTTTATTTGCACTGTTATTATTTGTCTGTTTGTTTGTCCATGTGGTATCACATCTTTTACAGTAGTGTATTTAAGTTAATACTATCACTAATTTATTATATACTATCACTAATTTTTAATATAATTTATACTTTCTTATTACATTAATTATACGTTAATTATGCCTAGATCTGATTTAGAGTCAAGTTGCATGTTTGGTTTGGCCCTTTTGTTTAAGTATGATTTAATCATCTGTCATAAGTTAATAAATGTAAATTGGTTTTTGACCGTTGGAAGGAAATAAATAAATAAATAATCATAACCATTGATTTATAATCAATCAATACTGATTAATTATTTTGAACTATTAACAAATAATCTATATCAACAGCTGTAAACACTCTAAAATAATAAATGTAGAATAATATTTCAATTTTACATAAGTCATTCTGATTATTAAAAATGGCAGTCAATCTTAGAAAACTATACGACGTTGCTTTTTCGTGGTTTCAACATGTTGGACTCGTACCAAAAAACCCATTATATGAAATTTGTGGGAAAGAAACAACTGTAACTGTGAGAGAAGTAAATATGGTCGTCTTTAGTTTTCCTAATTTTAGTTATAATAATTTGTTTGACCACTGTAAATATTAAATTCATATTTTAATTTAAAACATATGATTGTTATTGAGGACTATAGGTACTTTTATATCGATTGATAGTATAGGATTTGAGAGGATGACTATATTCTTCAATATAAAAAAACTTATCGTACCCTACCCGCGATGTACATGTTTTGTTTGTATCATAGGCTGTCTGACACGTTTATCCTTCAGAAATAGTAAAAAGTTACTAAATGTTACACTGTTTTATTTGTTACATTTTATAAATAAATATAGCCTAGGTAGTTATCTATTCGTCATTACATTTTTTTATTTGTAAAAACAGCTAAACTATAGGCTACTGCGATTTGAAATACATATAATCTATTTTGGTTCAACTTTTGATTTTGGTAGTTTAGATAATCATGAATATGATTCGATTGTAGTGGTGGCCACTTATAATAGTGCAGCCATGGAAATAATTATCAGATAAATGTTATCTTGGCTGCAGTATAATAAGCAAGCGGCCACCAACACAATCAGATGATGATTATCGAAGGATATGGAGTCATCGTTATTCATGACCATTCAAAGGACTAAAAGCAAATTGTCGGACCGGAAATTATAAGATTACAGGCCGACCTGGCAAATCACGAATTTGACGTTATCAACATATTCTGCTCATCCTCCTGAACAAAAATATATATGGTTTTAGGGGGTGCAAATGACAAATAACATGATGTTAGAGTGTATATACATAAATAGTTAAGTTCTTAATGTTTTAATGTTCTGTTTGTGTGCTGTCTCTGGATATTTGTAAATACTATCTGCGGATGGGACTGATAACGTGTACTGTAGGTTGGATCGAGTGAGTGCGTGACAATCATGGATCAACAATCCACTAGTTCGACCAATCGTGAACTGTTGTGTCGTAAATATTATCTGCGGCTGGGACTGATAGCGTATCTGAAAGTTCCTAGGCAGAAATCAGTGCTTCACTAGATATTGTGTACTGTAGTTTGGATCGAGTGAGTGCGTTACGATCATGGATCAACAATCCACTAGTTCGACCAATCGTGGACTGTTGTGTCGTAAATATTATCTGCGGCTGGGACTGAAGCGTATCTGAAAGTTCCTAGGCAGAAATCAGTGCTTCACTAGATATTATGTACTGTAGTTTGGATCGAGTGAGTGCGTGACGATCATGGATCAACCATCCACTAGTTCGACCAATTGTAGTCTGGTGTGTCAGAGTGTTTTGTCGGGCATGTTAAGAGTTTACGTTTCGACCGAAACGAGATTATTTAGTTTCTGTACATTCTGTGGAACACACTAATGGTAAGTGTTCTCTATTAATGTCCATTTATATACGTATTCATATTAGGGGTATTTGTGATTTATTAAGTTTTTTACACAGTACATAATTGCCTTTCCATTACAATTCCATTTATATTTCTGATCAGCCCCTCTAGAATTTGATATTTTACTGATAGGTACTATATCGAGGGATGTTTATCTTTCGTTGAAGCGCGGGCTTCTGATGTCCATTGGTGCTGCCGAAGCCCGTGCTGATGGCCGGAGGCACTCGTCTCAACTTGATAACAACTAATTAATTTGTAGCTCGAAATTTAAGAAAAGCATTGTTCATTTGGATCAATATTCTGCTCATTTCAGTATTATTTTTCATTTACGTTTGCAAAGATGGTGCCACATCCGATGACGTCATTACGAGGTTGAATCATGGTCACAAAAGGTAACGTGATGCCCGATGTGGATGTAGAACATGGAAATATTGCTCCGCGCTTGAACAGTTGTTTCATTCTTTATGTTCTAGAACTTCGTTATTTCTCATTTCCACCCCGTCAAACCTTATATTGTTTTGTTCTGTAGCATGATTCCAATAAGTTAATAACGCGAAACTCGTATTATGCTGCTCCGGCCGTTAATGTGACAATTACCGTCGGACCAAATAACTTGATAGATATTTCAAATATAGAAAAGCCATACTTTTATATGTTAAATAAATGTATTTGTTTCAGATTACATAAAATAACTAAACTTTATTTAGTCTGTTTGAGCAGCATAGTACTTATGATTACTTTAGCCAATCTGAAATGGTATTTCTTCAGGTTCTGATGCTGTAAAAACTACATTTATTAATTAAAATATCATAGTTTAATTTCTACTAAATAGTACATGATTTTCTGTATATTCATAATTTGGAATAAGTCTTCTCAGGTGCGTTTTTTTGCAACGTCATGTTTGTTCTGACTTCCTGTAGCGGTACACAAGGTATTACTGTTAGCCTATTCAACTACTGGTGCCTTATAAACAATTTAAAAGTTGGTTTTTAAAAATTCTTGTTTATTTTTATTTCATTTTTAAGCATTTTCCTTTTTAAGAAACAATAATTTTGTAAAGTAGCTAAAGTAAACAATATCAAGCAAAATTATCGTTAAAGGACTTCAGATAGTAAAGACCACTTTTATTTATTTATTTTTTGTTGTAATTATTCAAAATGTATTGCAACTTTATAAAAAACCAAAACTATGCATTATTTGCACCTCTCAGTGCAACATGTTTCCAATATTTGTCTGATGACATTTATTCAGAATTATTGGCTGGATAATTTGCAGCAACGCTTTGATTATTGTTCTACCGCATGGAGGCAGCACTATAATTGATGTATGGTATATGGTCAGATCAGTGAATTGCAAGAACTCAGAACAACCTATAAATGGACTTTGGGTTAAAAAAATGACAGATATTTGACGGTATCGCTGTGATTAACATATTTTTGCACTAGGAGCCAGCACTTTAAAGCTGTAATTACTTTGGACATTTTACAGTTCAAATAGTATCTAAGAACACCACTGGAGAAAGTAGGTAATCATAATATTGATTATTTTACAAATCTGTGGGGGAAGGTTAAAATTTTTTGAACCAAGTTCAGATACTCTTCAACAGGTTAATTACATGATGTTGCAGCTTTGCTCTATCCACATGTATTACATGTCAAGAACATTAAAACATGGTAAATCTGTGTAATAATAAGTTGTAAAGAGTGCAACATTGCAGTTATTGTAATATTAACTCTTAAAGATTTTTTATTTTCGATAAGTCGGATTCTTTTCTGAATGAATGAAGTGTAAGTCAGTGTCTAATCTGCTGGTAACACTGTAAGTTAAAGTTTACAGTTAACCTGATTTTCTTGTTGTCATGTAAATTTCGTTATTTATTAAATATAATTTAAAACATCAAAGGTATACAGCGTATTAGTAGAGAAAGTTGTATGAAAATTGTGTACTTAAAAATATGTATCAATACTCTTAAATTAACAAGTTAAGTTTTTCATAAAAACTATGTTTTAGTTTACTTTATTTGTGTTTAAAAATTCAAATTTTTTTCTGATCACAGAATAAATAGGTTATTTAATATAGAAAATGTGTTTATACCACCAAAAACCAGTGTGTTTAAATAAAATTAATAAGCATCTCCTCTTTAGTGGAGGCATTCAATCCCTGTAACTCTTTAGTGTAGTGCTAGTCTCATGAAATCAATTATGCCTAAATATGAGGACTGAAAGAATTTACCTAGCTCCCGAACAGTGATACATTACTGATAGAGTGTCACTAAAAATAAAATTGGGAAAGGGGATATGAAGTGATGGGAAATACAATCTTACATTTATTTTCCCTTGGTGTACAAGTAAGTTATGTGAATATTTAGTTAGGTTTTTTTTATTTATAATTATAACATTTGGTTGGGCGAGACTGTAACAAGTGGCCTACACTTGTTATGCTATCATAATTATTGAACGATTCTGTATTACCCAACTTCAATATTATATAATAATCGTACAACAATAATGATTATACATTAACAACATGCATGTATAAGTAGTTGCAACAGTACAACAAAAAAATAACTTAACAGTAGCATTTAAATTAACATAATCAATTTTAACCTAAACCACATTTTAGAGATACTTTACTATACTTATAGTTTGCGCGGATAGCTGTGCGAAACCGCTTTTGTGAAATGGAGGAAAGGATTCTTACCCTACAGGCACACCTCTGCGGTACAAACAATTACAAAGAAAGTCTGCTAGACACTTTGGTGGTATTCTACTTCTCAATTTCTATGGCCGCTCGCCAAGAACTTATACTCATCACCATTTTCGAAATTTCTAAAATTAGATATTACTCGTTGTTTATTGTTTACGTTACACATTATTATAATTTATCATTAGCAATGCATTATATGTTTAGTTCAATAAATTGAAATATTAAATTACTAATTTGATAGAAACAATCGATACATTGGATAAAAACAACTGAACGAGTGTAGGCCCCTTTTTGTTGTATTGAAGGTAGTATTTTGGAATATAATTGAAACATGAAATGATCACCAAATTATTCATTTACTTTGTTAAAAGAATGATTTTTATCATTCTAAAAAATAAGAATAACGAAACTTGGACTTTTTTTGTACTTTTTTATTATACAGAGGCCACTATTATTGGAAGTTTTTCTCTCCTGTAACCTAAAAAACTTAATTATTAGGAAAAACACATTTTATTTGAGTTAATATGAAAATTACATATCATTATGATGATCAGTTCTTGTTTTCTGCTTCCCAAAAGGAAACAAATGTAAGAGAGGAGGCCATTCTGACCCTATCTACTATTTGTTATTAAGCTCAGATACTGTGGTTTTTTTTGTTATATAAAAATCTTGGTTAATGAAATTAAGTGTTTTCAAAATTTTCTTGCTTTCTGTATTGAAACCTGTAATGAAAGTTCATTTACTAAAATAATTGTTAAGGGAACTTCTTTGTATCCTCAGATAATATTCAAAGTGATAAGTATAAGCATACAAGTTCCTGAAACCAAAACCTCAGTATGCAGTAACTCTGTAGCCTACAGCACCAGCACACATTAACCTCATGATGTCATTGTTAAGGGAACTTCTTCGTATCCTCAGATAATATTCAAAGTGATAAGTATAAGCATACAAGTTCCTGAAAACCAAAATCTCAGTATGCAGTAACTATGTAGCCTACAGCACCAGCACACATTAACCTCATGATCTCATTGTTAAGGGAACTTCTTCGTATCCTCAGATAATATTCTTAGTGATAAGTATAAGCATACAAGTTCCTGAAACCAAAACCTCAGTATGCAGTAACTCTGTAGCCTACAGCACCAGCACACATTAACCTCATGATGTCATTGTTAAGGGAACTTCTTCGTATCCTCAGATAATATTCAAAGTGATAAGTATAAGCATACAAGTTCCTGAAACCAAAACCTCAGTATGCAGTAACTCTGTAGCCTACAGCACCGGCACACATTAACCTCATGATGTCATTGTTAAGGGAACTTCTTCGTATCCTCAGATAATATTCAAAGTGATAAGTATAAGCATACAAGTTCCTGAAACCAAAACCTCAGTATGCAGTAACTCTGTAGCCTACAGCACCAGCACACATTAACCTCATGATGTCATTGTTAAGGGAACTTCTTCGTATCCTCAGATAATATTCAAAGTGATAAGTATAAGCATACAAGTTCCTGAAACCAAAATCTCAGTATGCAGTAACTCTGTAGCCTACAGCACCAGCACACATTAACCTCATGATGTCATTGTTAAGGGGAAGCGGGTCGTTCCTATCCCGCGCATGTTAAATTTACAAACTTTAGGTACATGTATTGTCAAAACTAAGTAAGTTACAACCTTCAAATTTTTTGTAGGCAAAGAGTACTCCTTTATAAACATCTCTTGCAACTTTAGTAAAAAAATCTTTAAAAAAAATTTTTTTTAGGAATTTTTAAATATTGTGTGTAAAAAAATTATTTTTTTATACCAAAAAATTTTTTTTTCTCATTTGTTTTTTTAGATAGAATGATAAAAGATGCAACACCATTTGGAATTGCACTGTTCTATATGCATACCAAATTTCAATTCTCTAGCATTTATAGTTTTTGAGATACATGTACCTTTATATGAAAAAAACCAAGTTTCCGGGAAATGTCCGGTAAAGGCAAAAATGACTGCTAAACTAACCTTTTGCTGCTAAAACATCCCAGCTCCGTACTCAGGGTCATCTGGGTCTTCATTTTCCTCTTCTAATGCAAGTTTTCTTTTCCTCCTAGCAACTCTAGCCTCCTTGGTCATGTCTAAAGCAGATTTTTCTGCCTTTTTCAATCGTATTGTATCAAAATTTCGCAATGCGGCAACAGACTTCTCGCTCAGTTTGATTCCTAGCTTGTTATACACATCCAATTTGCTGGTGAATCCATTATTAAAAGTTAAAACTGCATCATATATGCCAAGTTTTAGAGTGTTTAGCCTTACAAAAACATTTTTAGGCACCTTAGACCAGACGGCATTGTTGAAACTTTCGTTCTGGTTTTGAGTCTTTTGGTCAAGGCATTTTTTTAGAAGATCCGGATTGGCTAAATCTCTATAAATTTGTTTGATCTGTACCATCACTTCATATGGCAAATTGTGTGACTTATGGCTGAAAGTCTGATGTAGGGCTTCGGCTTTATTATAACCGCACCACGACTCCGGCCCCTTTGGACATAGGCCATGTTGCGGAGTGTTATCATTCGATATTTTGTGGAAATAAGTTGCCCACACATTTTTAACCATTTGTTGAAGATCTGATCCACCTCTTTTTATAGCTAGGCCATAATATTCTTGCAGCTTGTCTATGTCATTATTTGTTAGCCTATTCTTGCCCCCTATTGCTCTATTATCTTTTAGTTTTGTTTTTCCCAACCGTTTCTTCAATTCCCTTAGTCTGCTCCCCATTCTCTTCTTGACATGATTGACGCATTCCAGTTTTCTTACTTCTACTTCATCTCCATATGGCTTATCGTCAACCACCTTTTTAAAACCATTGCTGTCACCATCTCCTAAGTATCGTACATACCGTACATTTCGATCTCTGGACTTTCGGAAAACATCTAGGGCACCCGCAACTTCCATGCCGCCACTTGACCCTTCGTAGTTTTTGGAACATATATGATCAGGTACTATTTTTTTTTTATTTTCATGTACAGTGCAGATTTGACAGTATTTGGACATTATGGAAACATCCAACACCTTGCCAGTATCTAATGATGTTACGCTGACAACCCCATTCAGTGACTTGTGTCCCCTCCTTTGCCAAGACCCATCTAAACAAACCGTCAAATCTCTTTTTGACGTTTCTTCACACTCATTTACAGACACAGCTTCCTCAATTGCCTGCTTCATACTTTCACTAGCACAATTTTCAACAGCCTGATATATTATGTTACTACAAGGTCCTATTTTTTGAGGTGGTAAAGGTAAGTCTAATAATGAACACAGAATGTTACCTGCACTGATACCTTTTCCGATCGTTCTCATGCCGTAAATAAATTTCAAGTTTACCTCATATTTTCCATTCTCATTTTTTTTAGAGTTGTAAAAATTAGTTGATTCCAAACAAACACAACACTTCAGTTCAATATTCACAGCCAATCCAAATCTTTTCTTATCCGTAGTACAAAGTTCTATGCAGTCTTCGCTATCGCAGAATTTACATTTTACAAATTTTTTTAATTGCTCACTAAATAAACTAAGATCCAAAATAACACTACCCATTCCAGTTCCTTCATAATTGTCATATTTATCAAAGGACAGTTTTTTAGAAGCAGAGCTAATGTTTGCATTAGTAGTAGGCCTAGGGCTAGGGCTAGCAGAATCTGTTTGGGTAGGCCTAGATTTAGAGTCCAACTTACGGTACTTGTTTCCTCTAAACTCACGTTTAGATTTAGTTTTGTAACTAACCTTTGCTCTTGGCATGGTTATAAGAAGTTGTAAAACACTTCAAGAAACAATACACACTCCTAATCTACCACTAACTATGAATAAAGTGCAACACTTTTAGTAAAACACAATTATCCGACACAAACACATATAACATAACCTCCTAAGCATATCAAAACAAATAAAGCAATATTCTTTCTGTCATCTGTATTCCCAGTTGTCAGTACCAGGTTGACCAACAGAGCAAAGCCATAACATACTTATAACTAACACACATGATATATATGATTGTGTCAGCCAACATCTTACGAACTGCTGCAAAAAACTAGTGAACATCTTTTGTTTGTGAATTTTTTTTTGGTAATTTATAAATTTATTTGAGCATTAATTCTTACATATTTTTAAAATACACACTTTAAACTATTAAAAAATGCAATAAAACATTTTTCTAATTTTTTTTTAATTTTCATCGACCTGCTCCCCTTAAGGGAACTTCTTCGTATCCTCAGATAATATTCAAAGTGATAAGTATAAGCATACAAGTTCCTGAAACCAAAATCTCAGTATGCAGTAACTATGTAGCCTACAGCACCGGCACACATTAACCTCATGATGTCATTGTTAAGGTAACTTCTTCGTATCCTCAGATAATATTCAAAGTGATAAGTATAAGCATACAAGTTCCTGAAACCAAAACCTCAGTATGCAGTAACTCTGTAGCCTACAGCACCAGCACACATTAACCTCATGATGTCATTGTTAAGGGAACTTCTTCGTATCCTCAGATAATATTCAAAGTGATAAGTATAAGCATACAAGTTCCTGAAACCAAAATCTCAGTATGCAGTAACTATGTAGCCTACAGCACCGGCACACATTAACCTCATGATGTCATTGTTAAGGGAACTTCTTCGTATCCTCAGATAATATTCAAAGTGATAAGTATAAGCATACAAGTTCCTGAAACCAAAATCTCAGTATGCAGTAACTATGTAGCCTACAGCACCGGCACACATTAACCTCATGATGTCATTGTTAAGGTAACTTCTTCGTATCCTCAGATAATATTCAAAGTGATAAGTATAAGCATACAAGTTCCTGAAACCAAAACCTCAGTATGCAGTAACTCTGTAGCCTACAGCACCAGCACACATTAACCTCATGATGTCATTGTTAAGGGAACTTCTTCGTATCCTCAGATAATATTCAAAGTGATAAGTATAAGCATACAAGTTCCTGAAACCAAAATCTCAGTATGCAGTAACTATGTAGCCTACAGCACCGGCACACATTAACCTCATGATGTCATTGTTAAGGGAACTTCTTCGTATCCTCAGATAATATTCAAAGTGATAAGTATAAGCATACAAGTTCCTGAAACCAAAATCTCAGTATGCAGTAACTATGTAGCCTACAGCACCGGCACACATTAACCTCATGATGTCATTGTTAAGGTAACTTCTTCGTATCCTCAGATAATATTCAAAGTGATAAGTATAAGCATACAAGTTCCTGAAACCAAAACCTCAGTATGCAGTAACTCTGTAGCCTACAGCACCAGCACACATTAACCTCATGATGTCATTGTTAAGGGAACTTCTTCGTATCCTCAGATAATATTCAAAGTGATAAGTATAAGCATACAAGTTCCTGAAACCAAAATCTCAGTATGCAGTAACTATGTAGCCTACAGCACCGGCACACATTAACCTCATGATGTCATTGTTAAGGGAACTTCTTCGTATCCTCAGATAATATTCAAAGTGATAAGTATAAGCATACAAGTTCCTGAAACCAAAATCTCAGTATGCAGTAACTATGTAGCCTACAGCACCGGCACACATTAACCTCATGATGTCATTGTTAAGGGAACTTCTTCGTATCCTCAGATAATATTCAAAGTGATAAGTATAAGCATACAAGTTCCTGAAACCAAAATCTCAGTATGCAGTAACTATGTAGCCTACAGCACCGGCACACATTAACCTCATGATGTCATTGTTAAGGGAACTTCTTCGTATCCTCAGATAATATTCAAAGTGATAAGTATAAGCATACAAGTTCCTGAAACCAAAATCTCAGTATGCAGTAACTATGTAGCCTACAGCACCGGCACACATTAACCTCATGATGTCATTGTTAAGGGAACTTCTTCGTATCCTCAGATAATATTCAAAGTGATAAGTATAAGCATACAAGTTCCTGAAACCAAAACCTCAGTATGCAGTAACTATGTAGCCTATAGCACCAGCACACATTAACCTCATGATCTCATTGGACATGAACGGTTGAGGAACCTTTGAAGTGATTAAGAACTCTCCTAGGCCAGATGTTAATGTACTTGCCAATTATACTCTGTCAAGAGAAATAAAAAGAACTAGTATGCCTAATTGTAATGGTAATACCGATAGGCCTAGGGGTACACTGTATTTGATTGTTGATGAGGCAGATGTACAATACATTTACCATTCAAGTAGTTACTATAAACTAACATGGATTTGTACAACAATTATTGGGAAAAGTACTCATTCTGAGGATATTGTGCTATGTTCTGGACTCATTCTGTGAAGTTGATTACACATCTACAAAATCAGGACTTGATACCAGACTGTGCTTTGTTTAAACTCACCATTCAAGTAGTTACTATAAACTAACCATGGATTTGTACAACAATTATTGGGAAAAGTACTCATTCTGAGGATATTGTGCTATGTTCTGGACTCATTCTGTGAAGTTGATTACACATCTACAAACTCAGGACTTGATACCCAGACTGTGCTTTGTTTAAACTCACCATTCAAGTAGTTACTATAAACTAACATGGATTTGTACAACAATTATTGGGAAAAGTACTCATTCTGAGGATATTGTGCTATGTTCTGGACTCATTCTGTGAAGTTGATTACATATCTACAAACTCAGGACTTGATACCAGACTGTGCTTTGTTTAAACTCACCATTCAAGTAGTTACTATAAACTAACATGGATTTGTACAACAATTATTGGGAAAAAGTACTCATTCTGAGGATATTGTGCTATGTTCTGGACTCATTCTGTGAAGTTGATTACACATCTACAAACTCAGGACTTGATACCAGACTGTGCTTTGTTTAAACTCACCATTCAAGTAGTTACTATAAACTAACATGGATTTGTACAACAATTATTGGGAAAAGTACTCATTCTGAGGATATTGTGCTATGTTCTGGACTCATTCTGTGAAGTTGATTACATATCTACAAACTCAGGACTTGATACCAGACTGTGCTTTGTTTTAAACTCACCATTCAAGTAGTTACTATAAACTAACGGAATGTTGTACAACAATTATTGGGAAAAGTACTCATTCTGAGGATATTGTGCTATGTTCTGGACTCATTCTGTGAAGTTGATTACACATCTACAAAACTCAGGACTTGATACCAGACTGTGCTTGTTAAAACTCACCATTCAAGTAGTTACTATAAACTAACATGGATTTGTACACAATTATTGGGGAAAAGTAACTCATTCTGAGGATATTGTGCTATGTTTCTGGATCATTCTGTGAAGTTGATTACATATCTACAAACTCAGGACTTGATACCAGGACTGTGCTTTGTTTAAACTCACCATTCAAGTAGTTACTATAAACTAACATGGATTTGTACAACAATTATTGGGAAAAGTACTCATTCTGAGGATATTGTGCTATGTTCTGGACTCATTCTGTGAAGTTGATTACATATCTACAAACTCAGGACTTGATACCAGACTGTGCTTTGTTTAAAATTGGTGTATATTTTTTGTTGGGTAAAACACTATAATATGTGTCATAATTACATGATTTGACAATATGTATTGCATTTTTTGTGATGATATTGAAAATCTTAATCATGACTGTGTAATCTTATCTTATCTTATCATGACTAGAAAAACTTTGTGTTTTGATATGATAAATAACTAATCTTATCATGACTATTTACAAAACTTATTGTTTGGCGTGATAATGCCTCAACATTGGTTGCAATATAAGAAAAGGAGACATACTTTTTAAGCCTCAGCTACAGCTATGTAGGCTTCGATGTTCACTGATTTATCTTGTTTCGTGTCTATACATGATTGGCCCTCCCCGGGATTTGAACCCGTGATCTCTCAGTTAGAGAGCCAACCGTTAGTCTACGTACGGAGGAGGACAAATTTATCTTTTACCTTTTTAAGTTCCCATGGTAACGAATGTTTTATGTTTTATTACTAATTTATTTACCATATGTATTAATTTGGGAGAACTCGTGGTAAATCGCACATGTTCTTTTGGTCCGCAGTTGTAAACTTGACTAAATAAATTTTTAAAGCTTATACTCATTTTACCTTTTAACTACGATTGTATTTATTTGTTGTTATTCTTTTTCAAATGTAGTAACAGTTTTTTTTATGTATTATTTACAGGTTATACTGTAGGAAATATAACTATAGACACTATTAACATAGTACACCATTTATTTATGTGACTGTAGTATTGAAATATAATCATGTAATTGGTATAAACCAATTTACTCTGCTATTACTAACAAATACTTTTTACTGACAGACAAGTAAACAGACAAATAAAAAGAGAGTTAACTTATATTACCAAACAAAAAATCGTCTAAATACTCCAAAAATTATTTTCTTTTTTTTAAGTTCATTGTTAGAAAATATGTGATGGCTGAAAGTATGTTAAATATAAACTTTTCTTATACAAAATTAACTCACAAATACGTACTCAATAATTAAAAAAAGAGCTTTTATTCCCTTATGTCTTCAGCTTTGTCTCTAGTGGCTTACATATCTGCACGCATGACACAAGCAAATAAAAACATTACATTGAACAAATATTTTGAATTTTCTTTTTGCCACAGAAAGCACAACGTCCTTGATCTTCTGCTTTATGTCTTCTCTTTGGCTCATCTTCAGCCTTTCCCGAAAGTTGCCTCAGCCCGATTCTTATGTCTTGCCGAAGGCTTCTCACTGTCAAACATCGTTCTAGTAGATCTTTGCACAGATTCAGGAATAAACTAAACTTTGCATAGGCTTATTTGGTGTGTATTGTTTGGATTTACATTTACCATGAAATGACTCATCAATAGAAATATTCACTAGGGCTATAGTTGTCTTTACATTTGGCAACATAACTTTCAAACAGTTCTCTAATGGGTGCTAACCTATTCCATTATTTCTTTCTTCATGGGCAGTAATGTTATCAAATCGTATGGCACGCAGTAAAAATGAAAATTAACTTAGTTAATGAAAATTAAATACATGGTTACTCTCAATCTTAATATGCCATGCATTCACTGGGTCACAGATCTTTTAGATTAGTAATATTTTACATTTTATTGTGCCTGACAAGTTGAGAAGTCCAATTTACGGTTTTTAATTGTGCAATATTCATGTCCTTAATGTCTCTCTCATGAGAAAAGCTGTTTCTATGAAATCTGATCCAGATATTTAAGTAGTCCACAATTCACGCTGTTAATTTAAATATAATAAGTTTATAAAATTGTCAATAACTAAATACAAAGCTGTCTGGTTCTGTATGTAGAACAAATTAAGAGAGAATAAACAAAATGTGAAATGTCACTGAGATTGTCTTACTAGTACTAGTACTCTTTTGAAGGAAGCAGTAGCCAGGTGTTCCTGACCTACAAAATTGACACTGAGATTGTCTCACTAGTACTAGTACTCTTTTGAAGGAAGCAGTAGCCAGGTGTTCCTGACCTACAAAATTGACACTGAGATTGTCTTACTAGTACTAGTACTCTTTTGAAGGAAGCAGTAGCCAGGTGTTCCTGACCTACAAAATTGACACTGAGATTGTCTCACTAGTACTAGTACTCTTTTGAAGGAAGCAGTAGCCAGGTGTTCCTGACCTACAAAACTGACACTGAGATAGTCTTACTAGTACTAGTACTCTTTTGAAGGAAGCAGTAGCCAGGTGTTCCTAACCTACAAAATTGACACTGAGATTGTCTTACTAGTACTAGTACTCTTTTGAAGGAAGCAGTAGCCAGGTGTTCCTGACCTACAAAACTGACACTGAGATAGTCTTACTAGTACTAGTACTCTTTTGAAGGAAGCAGTAGCCAGGTGTTCCTGACCTACAAAACTGACACTGAGATAGTCTTACTAGTACTAGTACTCTTTTGAAGGAAGCAGTAGCCAGGTGTTCCTGACCTACAAAACTGACACTGAGATAGTCTTACTAGTACTAGTACTCTTTTGAAGGAAGCAGTAGCCAGGTGTTCCTGACCTACAAAACTGACACTGAGATTGTCTTCCTATAAGTAAACCACTTACAAAAAGACACTAGGCAGTTTTAGTTCACACAGGGTGGGTTAAATACCCCTCCGCCGCTGTGATGCCGCCCTCTCCCAGTTTCTCCACCACTGCTTGACACTCGCCCGCTTGCTCTATCCCCTGACCTGGCCACTGCCACTTATCGGCTAACTTTACACTAAAACGCAAGCTCCCTGAATATGTCTATGTCTACATTAGTCTGTTCAATTAATATTTTACCCTTGTATAGGCCTACACACAAAAATATAATATAATTAGAGAATACAAACAAAATGGCACGAGCGAGACAAGATCCTCACAGTTGATAAAACAGAGACGAGGAGACGTTTGTTTCACTCCCCACCACTGGAGGGGGCCTTTGTGTGGATGGCTGCTTGGGTATTTGCTTCTATTGTACTTGTACTGTTTGGAAAGAAGCAGTAGCCAGGTGTTCCTTACCTACAACATAATTGACAATAATGATTGTCAATAGGAACTGGTGTGATATAATCTTTATATCCAGAAATGACATTCGTTTACTATGCTGGTAATATTTACCTTGTGCAGTCCAAATGTCACAAATCGCATATGTACTTCTGTTGATGTAGTGTTTATCTGCAGGTGACATCGGTAACTACTACTATGGCCAGGGACATCCTATGAAGCCCCATCGAATAAGGATGACTCATAATTTGCTTTTAAACTATGGGCTGTACAGAAAAATGGAAATTTACGTGAGTATTTTTACCCAAGATATAAAAAAGTATATTTATTTAAAACTCAATTTCACAATAATGGTATATGTAGATAAATACTAAAAATATGTGTATATAATCTAAATAGTTCACAATATTTGTAATTATTTTATAATTTCACAGTCATTGTGTATATAAGATTATATCTTAGAGAAACATCAAAGCCATGTGCATCTGGTAGGAAAACATTGAATTTGAATCAATAATTCCATAGTAAGATAATAACTAATGAATCGTTGCTGTGTAGGTTTTATATGAGTGGCATTTATTTTAACTCTGAGGGGTTTCATTAATTTCTATAAGTACAAAGCTATCACTATGTGTCATGTAACAGACTATGTTGAGGTTGGTTGCAAAATGTCATATGTTGTACAGAAAAGAAATTTTACACAGGCTGTTGAGTGATATGTTCAATGACCCTCATTTAAATCTAACAATGGACATCATTGCAGTACTCACTCTTGTCTATGTAGAAATGAAGTTTCGTGCAGAGTTCAAAGTGTACAGATAGTCAGTCAATGATGGTAAAAAAAGGTCAAACTGTGTATTTATCCCATACAGCACCGATATTCATAAAAATTTGGATTTAGGTTCTAATTGTCCTTTATTTCAAGTCTATACTGTGCTGGGGGTTGCTTTTTTCCTGGGGGTGTGGTGCCAACCCTTCTCGCGGGGTGAGCAATTTTTCATTGGAAATAAGTGTGGGTATCGATATATTCACTAATTCTAAATAACTTTTGTTCTATGAACGAAAAAAATAGGAATCAACAGTTTCATCTGAAAATCAACAGTTTCACTCGCGAATAAGTAAAAAACTATTGACTTTTAGTAAAAACTTCATAGAACAAAAGTTGCTTTGAATTAGTCAATTTATCGATACCCGAACGTATTTTCAATTAAAAATTAATCCAAATCCTAAATCCAAATTTTTATAAAAATGGGTGCTGTATGAGATAAATACACACAGAAATGGTCATTGACTGGACTGAAATCTTTCATGAGATATACAGAGAGTTGGTACGTTAACATGTCATGATTTTGCTATGTTTGTTTAGAAATTTAAATATTCAGGTATTTTTATGTTGCCATCATTATTACCTGATAAGATCCATGTAAAAGTGTTTGCTAATGCTATACCAAATCACATTGAGTGCATCAATGACATTCAGTCATCATTGTCAAACTTGATGTCATTTTATAGAAATGGAGTTTCATGCAAAATATTAAGTTAAAATATATGCTGTTTATTCTCAACATATCGTGTGGTAGCGCATTAAATGATAGGCTAATCTTGAATAACATTTAGCTAATCACTATTATGGTAAAAGAGAATCTATAAGTATCTTTTTTCTTTTCTCTGTATTGTTACCTAATTTTGATCTTTTATCAATTTTATAGTGGGTTGTGAAATTTGTTTGTTTAATTGTTGTGTATTGTATCTATAAATATTTGTTAACTACTACAGAGACCTCACAAGGCTACTGCTGAAGAAATGACAAAGTTCCATAGTGATGACTACATTCGCTTCCTTCGCAGCATAAGGCCTGACAACATGTCCGAATACAACAAACAGATGCAAAGATGTGAGTCTATCTGCCGAAATTAAGTCGTTTTAGTGGGTTTATGTACACAAGTTATTAGCACGCTGGAACACGTGTTGACTGTGTAGTACTACTACTGTCTGTTAGATAGCAGCACCTTATCCATCATATATTTAATGTTTCTCGTTGGTATAAAATATTGTTTCTTTTATTGTAGTCCGGTCAGCTGATGTTTGTTGTTCTTTTGACAATCACAAGGACACTCATAGCTTTAGTCCATTAGTAAAACTACCTTGTTTCTATGACAACGAATGCTAAATATTGCTCATGTGGGTCATAAATAATTCTGTTTCCGAAAACTTTTTTTAGGGTTATATACTAAATATGTTTGTAATAGTATACATAATATGGAAATTTTAAATCCGCAACAAAACTAGTTAAAATAATTTATACACCTCAAGTGTATGAGAGATGTTCAATAAGTGTTTAGAAAACCTAAATAAAGCACTGAAACAGAAATTTTATTAATTAGACTCCACTCAGAATTTCAGCTATTTCTTCTTTTATTTTAATAGTCAACAATAACTTACAACAATATTATAAAATAACTTATAAAGTTTCTGTACACGTTTAAAATTTACTACAGCTTAGACAATTCTTGGCCAATTACAAAATTAAAAACTAGAAATATTTAACTAAAAATTGTGTGTGCTTAATTGTACCAATAGTTTCCAGTTAAATAATTAGTGAAAATTGCTGGTTTGTCATTAAAATGTATTTATAGCTCCGTCATTTTGTTTTTTTGTACTGATATTAGGGCCTATATTGAATAATCTAAAGTAGTTCATTATTTCTTAGATCAAATCTGTTCTTGTTTTATTATTAAAAGAAATGTGAAATATTGTGTATACTTTCCTATACGCAGTTCTGATAGTTTGTGTTTAATGTTGCAGTTAACGTAGGGGAGGACTGCCCTGTATTTGACGGACTATATGAATTCTGTCAGTTGTCAGCAGGCGGGAGTGTCGCAGCCGCAGTTAAATTGAATAAACAGGCCTCGGAGATCTGCATCAACTGGGGTGGAGGTATATCTTACATTGTTAAATACCATTCTGATAAGAATAAAAATATTGGTGCATAAAAATTGCTAAAAGGTCATAAGAGTTGCCTTTAGTTATATTGTACATCATTTTCATGTTTTCCAAAATATTTGTCTTGAAGTAAAATGTCCAGAAACTTATGAAATTGAATATACTAAATAATAATTTTTGTTGGATCTAGAAGGGAAGATTTTTTTATAACATTCTAGTTAAATACATTTTGCAGTATTCCAACATGAACTTGCTTGTCATGGAGTATCCAATGTATAACAAGCAATGGTGACAAGTAGTGTTAAGAGCTGAACTCAGCAACTTATTGTGTCTTACAGTGCTGGTGTGTGTGTGCCACAGGTTTACATCACGCCAAGAAGTCTGAAGCCAGTGGCTTCTGTTATGTGAATGACATAGTTCTGGGTATCCTGGAGCTGCTCAAGTACCATCAGAGAGTACTGTACATTGACATCGATGTGCACCACGGGGACGGTGTGGAGGAGGCATTCTACACCACAGATCGTGTGATGACGGTTAGCTTCCATAAGTATGGCGAGTACTTCCCAGGAACAGGGGACCTTCGAGTGAGTATTTTACTTTATAGAAATAAGATTTACGAAAGTGTATTTGAGAATTTTCTTTCACATAAGGTCAACATTTTCACAGAGTATTTAGATCCAGTGAATGCATTGTATAACTTGTTTGTCTTTGTGTATTGGACCATTACCAGATTTCAATGTTCTTCTCCTACTAAACCAATACTTGCAGCAAAATATTTAATCAAATTTTTATTTAATTAGATTTAAACTTAAACTGAATTAGGTATATATTACTCCATAAAAAATATGAATTTAGGAATCTATATCTATAAATTAAATTCAAGAAAATGGTCCATATAATACCAAACCTCCAAAAATAATTCTGTATTTAAAAAAATTCACAATGAAGCTGTGACGTTTTGTACATATTATTTCCAATACCACAAATAAAAAAATTGGTATAAATGTTTAGCAATCTCTAGTAGCATGGTTCCCAATGTGCCTAGTGGTGGAAACAAACTATTTAGTAGTGGAAATAGTACTTTTAACTAAACATTATTATCAGTAGTCCCATTTTAATAGTTGTACGTAGCTTTTATTTTAATATATTGTTATCAAAGCATAGCACATCTTCTTTCTTTATGAATTATATATGATCATGGATAGTCCAATCACATCACCACCAAGAAACTCAAAATTAAAACTCTACAAATTTAAACCTTGATGTTTCCTGAATATAATGTGGTTATTATCCATTTATCTTCAAGGGAGAATTTCAGTTTTAACAATGTGGCGTGTCTGAAGTGATGTGTCTGAAGAAGATATCCTTGATATCGAAAGGCCTCACAAAATAATAAAAGTTTTAAATATTGGTTTTATGTTTTAATGTAAGTAAGTTGTTATACGTCGATTCAGTGTCGGAATCACAGCAATTAATCAAAAATTACTCAAACTTTTAAAGATTTAAAGCGACACATACACAAAAACATATCATAATTTTATTACACCTCCAAAGAGTAATAAATAGAGCACATATTAAAATATGCTTATTATTTGCTATGACATAGCAACGCTTTAGCACCATTATCATTCAGCCAGTAATAGGCTTACTGTCACTGAACAGCCCAGAGTAGTCATTCTTAAACAGATGGAAAATTATAGAAAGTTTATAGTTTTGATATTGAAACTAAAAACTTTTTTGTTTCAAAACAAAATATCTCCTTAAATTATAATTTTAAACATTATTTGTACTATAGTCAAACTTTAAAAGAAAATGAACATTATTTCAGTGACATAGACCAGTAGTAATGATAGGTGATACTGATTACAGTAAAGATATTACAGTCTTCTTTTGGATAGTTTACAAAGTGCAATAGTGCAAAATTCTACAATGCCTTACCCGCATCCTTGAAGGTCTTGGAGCTGAAAGTTTTTGGGAGGAAATTAAAATCTTGACTGGCAGATAGACCCTTCTACAGTGTCAATGAATTTTTAACCTGGAGAGAGTGACCATGGCAATTGGCAAGCAAATAGACTTTTCTATATATAATGTAGCCTACGTGACGCCTGTTTCTATCTTGATGATAGCAAATAAAGATTTCTGTTTCTGTTTTTCTGTTTAAAAAATATAACTTTTTATATACCTGTTAGATTAAATTTCAAAGTTCACTTTTCAACTGATGTTCAAGTCAACACTAATTTATTTCAGCACTAATAAGACATAACTTTATTGTTTCCATGTTATTATCGAACTTAACCTTACAATAAAAACATACAGGTAAAAAATATATCAATTCAGATTTAACGTATGATGTGTAGCACATCTGTGTGCCGCTACGTCGATGTATGTGTATTAAATATGATGCTCAAAGATGAATTAACGTGCTGCTAGGGAATGAACGTGCACTTGTCTTGTGTTGTAGGACATTGGAGCAGGGAAAGGCAAGTACTACGCTGTCAATATTCCACTCAGGGACGGAATGGATGATGATAGCTACGAGTCTATCTTTGTACCAATCATCTCAAAGGTCATGGAGACATTTCAGCCCAGCGCCGTGGTATTGCAGTGTGGCGCTGACTCGCTTACTGGAGACAGACTCGGTTGTTTCAACCTCACTGTCCGCGGTAAGTAATCCTCTTAAGTCAGTTCGCAAATATGGTTTTAGTTTGTATGAAAATTATGATTGAAACAGATGCATTGTTTTATAATTAATTAAAACAATTATGATAAATTATAAATAATTAAAATCTTTTAAAAATATTTTAAAATATACCGATGGCAGTACATAAACAGCTGGGACAGAATCTGCTCGACCAATCAACATTCTAGTTTGTTAATGTGCCAGTATTTGGCACGAATTTATTGGTGTAAATCGTATATTGTGTATTACAGCCTGGAGCAATCCACTCAGTTCTTACACAGTGCCTGCACACACAAACCCGTAAAACTAAATAAATAAAATACGGAGAAAGACAAAAGTAGTTCATGTAACAGCACCATACTTGAAAAGTTTCTGACCTATCAAAGATACAAGATACATTTTTTCTGAATCAAAACAAAATTTTCAACATGGTCTCCTTGTAATTCTACACACTTCTCCCAGCGATGCTCCCATCTCTGTAACATGTCCAAATAGTACTTTGCATTTTGTTCTGCCAAATAATTGTTCACGAAATTGATTGCCTCTTCATTTGACAAAAATCTTTGTCCTCCAAGTGCAATTTCCAGATGAGGGAACATAAAGAAGTCACTTGGGGCTAGATCTGGTGAGTATGGCGGATGGTCAAGCAGTTCAAACTGTAATTTGTGAATTTTCACCGTGGCAACCACTGAGTGTCTTGGTGAAACAGGATTTTCTTTTCCTGCAAATGTGGCATTTTTCCGCAAGTTCTGCCTTCTCAAGTAATGATGCATAATGCTCCTGTAATGGTTTTTCCTTTTTGAATATAATCGATTAAAATAACTCCACAACTATCCCAAAAAATAGTCGCCATCATTTTCACAGCCGAAAAAACAGTTTTTTTGCTTTTTTGGAGCCACTTCCCCCTTTGCGGACAGATTTCTCATGCCAAAATTTTTATTTAATATTGACAAACACGTTCTTTTGACACATTCATACCTGTGCTATCTCTTTCTTTTTGATTCGCGGTCGTCTAGCACCATTTGGTGAACTTTGGCAATGCTTTCGTCGGTAGTTGGAGTTTTTTAACATTCATTGTCTCCAAAGCTCTTACAGCCATGTTTAAATTCAGCAGCCCAAAATTTCACTGAATTAAATGATGGTGCAGATTCCCCATACACAGTTTCCAACTCATCTTTGATTTGTGAAGGCGTATTGCCTGTTAAGACAGCTCAATACTCGATTTTGTCCATTTTACAAAAAAACTCACTCAAACGAATGTTCCATGAAAACTGCATGTCCAAAATGGCTGAAACTTTGGTGAGTAACTGTCAACAGATGAACAACAAAAAATTTGTTTCTTTGTACACTTGATATCAAGTACAATAAGAAATCCGAGGATGAAATTTTATTTCTTTTAAAGTTTTTGGTGCAATATAAACTATAATTTTCTATTAGTTGCGTATAAAATATTTTTCTATGTTCTTTTATTTTAAAAATAGCTGTTTCCCGCGGCTTCTCACGCTTTTCGTAAGGTTTGCCCGTGTATGTGCACTTCTGGTTCGAATGAATTATATTTCCAACGACGATGTAGAGTTTGTATTGTTGCCACGATCAAGAAAATCTGTCAAAAGTGTATGTTTATAGCCATTGTCTACGTACATGTACTTTATTATAAAGTGGTCTAACACTAAAGCTTTAAGTTCAAGCAGAAATGTATTTTGAAGACAAATAACTTAACTGTCTCGTAATCGCAGTTTATAGTGTACAGGCGCTTTAAAAACTTGTAACTTTTGCAGTGCTGCCTGGTGGCGAGATACATCTATAGGCATAGCATATAAACCTTCTCCGTCGAAAAATAAATATACATACAAATTTTCATAATGATCGGTCAAATAGTTTACGAATCTATAAAGGACATACATACAAACAGCGAAACAGCCACCTCTCTAAAAGTATGCCTATGTTACTTCCAGGAACGTGTAGAATCACTGTACAAAATTTCACGATG